>NW_021703774.1:147613673-148156530 GCF_005190385.1 Monodon monoceros
AGGAGGAGAAAGGTGGTGAGACTTCCCCCTTCAAGCACCCCTGAGTGATGTTCCCAGCAACCCTCTCCTCCTCTGCACTCTCCCAGCCATCCCCACCCTGGACGGTGTCCTCCCCCAGAACTGCCCCCTGATATTTCCTCCCCCCAGGACTGGCCTCTCTGTCCACTGCCCTCCATCCTTCCCTGTCGGGCTGGCTTCACTCTCCTGACCCTGCTCTCGACCTCGTCTCACCACCTTTCTCCTCCTCCTGGGCTCCCTCCCTGTCCAGCCTAGACACCAAGGGGCCTTTCTGCACCCAGAGTCTTGGGCACCTTGGCCCTCAAAAATCTCCCACCCTGTTCTGCAAAGGCCCAGCCTGAGGCAGATCAGCGGCCCCCTTCGCCAAGGAACCCAACTGTTCCCGAGCCCTGGGCTCCCCCTTCCCCGCCTCATCTCTCCTCCCTTCCCCTTCCCTCCATCAACAAACGCACTTACCTCTTGATAACGATCTTTCAAACCCCTCCCCTTAGCCCCACACTCGGCTCCAGCTGGGCCCCATCTTTCTTCTCCCCAGCCTGGTGGCACCTCTTCAAATGTGACCTGTGTGCCCGTCTCTGCCTCCTCAGCCCACTGCTGTCCATGCCGTATCCCACCAAAACTCTTCTCGCCCATCACTCGTGCTACATCCTGACAGTGAGAGCGTTCGGTTCTCACCCTGGGGCCAGGCAGCCGGCGCTCTGCTTGTCACTGTCCTCCCTGCGCCCTGCTCAGCTCCGTGGCCCCAGGCCCTGGTGAGGGTCCTCCTGGCTGCTCCTTACTCCCCTGGTACGGCCCTCTGCCATCCTGTTTCACAGAGAACTGGGCTCTCTCCTCACCCTGCTTGTTCATCCCGCACCCTCCCAGGCACCCATGCTCCCAAACTCACCACTGCCAATCTCCATGCCCAGGGGTCCAACTGCCTCTTCAGTGTGGGTCAACCCCACCCACGTAACTCACTTAATCCTGATACAGTAACCCCATGAGGGAGGTACTATTATTATCCCCATTTTGCAGACTGGGGTACTAAGGCACAGAGAGGGTAAGTGAGTTGTCCAGGGTGAACAGCTGATAAGCCTCTGAGCTAATCTCTCCTTCCTGGAGATCCCACAAGAACCTCAAACTCACCGTAAACAAAACAGGTTCATTGGCTCTGCCCTGAACTTCTTATTCCTGGCCAAGCTGGCTTTGGGACCAGACAGTTACAAGCATCTGGACCGTGGGCAATTTTACTTAATGCCTGTGAAGTGCTCAGCACAGAGCTCAACCACGGTAAGTGGCCAATACAGGCCAGCTCCTATTGTCACCACGGCCCTTTCCGAACCTCTGCTTCCTCATCTATAAGATGGGGCTGTTGGAGAACATCCAGGCCCAGGGCCCGGCCACTTGGGGGAGCACTGCGGCCCTGGCTACTCAGCACAAGGACTTTTTTGCACTTAATCTAAGCAATACCGATTTATGACACTGCATGTTTGGCATAAATGCACTATTTTTCTTAAGCCAAAATAAAACTCCAAGAAGCTGTAAAAACCCAGGAGTTGGTAGGATTCTCTGCAGGGTCAATTAGGGTGAATTAGAACCTACAGATGTGAATCTCCCCAGGCACACAATGGCAACCTGGGTGGGTACACTTCGGAATGCTAATGAAAGCAGCTGTTTCAGGTGGGGGAGCAAGCTTTGCCCTCCCTTCAGGCCCAGAGAGAGGGAAAGCCACGTGGGATGAGGCGGGACAGGACCTCTGCCACCCTGGGCTGTGTGATCTGGGGCAAGCCTGGGCCCAACACTGAGCTACAGTTTCTTCCTGTGGGGTTACGATGCATGACTCGGGAGAGGGAAGTTCAGGGCCTGGGGTGGGGATTTCAAATGATGTGTGCAGCCGTTTTCATTGCTTGGGCAGAGATCTCAGGATCTGTAATAGTGGTTGCAGGAAAAATGGGATTAAATTCACCAATATTTGCTCGTGTATACGACCGTCTCCATAAAGCAAGGTCATGCCCCACCTCAACGGAAGCAACCCAAAAGTCCTTCTTGCTTTAGGCAGGGGAGCGTGTGTGAAGCTGTATTTGATCCCAGACTCTGCCCTTCTACCAATCACTGCCACCCCAAGGGAGAGTTCCCACTTTTCCCATTCTACAGATAAGGAGACTGAGGCCTGACTCCAAAACTCAGTATCTTGTACACAAGCATGTGACCCAGGCCCCAGCCTTTCCTACCTCTGGCTTGCTGAGGTCACACCTCTGCCCATGGCCCTGCGCCCCCAGTGCCCTAGTGCCTGGCAAAGATCTTGGAGCCCCAAAGCTCAGCTCTGCACGTATAGGTGGGCAATCAGGAACGAGCAGGCACCCTCTCTCTGAGCCTCAGTTTCCTTATCTATAAAATGAGGAGGATGATGGTAGCGGCCCCGGGCAGTTAACTAACACAGCTTGGCACAGGGTAAGTGCTCAACCAACGTTAGATAGTTTAAAGATCCATTCTGGAGATAGGATCTATGACTCTCACTTTGCAGCTAAGTAAACAGAGACTCAGAGAGGTTTAGCAACTTGTCTAAGGTCACAGAGCTCTGGAGCTGTGGTGGCGGGGTGAGGGGTGCCTGGGGAGCAGGAGCTGGGGCTCAAACCAGGTCTGCTTGTCCCCATCGGGGTCGGGATGGAAGAGGAGTCACCAAGCCAGAGCCCCCAGGGCGGGGGAAGGAACTGGCAGGGAAGAGAAGGGAAGGAGGAGAGAAAACAGGAGGACGCCAGGGCAGAGGCAAGGCCAGATGTAAGCTACTGCCTTGGGCAGAGGGCCTGAGCCAACAGGGGTCAGTGGGGGCAGTGCCCGGGCTGGCAGTGGGCACTCTCACCTTCACTCTGTTCTCTGGTGGCCAGTGACCTTTACAGATCATATCCTAATGAGGTCCTGAGGGCAGGGGTTTGGGGGTGGCACATCCACATGACAGCGTTCGGCAGAGCCTCCCATCGCTGGGGCCAGAAACTGGATTCTGCCCCTTCCCCCGTGGCCAGGAGCGCCCCCCCAGGGGCTCTGTTCTGGGCTGCAGGGGTGGGAGGCCAGCCTGAGCCCTGAGCAGCCAACAGCCCAAGGTGGCCTCCAACGGACCCCAAGACCCGGGGGCACCTGCAGGGTGGGTGGTGCCCAGGCCCACCCACAGCTGCCAGGCTCCGTGCCCCCGCCTACAGGCCCCACCCATCTCTCCTGAGACCCCTGACAGCTGGGAATTCCTGCCACATGACCCAGTCATCCTCTCAGGGCTGGGAACCTGGCCTGGCAGCCCAGACTTGGTTCTGGTTACAGCTCAGGCTGCAAGCTGGCTGTGAGGCCAGGACAAGTGACTTCCCGTCCCTGGGACAGCTTTTCCAGGTCAAAGGACGGGTGAGCTGCAAACTGAAAGAACTCTTCCAACCCAGAGAATCTCGGGATCTGGAATCAGAGAGGCCAAGTGTTGGAAAGAACTTCGGGCTATTTCCTAATACTGGTCTGCAGCTTGACAAAGTCAGGGTCCCCGGGGGGGACGTGTGAACATGTAGATATGGGGGCTCCCTTCCATCCCTGGCAGATCAGTAGCTGGGGAACAGGGAGTCTGCAGATTTAGCAAGTGCCCTGGATCCATGCTCTCCTCTCACTTCTGACTTCTGGGGGGGGGGGGGGGGGGGGATGGGGGGTCTTCCAGATGCCCGGGGATCCCTAAGCCTCCCAAAATCTTTAAGGATTCATCCCCTGGGTCTCCTGAGATCCCCCCTGCCCAGAGCTGGGCTCCAGCCTTCACTACCAGCAGCAACTCCTCCATAGAATTCTCCACCAGCTTCTCTCTATCTTGGTCCTCTTCACCCAGGAGAGGCCACAGCTACTGGCCCTTCCAACCGGCCCTCCCGCCCAGGGCAGGAGGCTGCTTTTTGTTTTCTTCTTCTTCTCAAGGTTGCATACAGTAAAGGACACTGGCTTTAAGTGAACAGCTCGATGCATAGTCCCCGCGTGGACTCCATGTAACTACCACCCCGTTAAGCTCTAGAACACTTCCTTCACCTCAGAGAGCTCCCAGTCAAGCCCCTCACCCCCTGCATCTCCCCTGCCCCACTATGCAGACCTCTAGCACCACACATTAGAAAGGAGAGGCCTCTTTCTAAGCTCATCTTTTGTGCTCATCAGCCTGGACCAAAGGCCCCCTGAGGACAGCAGCTGGGCTGTCCAGTTGGCTGGCAGTGCCCGGCACAGGGCAGGTGCTCGGGAAGGGCTGTGGCAAGAAGGACAAGGTGGCTGGAGGTTGCACCCCTGCTCTAGCTGCTGCCATAATAAGGCCCAGGCTCCTTGACCCATCATTCCAGCTTCCTTCAGTATCCACCACTCCCGCAGCCCTCACCCCCTGCAGGACACCTTGACGCATGGGCACACAAGGTGGGCGCACAACACCCCTACCTGCCCTAGCCATGCCTGTATCTGTGCTCAGACTCCTCTATCCTGCAGAGCCCCCACCTCACCCCCATGCGTTGGCTCCCAGAATTCCGGGATCACACATCTGCAGAATTCCAGGATCTGCACTTTCTCTGCAGTGCCTCCAGCCCCTATCCACTGTGGCCTCACTCATCCTGGAAGGCTGTCTTCTGTCCCCGTCCCAGCACTGCCTCAGCCCGCAGAGCGACCTGGAGCCACCGCACTGAGCTACTCGTGGAAGGTCAGCTCCCCCACACGCCCACACTCTCACACGTGTGACCTTGGGATGAGCACGCTCCCTTTCCAAGCCTCAGTTTCCCTGTCTGTAAAATGGCTCTATCAGGCTGGGTGGCTTCAATGTGCTCTTTTTTTTTTAATTTTTTTTAAATTTATTTATTATTTTTGGCTGTATTGGGTTTGTTGCTGCATGGGGGCTTTCTCTAGTTGCGGCAAGTCGGGGCTACTCTTCATTGCAGTGCACGGACTTCTCATTGCAGTGGCTTCTCTTGTTGTGGAGCACGGGCTCTAGGCACGCGGGCTTCAGTAGTTGTGGCGCGCAGGCTTCAGTATTTGTGGCTCACGGGCTCTAGAGCACAGGCTCAGTAGTTGCGGCGCACGGGCTTAGCTGCTCCGCGGCATGTGGGATCTTCCCGGACCAGGGATCGAACCCGTGTCCCCTGCATTGGCAGGCAGATTCTTAACCACGGCGCCACCAGGGAAGCCCCCAATGCGCTCTTTTGGCTCTGATGTTTCCTGCAGATCCACCACCCACAATTAGTGTAAATAAATGCTTATTAGACAAATAAGTAGCCCCAAAGAATGAGTCATCATTGATGGTGGAATTGTAGGCAACAGCTGCAGGTGATTTAGAGGCAGAATTCCAAGTGTGGTGGTTAAGTCTGGAGTCGGACTGCCTGGGTTGGAAACCTTGGGTCTCAACTTTCTCATCTGTAAAGTGGAGATCATAGAAGGGCAGGTGAGAATAAAATGAGAGAGTGCATAGAAACAGCTGGAAGAGCGCCTGGCACTCACTAAGTGCTCAATAGGGTTTAGCTCCCATTGGTGTGCCCACCGCCCACTGCCCACTGTCGCTCAGCAAGGCCCTGGGGTCCACATCAGCGACCAGCGGGTGGAGCCAAGTGTGGCAGCAGTATCTACCTGGTGCCACCAGAGGGCACCATGACGCAGCCAAAGCTGCCCAGGTGCGCCAAGGGCTCCCTGACATCCTGCTGGGCAGTGCCCATCAGAAGCCTGCCAGCTGGGAGGGCGAGGGCGGAGCCCCGGAGACCCGTGCAGTCCTTTCTCCAGGTGATGCCCCACACCACCTTGGCTTGATATTCTGTCCATTTCTAGCACAGTCTGTGACCAATAGCAACCCAAATGGCACCTAAACCTTCCCAACAGGGTCGTCAGACCCATTCAACAGATGGGGAAACTGGAGCCTGAGAGAGAGAGAGGCCAGCTCCAGGTCATGAGATGACCTCTGGCCTCCCTGCTCAGACTGACCTCCCTGTACATCTCACTGAACATCATGGGTGTGACCTCCCCCACCCGCCCACAATCAAGACTGGGAGCCAGCACCCATGTCCACCTGACACTCCTTGGCAAGGGGAGACACACCAGGGGAAGAAGCACATCTAATAGTGGGGAGACCTCAGGGATGGGGAGCTGGAGAAAGTGCTGGAGGTTCACAGAGAGCGACAAACATATATGAGGGGAAACGGGGACAGGCGGGCATGGAAGACGGGGAGAAGTGGGAAAGACATTTGAAAGAGACATAAGAGAAAGTGCCTGGGATAGAAAGAGAGAGATGGGCATGGGAAGGAGAGGTACAGAAAGAAAGAATGGAGAAGAAAGAGAGATGCAGAGGCAGAAGGATGGAGAGAGAGGCAGAGAGAGTGATGCAGGAAAAGAGAAGTGGGGGGGGCGGGTGACAGAGAGAGATGGGAGACAGACACAGGAAGAAAGAGCTGTGGGCAGGGAAGCAGAGACCCATCCTCCTCCAAGACCACCCGAAGCAGCTTCACTCTGGGCTGGAGCACGAGAAGCCCCCGTTCCCTCCCCCTGGGCACTCAGCCAGAGCTTTAGCCCTCGCCCTTCTGTCCCACTGCCCACCGGGGCAGGGCTTGCCCACCAGACACCCCCTCTTGGGGGTCGTGGTTGAGCCGGTTCCCAAGGGCAGCTAAGGCAGACAGGCAGGGTCCCTGGGGCTGTGTTGCTAGGAGATCCAGCCGAGTGCCCCAGCCTGTCTCCTGAGCCTCTCCCAGGGTAAGGCTCAGTACTCACCTGGTGGCGGGGCGGGGGCCAGGGTCCCCCCAGCTTTCACGACACCTGGCGCTGGCAGACCTCTGCCCTGCATTCTCTTGGCAGAGGGAATGCACATTCGGTGACCCCACCATTCGCCAGGCCTCCCTGGCTCCTGCCCCAAGCCTCAGGCCTGCTGTGCTCCCAAGAAGCACCGCACTCCGCGGCTCCGGTTCAGGTTGCAGGAAGGCTTGTTCAAATCTCAGCCTGCCTTTTACCAGCTGTGTGCCCCTGGGCAAGTCACTCTCCCCCTCTGAGTCTCAGCTTCTCATCTTTAAACAAGGATCATAATAGTACCCATTTCATAGGGTCCTCCAGAGGAGGAAGAGCCGTAATGGAGGCACAGAGTGGGGGCGATGGGAGGCTGGTTTCAAGCTCTGTCCCTGAGCCGCCCGGCCTGCAGCTGGGAGCACCTCCCTGCAGTCCCCAATTGGCCCTGCTCTTGTTCTCCTTTGGGCGGGCTGGAGTCTGATTCACAGCAGCCTCTGGGGAAGAGGTTGCCCTGAGCTGAGCCCTCCCCCAGGGAACTCAGACAGACACCAGGAGGCACGAACCCCAGGGCCCAGGCAAAGCCATCCCCACATCCTTGTGTGCTGCTTTGGGGCCTTAGGTTAGAGCAACTTACCTCCCAGGCCCTGTTCCAGGCACCTTAGCAAACCCACAAGGGCCCCTGTGCAGGTACGACCATTATCTCCATTTTACAGATGAAGACACAGAGGCACAGTGCCATGCCTTTGCCCAAACTCCCACAAACAGGTATGCGGGAGCTGGCAGCGGGCAGGCGGCTTCCAGAGCCCAGCTCTTAACCTCCAGCCTGGGTGTCAGCCTCCCCAGGGAAGGCAGAGGGCCAGGGCTCCTCACTGGTGCCCCTACCCCAGCTCTGGGGCCTGGCTTGGGCGGGGCCAGTGAGGAAGCCTTGAAGGCAGCGGGGGAGGGCCAGCCCCAGGCCAGGCTGCAGCCTGGGCCACCCAGCTTTGATTTACCATCTGTCTCAAGGCTGCTGCTCACCTCAGCCATAAATCTGTGGCTGCAGTGCTGGCCTGGCCCCTGGCAGGCTGCAGGGGGCAACTCCAGGGAGCGTTAGAACATGCCACCCAGAGAAGTCCCTTCCCCAGCCTGCCCTGGAGCTGCCTCTTGGGGGAGATCTAAGAACCAGGCCTCCCTTACCACCAGCTAAGGCCATGCTTCACCAGGATGCTCTGGGGTTCCAGGACCTGTGGCCATACAAGGGGCATCCGACCCAAAGCCCCTTCCCCAGGGCCTGTTCCCTGCCTGTGTCACCTTGTCGCCTCGGGCCTCAGCAGAGTCAGTCCGAGGCAGTGTGTGGGTTGGGGGACGGGGGGCCACTCCAGGCTCTATGCCTTCCAAGGCAGGCCCATGGCTTTGTGGAGATAGACGCCTGACGTCAAGGCCAGCCCTCTCCCACTCTGGCCCCATGAACACTGCAAAACCCCCAACCTTTCACTTACAGTGTAATGAGATGAGAGAAGCCAGCATTGAGCCAGGCACCCAGTAGGAGCCCGTCCACTGAGGCCAGCTCCCTTCCATTCCGCCTCTATCCCCCCGTTGGCACTAGGCACAGAGTCAGGCTGGTCAGGAGACTTCTGCATACTTTTCCAGGGACACTGGGCCCTTGGCAGGAAGCGCCTTGCCTGGGCTTCAAGAGATGGGTCCAGGGAGCTGAAAAGAGAGAGAGCCCGAAGGGACATGGGGTGGGATGGGGATGGGGGTGGGGCTACATGGAGTGGGGGGACACACATGCCAGCCGTGTGTCTAGGTAGTTTCCTGGGTGAACTTTCTACCAGCATGGCACCCCGCAGCTCCCGCTCCGTGTGTGGGCCTCTGGGGGCTCCTGGATTCCCCTTCCACTACTTGGCCTCCCTGCCCCCATACAGCCACCCCCTCCAAAGTGAGCTCAGGCCCTTTCTGGCTACGCGACATTGTGCAAGTCACAGGGCTGTGCATGGGACTGATGTAAGATAAAGGAGCATCTGAGCTGCAGTTCTGTTCTGGAGACCGGTGGGGTCTTGGGTCTCAGACTGTGTGTGAGAGACTGTGAGAGAGCATGGGAGGGTGTGGCCAGGTCAGCTGAGGGCGGGGAGATGTGAGTATGCACATGTGTGCATGTGTGCTCGCATGTGTGTCTCTGTGCACACACGTGTGCTGTGCGTTGCTCATGTGTATGCTCACACGTGTGTGCGTGTGTACACACATGCATGTATTGTAGTGTGTGCACATGTGCTTGTGTACGTGTCCTATGAGTGCACCATGTGTGTGCTCTGTGCACACGTGTGTGAGTGCACACGTATATGTGGGGCTGCAGCAGGCAGGTCTCCCTGGCTCCCCTGAATCCCTCCCCGCTTTGATTCCTTGCCTCCTTTTCCCACCATCCCTCTTCCTCAGCATCCGCCACTGCTTGCTTCCTTCCGACCCAGAGACCCAGCTGCCCGGCATCCAGACAGCAGCCACGGTCACGCTGTGCGCTCACGAGGACCCTCTAATCCTCTTCGCTCTCACTTAACCCCCCTGCCCCCAGGTGGAAGCAGCCCCTGCCCACACTCAGCTGGCCTGGGGGCAACACGACAGAGGCTAATGGACTCCCAAGCCGGCCCTCAGCAGGTTAATTGGTAACAATGAACCCCAAATCCTCACTGGGGGTTGAGAGGGACACTTGTCCGTCAATAAGCCCCTTTCCTAGCCATGATCCCTTTGATCCCGACAACCTCTTTTGAGATGGGGATTTGAATTGCACATTTGACAGTGAAGGGCATTGAGGCCTTGGAGAGGGAGGGGGCCTTTCTTGAGGTCACACAAAAGGTCAGTGGCAAAATTCGCTCTGCTCAGGCCACTCCCATACCTGAGGCCTCAGGGAAGTGCACTGGGGTGCTCCCTGGGGGACACTCAAAATCCTAGGGCTCTGACGTCTTGGGGGTCTCCTCCCTACCAGATCTCTGCTGAGCTCCTGGGGCTCCAAACCCCCAAGGTAGTCCCCTCTCCTTCCCTCTTGCCTCCACCCACCATCCCAAGGTTCCTGGCAGGCACCTCCTGGCAGACCTACCTTGCCTCCGTCCATCCCCTGGGGCTGTGGGTCCTGCTCAGGACCACCGTGGTGACAGTCCAACCTGCATGCCAGTCTCCCATGTGTTGCCTTACCAGAGCCCCAATGGCTCATTTGGTACACAGCAGTCAGGCTGGCATTAATCTGGTCTTGCTGTTGGGATCACGGGGAGAGCCAGCACTGCCCAAGCCACACCCCATCTGCCCCCCCCACCAACCCACCCACGTCAGCACCCTCTGCCTTCTCGTCACTCACGGCCCTCAGACACTCAGACCACCCTGGTTCCTTTCTGAATTCTCATCACTCCCACGGTTTTCCTCTCCTTGTAGACTTTGCCCCCTCGGATCCCTGTGCCTAGAATGCCCCCTCCCTAAACTCTTCGCCTACCAGACCCCTCAGTTCTAGACCTCAATGTCCCTGCCTCAGAGAATCTTCCCTTACTCCCCAAGCTAAACCAAGCGTCCCTGTTATTCAGTCTCCAGGCATGTTTCACCATTTGCCTGAGTATATCCCTTTACGTCTTTATTTGCTTCGTATCGGTCTCCCCCACTAGAGCATAAGCTCCTTGCCTGGGGTCAACGGGACACGTATGTCCCTGTATGTCCAACACAGGTCATAAAGAAGCCAGGCACATAGTAGAGTGTGGGTAAATATTGGGTGAATAAATGAAGGGTGGAGAGATGAACAGGCAAGATGTACCCCCACCACGCCTGCATGAATGAAGAGCTGGGTGGTGGAGAGGGTGGGGAGAGCTGCCCGGGCCTGGCAGAAGCAGCCCTACTTCCAGGGGAGGTGGGGGGAGGTTTCACACACACACACACACACACACACACACACCCCAGCCATCTCTCAGAAGGGTAGGCCAGTCCCGCGGCCTCCCATCCCCACCTTCCACCCCCGGTTCTGGGTTGGATGCCTGACATCTGCCTCCTCAGGGCTCTCCTCCTTCTTCCAGGCCCCCCAGGGGACAAGGCCCCTTTCCCCTAGACCCACGTAGACTCTGATTCTAGCCCAGGCCCTGACCCTAACTTGCTGTGTGGCCCTGGCACGTCCCTGCCCATCTCAGCCTTGGCTTCCTCACCCACAGAGCAGGGGAGTTGAAAAGGATGATGTCCCTCAGTCTACCAGCTCCCACAGAGGCCCCCAACTGTCACCCCCTGGCGTTCACAGCCCCGGGTAATCATTGAGGAGGGCTGACCAGTGTAAACAATGGGATAACATGAAAATGAGAGTGTGGCTCCTGAGGGGCAGAAAGGGAGGGAGGCTTCAGCTGCTGCTTCTCGAATCACTCTCTCTGAGGAACCCGGCCACCATGTTGCGAGGACACTCAAGCAGCCCAGTGGAGGGGAACTGAGCCTTGCCACCAACAACCAGCACCAACCAGCCGGGTGTGGGAGCTAGTCACCTTAGAAGCAGATCCTTCGGTCTCAGACAAACCTGCAGACGACCCCAGCCCCCACCAAGATCTTGTCTGCACGAGAGACCCTGAGCTAGAACCGCTCAGCTAAGCCAATTCCAGATTCCTGATCCATAGAAGCTCTGTGAGATAATAAATATTTATTGTTTTAAGCCACAAAGCTTTAAGGTTACTGGCTACACAGAATAAAGTAAAGAATACCCCTCCCAACCTCCACCCTTTGCTGCCTACCCTGATGGTCTGACTCACTGGCCTTTCAGAAAAGCCCCAGATTGATGTCGCCAATGTCAGACTCAACTAAGTTCAGCGGGGGGCTCATCATATCCCCCCATCTCTCTACTTCCACACTTAGCCATTGCCAACCTACTTCCCCCAGAATCAAAGACAGACACGTGGGTGTACCTTAGTGACTTCCTTATCCCCGGCACCCAGTCACTGACAAACCTGGTCTCTTTTATCTCCTGCACATCCCTAGAATCTTCCCTCTCTTGGCCATGCCCAAGTGCCCTGGCCCAGCTCAGGCCACGCTCTCACTCACCTGTTGAGCAGCCCCTCTCCGGTTTCCCTGCCTCCATCCTTGCTGCTTCTACCAGCCAGCCATCCCCCACACTGGCCGCTAGCCGGAGGGACTTTCTAAAACACAGATCTGACCCTGTTGCTCACCTGCTCTGTGACTTTCTCTGGCTCCCCTGTGGCCTACGGTCCAGACTCCTCGGCCTGGTGTCGAAGGCTTTTTATCATCTACCCTTGCCCTTTACCTCCCCAGGCTCATCTCTAATTCCACTTTGTTTCAAATTAACGTTCCACTGATACTGAAACACCTGCAATTCTTGGAACACAAGAGTTTCATGCCTCCATGCCTTTGCTTACACTGCTTTCTCCACCTGGACTCCCCGCCCCTCCTTTACCTGGAAAACACCTACTAATCAAGCCCCAGCCATCTGATCTTCCGTGAAGAGCTGGTCTCTCTCTCTCGGCCTGCTGCATTTTATTGGATTGTAACAATCCATTTACATGTCTCGTCTCCCACGGAGTGGCAACCTCAAAAGTAGGACGTGTCCTTTTCATCTCTATATTCCCAGTACCTTGCTCAGAGACCAGCATACAGAGTGCTGAAAAGTTCTTAAAATGGAAGAACTCTAGGTTGACCTTTAGGGTCAACACATTTAAAACCCACTTTGGATGGGAATATCTCTAAAAGGTATTACAGTCTCCCCTGCCTTTTTTAAAATAGTTTTGGGGGCATGATTGAACCTTGCTCAAGTGTATGATTTGTGTCAATACAGACACAGCGTTTTTCAGAAGGAGCCTTGGAGATCACAGTAGAGGAAGGACCTCAGGTCTGGAAAGATCAAGTGACTTTGTGTGATGAACGTTAATGAATGTCTGGCCTGCAAGATGGTGACCTCCCTGCTTTGCTGAAGGATTTTGAGCCCATGCCTCGCCCCTGCACTAAATGGCCCCAAATTCAGTGTCCTTTGAGATTTTTGCATGTTTTATAATCTTCCCATTTCAGCACTGTGCCAGTGTACCTGTTCCCCACCTTACCCTTCTAATTTTTTCCTTCTGATCCACTGGAGGCAGGAGAACCACGTAACCAAGCTTGATGGAGCCACATGGAAAGGAAGAGTTATGGCCCTGGCCTGAAATCTGGGAGCACCACTCCCCTGGGGAGCGTGGCGGGATGATGGGGCTTTGTGATGCCTTCCTGCCTCCACTGTGCCCCAGATATGACAGCTGTCGAGAAAAAAGACTGAAAGGGTTGGGGTGGTTCCAGCTGAGTGAAATGTCAGCGTAACTAAGAGATCCTGCAGGCAACCCCATCCTTGGGCAGGTGACTCCACAGGGGAGGGAAAAGAGGCAACTCCTGGACCCTGGGCTCCACCTGAAGGAAACTGCCTTCCCACACTCCCCTATCAGAGGCAAACCGCCTGGTGTGAGAGGTAAAAGGAAACAGTACCTCTGGGCCAGGGTGGGGAGAGGGGGACTGGACGGGTGGGAATAGCTCTGCATTATCCTGGGAGCGACCGGATGGGGGCAGAATGGGGAGCAATGAACTAAGAGATGTGGATTCTGGTCCAGCTCCACTATTAACTGCATGCCCCTGCATGTCAAGGGGCAACTCAACTAACCCCTCTGGGTGTCAGTTTCAGAATGTGTGACATGGGGATATTCCCCACATCATGGGGCTGTAGTAGGATTAACAAAAATAACGTGTAAGAACTTAGTAAATTCTAAAGTGCAGCACAAGGGAATATGGCCTTCATTCATTCATTCCACAGATAATTACTGATCACCTACTATGTGCCAGTGAGGCAAAGTTCCAGGAACTGGGGATGTAGCAGTGAACACGACAAAGCCCCGGTTCCCACGGAGCTGACACTGCGGAGGGAGACACATGAACGAGTAATAATTTACCAAGCGGTGTCTCAGTCAGAATGGGCGCAGTTACGCTGCCGTCAGTGCCTTAAAGCCACTAAGAATCATTTCTCACTCACACTACATGCTCTTGGAGGAAATCCCTGCAGGCCCACTCCACACTGTCCTCATCTGGGGACGCAGGCTGAAGGAGGCTCCATTACCAACTTCCACAAAAGGGAACATGGCAAATTGCACCAAAGTCCCAAAGCCCGCATCCCCAGTCCTGGAAGTGCTACAGGACACTTCTGTCCCATTTTACTTCCCACCAGCAAGTCACATGGTCACATTCATCTTCTCCAAGGGGCGGGGAAGTGCAGTCCTACTCTGTACCCGGAAGATACAAGTGCAGCATATTTGGTGGAAAGCATTAATGCCCACTATGGATAGATTCATGGCTAAGTACCAGGAAAAAAATAAAGTAGTGTAAGGAGCTGGGTGGGTGGCGATGAGGGAGTCTGAGAAAGGCCCTCTGAGGAGGTCACATTGGAACAGATACATAAATGAAGTCCAGAGCAATCCTGTAGGAAGAGCACAGGACACGGGAAGGAGGAGCAAATGTCCTGGGGCAGGTGGAGAGCCAGGAGCCCAGTGGGCTGGAGCCAGGAGCCAGGGGCAGGGTTGGAGAGAGAGAGGCATTCAGAGAAGGAAGCGGATCGTTGGTCACACTTTGTTGGTTTGGCCTTTCCTGAGAGAGATAAGATGTTACAGGTGGCTGCCAGCAAGCAGTACCCTTAGTGGATAAAGGGTAAACAGTTCCCGGAGCCGGAGTGCCTGAGGCCAAGGCCCAGCTCCATCCCCTGCTAGCATAAGACCTTGGGCAAGTTACTTGACCTCTCTGAGCCTCAGCTTCCTCTCCGTAATAATTGAGGGCAATAAAAGGACCTGCCTCAGGATTACTGTGATGATAAGGTGCTTAAAACAGGGCAAGCGCATTGTGAGTACTACAGCAGCGCTGGCTATCATTGCAATCGCTTTCCTCCTCGGCCTGGAGAAGTCCCTCCCTTCCGCTTTACCCCATCTCCCGGTCACCACCAGCACCCGTCTCTAACAGGGATCTCATCTTCCCTCTCTTGAGTCCCAGAGCCTGTGAGGCCTGAGTCCTTCCCCACCTCTCTGTCCTTGTGATGCTCTCCTCAGCTTCCGCATCTGCTAGGTGGGACCAATCCTCCCCTGCTGTCCAGGTGATGGACCCCGCGCTCCCCAGTGAGCACAGACTCTCCCCCTGCCTCACAGGAGGTGGGTGCTCCTGCACGGCTGCTGGATGGATTCCTAGCTGCCTGTGCTTTCCACCACCCACCCTGGGGGGGCTGGGAAGACTATGGGTCCCTCCCCTTCAGTCACCCCCCACTACCCCAGCTCTGGCAGCCAAGCTCTCTCGTGGGCAGGAGCTGGCACCTCACCCAGAAGGGGAGAACAGCTGCAGAGATGGTGGGAGAATTCCTCCCGCTGCTGGATTTGTAAAACAATTGATTAAAGACAATGCAATTAATTATTCCTTGATGAAATAGTGGAAATTACCCAAGAAAATGAAGATTTCAGCAGCAGAACATTAAATCCCTCTAATTATGTCATTCCTAAAAAAGGGGGAGGGGGATAAAAAGGATAGAAATGGTGGGCCAGAGGGAGGAAAAGAATTGTAAAAATAGATGGGGTGACCCTGGGGCTCGTGCCAGGTGAGTGGGGGGGTGGATGGAGGGGGTCACCACCCTGGTCTTGACCACATTGTTCGAGGGAAAAGTCTGAGGTGACAGAGCTCTCTGCAGGGGATGGTGAGCAGCCTGGCAGGCTAGACACTGGGATACATGCCCTGGGTGCATTAGCTCATTCTCACACTGAATCCTGGTGCCTCATCCCCATTTTACATAGGAGAGCATGAGGCTTGGAGAGGGCACATGACTTGTCCAAAGATGCACAACTACTAATTAATAGAGGCAGGACTTGAACTCGGGTCTAACTCCAGAACCTGTACTTTTTCAACCCCACACCTGCTGGAGTCTACAGCAGTAGGCACTGCAGATGCCCTTGGCAAAAGTGGCTCTGACTGCTAGCCCCCTGAGAATCTCAGTGGCCCCCTGAATCTCAGGGCTGGGTGTGGGGGGAAGGGTAACTGCCAGGTGCTGACATCTCTGCCTATGGGAATTGGGCCTGAGGTCCCCTGGGAAGGGATCTTTCTAGACTTCCATCCACTCTGATCCCTCTGGGTATGCTTTTGCAGGCCAGGGAGGGGTGGCAAGTGGGACCTGCCATGGGCCTGGCCTGGCTCTCTCTCCCTGGGAGCTCCAGATGCTCCACTAGGGAGCTGATGACCTAGATTCCAATCTAGGAATGGCTGGGGTTGCCGTATAGCCTTGGGCAAGTTCCCTTGCTTTCCTGGACCTCAGTTTCCCTATCTGTAATAGTAGATATGGAGCCAGTGGATATATGGGTCCATTTGAGGATACTGGACCCAGCCCTACCCCAGCTCCAATGGTGAACTCAGTTCCAAGAAACCAGGATCAGCTCTAGAGTGGGCAGGGGGAGGAGATAGACAAGGGAAGTCCCAGAGCCAGCAGAGTACGGGCTGTGGGTTCTAGCTTCTGGGGCTGGGCTAAAGGAACCAGGAGGATCAATCCCAGTCTCCCAATTCATCCCACCACCCCTTCCCCCACACCGTGTCCACATGTCTGTTCTCTACATCTGTGTCTCTATTCCTGCCCTGCAAATAGGTATTTTCCAATCTAATCTAGCATCAGAATTTCAATTTCTCATTCAGTCTAAACATTTCACCCTTTCCCTCTCAAGCTCAGGCCCAACCCAAGCTAAGAAACATTCAAAGGGGATGGGAGGCCTGGTCCTCCAGGAAGATTGGGGCTACCAGGCCCTCTCTGTAGAGCATTTCTTGTGGGTCTTTGGAGTTTCCCTCACTGGAATCCTTCAGCTGGTATTTCCCTGACATGGGCAATGATGTCTATAGCTGAGATCTCACGACTGTCCCCAGCTCCTTCTTCTGGGGGCTCATCCCACTCACTCTCCAAGAGGTCACCTGGCCTTGGCAGGCAGACCCTTCATGCAACATGTCTTGCTACAGCCTCTCCGACCCACAGAAGAGCCTGGGCTTGCCAGACTCTCTTCCCCACCGTCATAGACAGTTCCAAGTCACCACCTCCTTCTAGACTCTTTTCAAGCCAGGGTCAGGCCTCGGCCACTGTGCCAACCAAATTCTTAGGGACACATGTCAGCTTTTCCAAATGCTTCTCCTGAAGGTCCCCTGCTCGCCCAATTAAAGTGGGAGTAGGGGGGCACACCCCACCCCTCCAAAGGCATCTTCATTGCCCGCCTCCACCTACCCCACCCTTGTCACTCTCACCTCCCTTTATATAGCATGGAAGTGGGTACTGAGGATCACAGAAGCAGCTTGGGCCTTGCAAGGCCTGAAGAGATCTACATCTCGATTTAAAATGTGGGTGTTCTGGACACAAATTACTCTCAGAGGCACCCCAAGCACGCCACGTCCCGTTCGGACAGCCTCATATGAAAGCAAGCCCCGGCTCCTCCAGCTGGTTCCGACTCCTTCTTTGGCCATGTCCCCATCCCTGTCACCTATCCCAGGCCCAGCCCCGACCCTCTCCCTGTGGCAGGACCCCATAGCCTCAAGTCCGCTGTTAGCAGCACCTTCACTCCAGCCATCCTACAGCGCCTGTGGAGACGGTGGCCCCGAGCAGACCAGCTGCAGAGCCAGGCCCCAAACTCAGGCGCCAACTAGCAGGCTGGTGCTCCTTCCACCAGCTCAGCCCCCAGCTATCGCTCTCCAGGAGGGATGAGCTTATTGATGGAGGGGCTGGGGCGGGGAGGAATCCCTTCCCTTCTAAGGCAGCAGCAACGGTTCCTGCAATAGCAAGGTTGGGAGCTGGATAGACTTGGGTTTGAACCCTAGTTCTCCTACTTTCCAGCTGGCTGATTTGAGGCAAGTCACCTCATATTTCTGCACCTCGGTTTCCCCCTCTGTAAAATGGGTATGATAATACTGAACCCAGAGGGTTGCCAGGAAGGGTGAGTTGAGATGAGGTCTTAGCCAGGCACTGGCACGAAGTGGGTTCGTTCCCTTAGGACTCCCCCCTTGCAGTCAGGACACCGGGGTTCTACTTCAAACCCGGAGACCAATTTTCTGGCCAAACTGGGTCTTGAACTTCCCATTTGTGTCCTGGAGAGAAAACCTGCAGTGTGGTGAGGTAGATAGTGGGGGCCTGAGAGGCTAAGGAGGGGCTCCTGGAAGAGAGTCTTTAGAATTAGGGGTGGTAGGGGCACAGCCCAGATGGGAAGGGCTGTTCCTCCCACCCATCAGCTCCCGGACCCCTCCCACCAGGGATGGCACTCTAGCCCCTCCCCCAGCTCCAGCACAGATGGCAGGAAGGAAATGCCAAGGCATGGAGGTAGGGAGGGGCCCCCCAGCCCCCGGAGGCTCCAGCCCTTGCCAAGCTTCCCACAGGAGAAGGAAGCAAAAGCCCCCTCCCTTGCTATGGCACTGCCCTCTGAGAGCCACAGCCCACTGATGCCCTGGTGCCTTGTATCCCGTTGTCATGGTAACCAGGACTAGCTGACGTGCCGACAGGCAGACCAGGAGCTGCTACCACATGAATCACTTGAACTTGATGTGACAGACACAGGCGGGTGGCCTGCACAGAGGTGGAGGGAGGTGGTGCCCTGTGGGCAGGGGAGCTCAGGCTGAATCTCTCCAACCATGACAGGTTTAGGGGCTCCAGAAGCCCGCGAGACCCTAGAGGTCCCCAGTGAAGGTGAGGCTGGCCCTTGGACCAGCCATGAATCCTCTCCAAGCCCCTATTTCCTTATTTGTAAAATTGGGAGAATGGACTGGATGGGAAAGATCAAATAAAATAATGAGCAGGGGCTTGCTTTGTAAATTCAAACCTGACACAAACGGCTGTTTGGGAGAGCTCAAAGGCTCGGTTCCCGTGCAGACTTGGACTTCAGTCCCTTGTCTGCTCCTTGCTGGCGCCATGCCAGCCCCAACTTTCTGTTCTGTAGAATGGGGATAATACTGCCTCCCTCACTGGATTCAACTTTTCACTTAGCCATTTAATATTTATCAACCCCATCTACATACCGAGCACCGCGTTATGTCCTAGGGACACAAGAGTAAATGAGGCAGACCCATTTCCTGCCCTCACTGAGCTTACATTCTAGTGGGAGGGGCAGACCCTAAACAAGCACACAGACCAGCAAAATATCTCAGGTTGTGATGAGACTCTGAAGAATGCAGGCGAGGAACTGAGCTGCGGAGCAAATGGGCTGAGGGCTTATTTTAGGGAGGGTGATCAGGATGGATTTTCTGAGAAGGTGACATCTCAGCTGAGACCTAAGTGAAAAGAAGGGGCTGGACTCTCAAATGAAAGTGAGAGTGTTCCAGGCCAGGGACAGCAAGGCAAGCATCCTGAGGTACGGTTGAAGCACAGGCGGAGGACGACTGTGGCAACAGCAGGGCAAACAGGTTAAGTGTGAACAGGGATTTTATCCCAAATGCAATGGGCAGTGGAAAGCCAAGGAGCTTTGAGTAAAGAAGCAATGTGACTTGATTTCCACGTACACGCTAAGGATGTTTTTGCTGCCAAGTGGAGAATGGGCCTTCCTTCGGCAGCCAGCCCAGGTAGAAGCCTGCTGCAGAGGTCCAGAGAAGAGAGGAGGATGGCGTGAACACCAGGTGGGGGCAGGAACAGAGATGGAGAGAAGCGGTCAGATTCAAGATAATTGTGGGAGATAGATTCACCAGGACTTGTTCCTGGTCCAGATACGGTAGGTGAGGGAAAGGGGAGAAAGAAAGATAACATCTGGGCCTCTGGTCTGAGTATATGGTGGTTGGTGATGTCAATTTCTAAGATGAGGAAAGCTGATTCGTTTGTAAAACATCTGCAAAGATGGGACTTAAGTTCATGAGAAAAGTCCAAGGGACTGAAGTCCTCTCTCCAGGGGAAAAACCACACTCACAACAGAGCAGCCTTCGGACAGGCCACTTCCCTCCCCCTGTCCGCAGGGGGCTGCCCCAGCCTCTCTGGAAGAAGTGTTTGGAGAGCCTACATGGCCAGGGGCCTCAGTTTGAACTCTGTTTTGAAAGTGACAGAAACGTAACTCCGACTTCCATAGGCACAAAGAAGGATTTAGTGGCTCGCAGAATGCAAGGAATTAACCCATGGGAACCTGCTCTGCTCTCTGCCTCTCCCCACAGGCCAGCTCTTCCATTCCAGCCGCAGACCCACTTCTTCCCCAAGGCAGGAAGCACCGAAACCTCCGGAGTTTTTAAAAAGAGAAATCAACTTTTATTTATTTATTTTTTTCTCTTCAATAGGCCACCTTTGGTCTAAAAATATTAAGAAATATGACAATGACCTGTGTGTAGAGGGAAAAGACTACTCCAAAAGCACATATATTAAAAAAAATTTTTTTTCGCTGTTCTAAAAATGATTCACATACAAAAGCAATAAAATTAATCTATAACAGGAAAAATATGAAAAAATTCATAATAGCATTCTCTCAATTTTTATATCCTATAACTTCCAATGACTCTCTTTCTAGCTGAAAAACTCTGAGAATTTTAATTGGCGAGACTTGCATTATGTGCAACACTTGGGCCAATCAGCTATGCCAGGGGCTGGGTTTCTATAAGAACATGGCAGCTCACACTATGGCCGCAGGGCTGGAGGGGGCTAGGGAAGGGCTGTGATGCCCAAGAGACAGTGCGGAGCAG
The DNA here is from genome assembly GCF_005190385.1 of Monodon monoceros. Classification (NCBI taxonomy): domain Eukaryota; kingdom Metazoa; phylum Chordata; class Mammalia; order Artiodactyla; family Monodontidae; genus Monodon; species Monodon monoceros. The sequence goes on from NW_021703774.1 coordinate 147,634,050, forward strand.
ATAATACTCCCAATGTCTTTTACGTGGTATGTGTCAGCTGAATTCCCAACCAGAGAGATGGAAGGGAACCATGAGAACAAGGAAAAATTTGCAAAAGTTTGGAGAACTGAGCAGTTGTTACTTGGAGGCCCAGGAAGGGCAGCCAGAGAAAAGCCCATGGCCCCAAAGCCATCTACTGAGAGCAGAGGATAAAAAACCTTGTCCCGATGGAGTCTGTCTGTGTAAGAAGCCAGAGGAACAGTGTCCAGACTCTTGGACTGGTTGGGTAGCGATCTAACTATGCATAACTGTAATATCTGGTAAAAGTTTGAGAAAGACCTTTATCTCCCCCAGAGACTGGGGCTGCCAGCAAAAGGGCTGCAGATGGAAGCTGAATCTGCAAAGCAGACAAAAGTGCAAGTTAGTCAATTGCTTTCTAATGAGTTTCAGGCTCTGGAGCCACTCACTCACTGTGCAGCCTTGGATAAATCAGATTTCACATCTCTGAGCCTTGGTTTCCTCTGATTTTCAATGGTGAATGTGTAAAAAAATAAAAATAAATAAGGAAAATGTAAAGTGTAAATGCAAAGTGTAAACTGAAATCATGTATGAAGGAGAGTGCTTCTCTCATAAGGTCAAGCGAAGAGTAGATGATAGAATGCAGGTTAAATACCTGCTCCAGAGCCTAGCACATAGTACGTGCTCAATAATATTATCGAATACTTTCATCACTGCTACAGAGGAGGTGTGTGAAGGGGGTAGGTCAGAGAGCGTTCCATTAACTTTCAAGTGCCTCTGAGAGGACAGTTTCAATACAGGAGGCTTTAATTTGTGGCCATGACTCCACCCCAGGCAACTATAATAGCAGCTTTACTCTCTGATCACCTGCCGTGTGCCAGGCACTCTGCTAGGAACTTTACTTCCATTATCTCATTTTTGAGCATTATCAGCAATGATATGAGACAGTGTATCAGTTAGCTTTTGCTGCATAATAAATCAGCCCCACATTCATAGCTTAAGACAACAACCACTTACAAAGCTCATGATTCTATGGTTGGGAAATTCAGCTGGGCTATGCTTCTGGTCTTGGCTGGGCCCACACAGGAATCTGCAGTCCACTGCTAGTTAAGTGGCTCCACTTCTGAGAGTTGCCTGGCTGTCATCTGGGTGATGGGGATGACTGAGCCATGTGTCTCTATTCATCCAGTAGGATAGCCCAAGCTTTTTCACACAGCAGCTGGGCAGGGTTCCAAGAGAACATACGAAAGTGTGAAAGACCTCTTGAGGCTTGGGCTCAGAACTGGCACTGGCACTTCTACTGCATTCTGTTGGCCAAAGCAAGTCATAAGGTCATCCCAGATTCAAGGGGACGGGGAGAAGCTCCAAAGTTCTATTGCATGGGGCATGCTCAGAAAGGGGTGGAGAACTGTGGCCAATCTTGCAGTCTACCACAGATAGGGACTAGTATTACTGCCATTTCACACATAAGAAAATTGAGACTAAAAGAGGTAAAAATGTCTTGCCCAAATTATGCAGCAAGTAAGCATGGCAGAGCCAGGATTTGAACTCAGGGGTCTCCATGCTCGACTGCATTGTGACATTCAAACTCCATTCTCTCAGGGGAAACTGGCACAATCCAAACAGCCCAATCTAACAGGCACCAGAGAGCTTGACTGAGATGAGGGTGGCGCAGGAGCAAAAAAAGTTGAGTTGAGGCAGGACAAGACCGGGAGATTCAGACAGAGCCTGTGGCCATGACAAGGATGCCAGTTTTGTGACATGGACTTCAGCCTGCCTCACAAAGCCACAGAACTCAACAGGACAGGCCGGAGCTGACCGTCTTCCAGGCAGAAACCTTGCCTGGGCCTCTTGCTGGCAGGGGCCCACCGTGAGTCCTCAGTGAGGGAGCTGCCTCTGGTGTCTGCTACTGAGTTCCCTCCCAGACCACGGGTGGCAACAGTGCCGGCCAGAAGATGGAAGAGTCGTCACAGGTGAAAGTAGAGCTCTGTCCTCCCGAGAGCACACTGAGCTGGTCTCTGTCCGTGCCCAGGTGTGAGCAGAGGGGTACTGGGCTGGCCATGAGATGCCCCACCTCCTCACCTCCACTGTGACCGGCCCCTCCCTCGCAGAGATCCCAGTGCCAGGAGCACAGCTGTGCCCAGCCAAGCTGCCGGGTGCCAAGCCGGGCCTGGCGGACTCCCTCTCATCTGTCTCTCTTTACCAGGAACAAATGGGAATGAGGGAATCAATTAACAAGGCTCCTTAGCCAAATGACTGCTGCTCCCTCCTTCCCCAGCCTGTTAACCCTTTTCTTCCAAGGCCGGGAAGGGCTGCCCTGGCTGGCCGACCTCGCTCAAGCCTGGAGCCCCCAGCTGGATGCTGTGCTCCTGCCTTGGCTGGGCCGAGTGCTGGCAGCAGCTGCCAAGCTGAGGGACCAGAGCCAGAAACCTCCATTCAGCCTCGGTGGAATTGGGGGTCAGTCTCCAAGGATACTCAGGGGCTCTGGCCCACAGGGCAGGCCTGGCCCTTTCTTTTCTCTCCAGAGACCTGGGCCGCTCTCCTGGATGAAAAACCCCTGAGAAGAAGGTTCAGGCCAGGACGGTGGGTCACAGCCAAGCCTCACCTGGGGAACCCACCGGGAAAGGTAGGGGCTCAGGAGACAGGGCAGGACGCATCAGGCCGCACTCTGTAAGCCCTGACAACTCAAGCTTCAGAAACAAATGGTTAGTCTAAGCATTCTCTCCGAGGAATTTAGACAGGCCACTGTGGTGGCCTGGTTGTCCGGAGTGCTGGGTTCAAGTTCCAGCCTGAGAACTGACATGGGGTCTGACAACGTTTGGAATGATTAATCAATAGGCCACTCTTTCTCCCACCCCCTCTCACCGAATGTCTTTATTTGTTCTCCAGGGGTCTTCCACCACCGCCACCACTCCCTTCCCCCCACCCCACCTGCCAGCCTTGCGCCTCGCCTCAGCACTCAGGCTTTGGCTTGAGCCACTGCATTACACAATTCAGGGACTGCCACACATAGCCTGATCCACCATATGCTGTGGCATTGGGGTCACAGAGAAACGTAGACGTGTGCTCTTGGCCTTTTACAACCAAAAGACACTCAGATTCTAAGTTCAGACCGAAAAAAATTGAATGCAGCTTGCATGGAGAGAGCTATCTGCGCCCACCCCCTAGATTGGATAAAAGACTCCAAAGGCTGGGAAGGGGGCGGTGAAAGGGACCAGAGAGCACAGGTCAGCAGGGAGGACCACCCACTGAGCCCTGACACTGGAGAGTGAGCTCTGGGCCCAGCCAAGGCCTGAGATACATGTCAGTTCACCCATTCGTTCATTCATTTCACAAATGGACAGTGAGTGCCTTCTGTACTCCAGACACTGTTCTGGGCACAGTGGACAAGTGACAAGGGCCCTGGCCTTGGGCAGAGCGAGGCTGAGGACGTGAGAGTCACTCAGTGATGGCACTCAGCCATTTACCCACCTATTGTCCAGGAGGAGTGAAGCCGTCTGTGCGCTGAGTCTTGTCTCAGCAACCCCCTACGTCATCCAATGGACACAGCCCCTTCCTGCCTGGCTTCTGTACCCCAGGACATTTGTGAGACCCCTGGGTGAAGGTGGGCCCAAGACAAGCCGGGAGCAATGGGGGAAGGGAGGAGAGGCCTGAGCTGGAGACTGCCCAGCAAGACAAGATCATGCTGAAGCCACTGAGCTGCCCTTCCCTGCCCCTACAGTGTTTGCCAGTTTCCCTTCTTCCTGCAGAAGGGGATCTGGGCTGCTGAAAACTCCAGAAACTCACCTTGGGCCCAAGTTCAAAACTCTCAAGCCAGGGCTCCAGCTGGCCCAGTGTGAATCATGAGGCCATCACTGAGCCAATCAGCACTGCCCAGGAGGGGGGATCTGTGAAGGGTGGCAGCTCCCATTCCAAAAGCAGGGTGAGCACAGTGGGGAAATGGTTCCCTGAAGACAAAACCACCGATGTCCACCACACTGACCTTGGGCACGTGGAGATACATTGAGCCTCACTCTTCTGACCTCTAAAATGGATCTAATGAGAGTGCCAGCCTCACTGGGCTGTCTTGAGGATTAAAGGAGATCATTCAGATGACCGTGCTTCTCACACAGCAGGTACTGAAGAAATGGAAGTCATTTCTCTGGCCTCAGTCACGCTGTCTCTAAAATGGGTGGGTGTCCAGGTTCATCTCCCCAGCCCCGATGTCCCAAGATCCCATGGCCCCGAGCCTGCATGATAAGCGTGAGTGAGCACAGACCCTCCTCTCAGAGGTCAAGAGCCCCCCTTTATTCCTCAGGACTGGGAAAGTCCTCCTGCTGCTCTGCCCATCCCCCACTTCAGACTCTCCACCTCCTGTGACTGCTCCCCAGCCCTCTGAGTCCCTGCCTGGCGGGTGTCCTAGGGAAGAGCGCATGCAGGGCTGTGCAGAGCTGGACCACCAGAGTGCAGATCCCAGTTCTGCCTGTCGCTTAAAGGCTGGGCGATCTCGGTCAGGTTCCTTAACCCCTCTGTGCCTCCCCCGTTTCCTCATCTGTAACAATGGGCGTGCTAACAATAGGCACCACCCCATGGGGGTCGCTGTGTCTGTGGCCAGGCCGTGTAAGTGGCAGCTATTTGAGTTCTCTCTCTGCTGGCTCCCACTCCACCCAGCTGCGGAAGTAGCTTGGATGGTAAAGAGGGAGCTGAGCACTGGGGACAGAGCAGTGCCCAGACTGACTGCTGCACCCCCGGCCTCCTCAGCCTCCTCGAGTTCCCTGCCTGGTGGCGGCACACACATCAACAGGCAATTTCAGTGTAGCATGAACAGGGCCACTCTCTAGGGAAGCCTGCCGGGGGCGTGGTTAGTGTGCACAAGGAGGGGCCCGACCCCGAGGAGGGAGGCCAGGACCTGCTGCGGGACAGGCGACAACTGGAAGACAGTACAAGTGGACTGGGTGAAGGGGGCTCAGGGTGGCGGTCCAAGCAGAGGGGCCAACAGTACAAGAAACTCAACCATGAGGGTGGGTCAGGAGACAGGTTGGTGGGGAGGACCCAGGGGGTGGCAGCTCCCACCAGACTGTGTGCCTGGGTGTGACTCTGTGTGATTGACTGGGGCTGTTATGTGTATGTGTGTGGCTGTGTGGCGGACGGTGCGTTTGTGGGTTTGTTTCTGTGAGGGACTGTGTGTGAGAGTGTGAAATAGTGTGTTTAGAAGTGGGGCGGAGCTTGGCATGCCTGTTTGAGACACTTCAGGGTGTGACCACTGTGGGGGAAGTTGTATGTGTGTGATTGTGTGTCCATGGGTGTCCCTAAGCTGTAGCTATGTAGCTGGCTGGCTGTGACCAGGAGTGTCTCTATGTGAGGTGTGTGTATGTATTGAATATATACATAGATGTCACATGTGTGTGTCTGTGTGTGGGTAGTGTGTGTGTGTGTCTTTGTGTAGGGGTGTGTGTGTGTGTGTCTGTGTGAGACACATGTATACTGCTGTCTGTGGAGTCCAGGGCAATGAGAGCTGCTTCTCCCTCTTCCAGCCCTGCTGCAGAAGACACACACACACACACACACACACACACACACACACACACACACACTCATGGGGCTGGGAGGGGTGGCTGCCCGTCGCTGCCACAGCCAGTCAGAACTTGCTAATTTGCATGTTAATGAAGCTCGGGAGCTTTCCAGCTCAAGACTGACAGGAGCCCCCGGCACCCCCCTACATCCTCCCCTGACGGGCCTGGGAGGGGGGAGTGGAGAGGGTTGAGAACCAGCAGAGGGAAGAAGAGGCGGAGGAGGCTCTGGGCTGAAGCTTCCCTTTCTCTCTCTCTCTCCTCCCCCACCCTGTGCAGGCCCCAGGCCCCTCCACGTGGCCGCCGGCCCCTTGGCCCCCCTGCACTCTCCCTCCTGGCCCAGCTTAGGGAGAGGGGGCTGGGACAGAGCCCTGGGGCACTGGCAGAGGTGGCTGCTCAGGGGTCCCCGCGAGGTGAGGTGAGGCTGCCCTCCCCGACCCCTCCAGGGAGCACCCAGCAAGCCACCTGGGGCAGACGCCGTGGGATGCACATCTGAGAGCGAGAGCGGCTTGGTGCCAACACAGCCAGCAGGCCCTCCCTCCTGCCCCCCACCGCCATCAGGCTTCGGTGTGGCAAAGGGGGTCCCCGTGAGCTCTTCGGCCTGCACCTCTAGAGAAAGGGCTCAGTCCGCGTGGGATCAGAGCTCCTGCCCAGAAAGGGAGAGAGGCGGACAGGGTGGGGGGCAGGGACGGGGACGATAAGATGTGTAGGGAGACTGGGGTACAAGTGGAGGGTGCCTTCCACCCGGCCTTAACCGGGGATGTGCTCCCAGGGAGGGAAGGCTGGGTGGCAGGTGGGAGGTCAGAGCCCTCGCAGCTTTGATCAACAGGTCAGTCCTGGTTGCATGGCTGTCTCCCGCTCAGTCCATCCCCTCTGCATTCTTGTCCGTCCCAGGGCCCTTCACCCCTCCCATCCCCCCACACCCCTCCTGCCCCCTCCCCTCCTTCCTTTCTTAATCAGCCACATCCCACAGGAGGCTGGGCTCTCTGGGGAGCCCTCAGCAGCAGGCTCCTAGAAACACTGTCTGGTTTTGTCTCAGAGGTGTGTCCCCTGCCTTGGCAGACAGACGGTCTCTGGCTGGGGGTCCTGGCTGCTGCCTCCTCAGCTTGGCTCCCAGCGGGCATTTCCTCCCCTCCTTTGCCTCCCCTTCTCCCCCATCACTCTCGGCACTGGGTCTGGCCCGCTGCCCCCCCTGTCTCTCCCTGAGCCTGGGTCTCCATCTCTCCCTCTTTCTCTTCCCTGAATGCTCAAATACTCATATTCTATCCCTGCCCCCCTCCCTCTGCCTTGCCCTATAGGTCTCTGGGCACCCACCCCTGCCCTGGCCCCCAGGTGTCCCTTCACCAGAGCTGGGAGGCAGAGAGGTGAGGCTGCCTGAGGCCCTGGGTCTCTGCAGGTGAGAGGGGAGCCGGGTAGTTGCTGGTGTTAATTGCAGGGAGGATGTCTGGCAGAAATAAGGTGGTTTTTCTGCTTCAGTGACGACTGTTACAATCAAATTGTCCACAGACAATTAGCGGAGTGGGAGAAATAAGAATTAGATTTCTAATTATTTTCCCAGTAAAAGCCGCCCTGGACCCGGTGGGTGAGGGGGAAGGGCTCCTCAGTGGAGCCAACAGGCACTCTGGTGGGCCCCGCTCCCCTGGGCAGGGCGCGTCTCATAGAAGCTCCCAAGGCAGGAAGGAAGGGGCAAGACTTGCCCAGCCAGGGGCTGGAAAGGCCAGAGAATCTGGCCATGTGGGTCCCAGAGCCAGCCTCCATGGCCTTAGTTTGCTCATTCCAAAATGGGGGAATCATCATTCCCAAGCAGCAGAATTGTGGTGAAGAGTCAAGGAGGTGAGGAGGCGACAGCGCCTGGCAGACATTGGCACGGCTCCGGCTCACACACACGTGTGTGGACGTGCAAGCTCACACACTCACCCCCACACGGGAAGCCTCTCCTTCCACCTCCTCTGCCTCCCTGCATGGCAAGGCCTGTGTCTGTGACACAGGGAGGGGGCTCTTAGGGAAAAGGGGACTGAAGCCAAAGAGAGCCTCACACAGCCAAATTCCTCTCCCTGATCTGTGAGCCTCCCTCCTCCACATCTCTCAGATGAGGCTACCGATGGTGCCTCCCACCTGGGGTGAAGTGAGGGTTCAGTGACACTGGGGGTGAGCCTCAGGCCCGGCCCAGGGCACATGCTCAGTAAACACGGCTGATGGTGAAAGTACTATCCAAGTCTGCCAGACCAGGCCTGTGAGGCTGCACACAGGGCTCTGTTCGGAGTGTTCTGGGATCATCAGACCCAGCCTTCATCGGGGGCCCAGATGCTCAGAGGGACGGACAGAAGACCAAGCTGAGAAGGACCCACCAACAGATAGGACAGTCCTGGGCTCCTGTCTGAGCTGTGCCCTTTCTAGCTAGTCAGACAGCATCTACTTCCCCTCTCTGAACCTCAGTCTTCTCCTCTGTAAAGTGGGAAGAGAGCAGTGGCCTCCTCAAGGAGTTGCTTTGAGGCTGTGACAATAATTTGCTCCTGGAACATGCTTTAGGGGAGGGAGGGGCTGGTGGCACAATCACTTAGACCCGAACACAGTCGCCCCTTCCCCCCACGCCCCGCCACCGTGTCCGTGTCCTGCACGCAGACTCGGGGAGCGAGGGTGGGAGCCTCTGGGCCACCCCCGGCCTTCAGGCCCTGCCCTCCGTGCAGCTCAGCTCACTAACGTCCTCAGGGCCCAGGCCTGGTGGCAGCCAACACACCTGCACGCAGAAGAGCCCATGCACGCGCCACACCTGATGGCGCTCTCACTGTCACGTTTGTACATGCGTCGCACAGGCACACACACACACCCCCTTCCCGGGGCAGCCAGAACGTCCCGGAGTGAACTGAGGGGAAACTCACGGCCGCACCCACCAGGGCTGTGCTGAGGCAGGCAGCTGCAGCCCGGCGGCAGGATCTGGCATGGGTGAGGGGAGCTGCCGGGAGCCCCAGCTGGGCGTCAGGCAGGAGGGGCTCTCAGCTGCCTCTTGGGCTCCAGGCCACCTTCCCACCTCTGGGGCCAGCTGGCTGGGCTTGGCAGGGTGGAGGTCACCTGCCGGGAGGTGGCAAGAGCCTCTGCCTGTATTGCTCTCCCCCTCCCCTATCGCCCTTCATTCAGCAACAGTGACGTGACCCCGCCCGCCTTCCCCCACCTTCGGTGCCATCTTCCCCCTCCTCTCCCATCTCTCCATCTCTGTCTCTCTGACTCCCTCTGTCCGTCGCTGGGTCCCTGGATCTCCGTCTCTCTGGGCCTGGGTCTCCCCACCTACCCCAGTGCTGGGCTATGTAAATGTGGTATTTCCTGTCTCATCAGCAGGGCTGCCTGCTTGGCTCACATTTAATTTGATCCATGGCGGCGCCTCTGCGGAGCCACTCATCAAAGCAGGAAGACAATTAGGTGAATGTCAGGGTGGCCTAGGCCCCACGGGGCGACCAGGGCCTGGGACTGGGGCCCTGAGGGGTGAGGGGCAGGGGCCTGGCTGCAACCTTCGTCTCCCTAGGGGCCTGTCCATACTTGGCCCAGAGTCTGTGGGGTGGCCAGCTGCCTGGACGGCCCCAGCGAAGACCAGGCTCCCCTCTGCCCAGGACCTGGTGCCCCTGGACTTGCAGAAGCCCCTCCCCACCCCCAGGCCACAGACGGCAAGGGGCCTGGGCATCTGTGTGACTACAGTCAGGTGGGCTCCTGGGCTGGGCCCGAGTTGGGATCGGGAGACCGTCCGAGCTCTGAGCTAGTTCAGGGTCCACTGGGAAAAGCATACATTCTTTCCACAGGCCCTGCCCGGCCCGCCCATGCCGGCTCCAAGCCAGCAGTCCTCTCCTGAGCTTCAGCCTGGCCTTTTATCCTCCCTGTTCTGTCTCACTTCCACTCCTTCTGTCTTTAGTTCTCTGGTTATCTTTATTTCTCTGGTCTCTTCCCTCTCTCTGCCTCTTTTCTCAGCCTCATCCCTTTATTCCCAAACTCTCCCTGTTCTGTGTCTTATACCCACCCCCACCCCCCATCCCTCATCGTGTCCTCGGTCTCCTGGGACCTTCTAGCCTCAGCTACTTATCTATAATTCCCCATCCCTGTCCATGGCTGACCCTGCCCCAAGGGGTCACTTAAGACTGAACTTCTAGGTAAATCCCAACACCTCTCCAGCCTTGGATTCCTCCCCACTGCCCTCCACGCCCCTGTCCCCGGGGATCCCTGAGTCTCTGACATCTCCCACCCTACTGGCTTCTTCCTTTTAGCCGTCAACACATTCAAGTCTCTCCCTTCTTAAAAACAATAATAATAATAAAATACATTTTAAAGAAATACTCTTCTTGACAGCCCAACCTCTTCCACCACGGCCATCTCTCTCCTTGCCCTCCAGGGAAGCTTCTGGGAGAGTTATCTACAGTTGCTTCTTGACCCACTGCAAGCTGGCTTCGGTACCCCTCGTGCCCTAGAAACAGTCCTCACAAAGGTCACCAGCAACTTTCTTGTCACTCATTCCCACGATCACACCTCACTTGGATGCCAGGACGGCATCAGAACAACTGACCTCTCCTTTCTTCTTGACTCTCCCTAACTCCCAAGACACCCTCCTGGCTATGCCTCCACCCCTTTGGCTTGTCCCTTCTTGGACTCCACCTCTGCCCTGGCCTCTCACGGCTGCTCTCCATAGCTGTCCCAGATCCTCTTCTCTGTTAATCCTTCACATGACCCCCTAAGTAATTTAATCCATGCCTCACCACCCACCCAGGCTTCAGTCGCCACCTGTGTCCACACCTCTGACCTTCTGCTCTAGCCTAGCGCTTTTTCCTGTGCCTCCTGGTCCCTCCCTGCATGTTCCATGGCTCTTCCAAACCCAGGGCGGCCCAAACCAAGCTTTTCCTCTGACCCTGCACCCTGTTCCTCCTCTTGGTTTCCCCAGCTTGATGACTAGCACCTTCATCTCCCAGTTTCCCAAGTCAGAAACCTGGAGGGCAAGCCAGAGCCCCTTCCCCCACTACTTCCAAACAGGGGGTGATGATGGACAGCAGAGTCATCAAGTCTGCCTCCAAAACATTTCTCTTCTCTAAGGCCTTGAAAGTCCACCCTCACCTTTCCCATCCTCCCTAGGCAGACCTGCTCAAGCCAAGATGTTCTCATTATTCCCTTGGAGGCATCTTATGCTTCTCCACCTGTAGGTGTTTACTACTCTTTATCCCCACATGGAATGCCCACTTTCGCTTCTTTGCCTAACCCATGCCAAATCCATCTTGCCCCTCTTCTTGAAAGCCTAGCTCCAGCCCCCTGCAAGGAAGTCTCTCCTCTCTGCCCCAGCTGGCAGGATCTTCTCTCACCCTAAGCTCCTGGACCCTTCTTGTCTGGTCCACGCCTGGACACACAGCATCATCTCCACTCTTCCTCCTGTACACATGTACTTCTACATTTCCCAGACTCCTTTATGGTAAGTGAGCCGTGCGACTGATCCTGGCCAATGAGCTGAGGACAAAGGTGAAATGGGCACTTCCTGGCCAAAGCATACAGGAGTTAGTGCACGACCTTCTAGCTGCTACAGCAACCAAGAAAGCCTCTTTTGAGATGATGGAGCCTCAAGATCAAAGCAGCATGGAAAGCTGACTCACCCCATGAAGGACAAGAGCCCTCAGATGCCTGGACCTGCAGCAGACTTTGCATAAGCAAAAAATAAACTTTTATCGCGTTTATCCACTGAGATTGAGGGGTTATTGGTTACCGCATCATACAGCCTCTCCTATCCAGACGAATACAGCCCTTTCTGAGTGTTATTTCCCCATCTCTAGCCTGAGGATAACCTTCTTCTCCTCACAGGGTGGTTGTGAGGGTTAAAGTATTGAAAGATCCACACTCAGCTCCTGAGTTCCTGCTACAAGCCAGACTCAGTGTAAGTGCCAGACTATGAGATATCCTAGCTGGGCATGTGTTATGAACTGAATGTTTGTATCCTCCCCAAATTCATATGTTGAAGCCCTAATCCCCAATGCAATGGTGTTTGGAGGTGGGGGGCCTTCGGAAGGTAATTAGGTTTATATGAGATCATAAGGGTGGAGCCCTCCATGATGGTATTAGTGCCCTCATGAGAAGAGGAAACATCAACTATTTGCAAGCCGGGAAGTGTTCTCACCAAGAACCAAACCTGCCAGCACCTTGATCTTGGACTTCCCAGCCTCCAGATCTGTCAGAAATGTTTGTTGTTTGAGGTACCCAGTCTGTGGTATTTTGCTATAGGAGCCCAAGCAGACTACAACAGCAGAGTTCCATTTATCAGAGAGAAAAGAAGCTAGCTACATTCAGCTGCTCAGGTTGGGTACTGAAAAATTCTGGGGGTGGGGCGGGGGCACTGACAAATATTATAATGTGGAAGCCACTCCCTGGAGCTGTGAACCGTAGTAACCCTGTCGTATTCCCAGTCCCAGTGCTGTTCTGAACCCACTGATAAACATGGAGACTAATTTTGTTATTACAAAAGGAAGAATTGGGGGTAGGGGGGCTTGAAAAGGGCACAGGAGAAACAGGAACAATGGTTATAATTTCATAATATTAATATAATAATAATAATGTCAGGAAAATTTCACATCATGCTACTATGTGCCAGGTACTGCTCCAAGCCCTTTACTTAACATTTATTCATCTATTTCTCACAACAACAGCCCTGTGAGATAAATATCATCTTACAGATGAGGAAATCGAGGTAGAGATAAGATAGGTAAATTACCCAACATCATGTGGCTTATAAATAGCAAAGCTAAGATTTGAATCTGGGCATTTTGTTTTCAGAATTGCTCTTAACCCTTTTACTATATGGGTTCCTGGGATGAAGGCAGTGTGGGGTTCCTCAGCCCCTTCCACTCTTTACATCTTCCATCCCTGCAACCTCCATCCCCTGCTACCTTGGCCTTGATGCAGAGCCCAGGACCACTTTGGCATCCAAAGGGCAGGGGATGTGAAATATCCAGAGGCCACCCCTTTGGCCTGGCATTGATAATTCATGATGCGAGGGATGGAGGGGAGAATTCTCCAAACATGTTCAAGGGTGGCAGATGGGCATAAACAGGAGTTTGGGCAGGACCAACTCTGAGCCTGAATCCTTTGGGCATAATAATAAAATAATAAATGCAAATGTGACCTCCCATGTGCTCGTAGGTTCTTCAGCTCTGTGACACATCATGCCACAGACAAGAACGCATTTAATTCTTACATCAACCCATTTCACGGATGAAGAAACCAAGGGTCAGAGAAGCCAATTGCCCAAAGTCATTCAGCCATTAGGTAGCAGTGTCTGGCAGACCCCAGGGCTCAGGGACTGTCCACATCTCCAGCTACGCTCAGAAGTGCCAACCCTCCTAAGAGAACCCCCCATGTCCCCAAGGATACCTCCTACTGGGAGCCAGGTCTCCTGCAGCCTGGCAGAGGTCTATCTGCCAGGGTGAGCCTCTGCCTCACCCGCCCACCCGTGCGCTAGGGACAGAAGGGGGACTTTATGTGCAATCTGCCTGACTCTCCAGAAAGCACTTAGGTTTACGATGTGCATGAGATTGATCGCCAGTTGGCGCAGCTCCCGCTCACTCAGTGCCAGCCCAGCGCTGGCAGGAGGCTGCCCTCCCACCCCCCCTCTCAAGGAGCATCAAAGCTGCCTGCCAAGGCCCCTCGTGAGGGTCCTTCTGCACTAACAAGTGCCGAGTGGAGGGGGGAGCTCTGCCCAAAGGCCTTTCCACGGCACATATACCCCCGCCCCATGGTAGTTAAATAGCTCCGGGTTTTATGCCAATTCCTGCCTCTTCTGCTTCCCCTCTAACGAGCTGATGCTTTCAAAGGCCCCACTAATTGGTGTTTGCACCTCACACACCACGATACTTTGGTTGTCACTTAGGACGTGGGTCCATCCATCACACCCACGGTACAGAAGGTTGCTCACCTCACTGCATCAGGGTGCCCAGCCTATGTGCTTTTGCTCCTGTGTGCACATGGGGGCGTGCCCGTGTGCCTTGTTTCACATGTGAAGGACGTGTCTGCACAGGCACACTTATGTGCACATGTGTGTATAAATGGTCCTTTGGAATATCTCTTGTGTATCTACGTGTTTGTATGTCAGTGCGCGTGCACAGGCAAACACTATCATCTGTGCACATGGAGGTATGCGCTTGTGTGTGTGCGCGGTTCCCTGGGTGGGTGTGTTTGCGTGCTTATGTGATAGAGCTTGTGTGTGTTTAGGCGTGCACTTATGTGCTTTGCGTGTGTGTGTGTGTGGACATCTGCTTACAGGCAGGCATGTTCACGCGAATTTTTGCAAGTCAACTAATAAGGTATACGTTCATGCCCAAGTGCATCTGTAGTTGTGTGGGCTTGTATGCCTAAGCACAGGGAAGGGTAGACATGTGCATTTGTGTCCATAGAGGTGGGATGCAGGGATGAGGGAATCTCTGGTTGGGGTATCTACGTGGCATGCATGTGCTTGGGCATTTGTATATGACATGTGGAGAAAAAGTGTAACACAGGAGTCAAGGGCTCACAGGCTTTGGGTCTGAGGCCTGGCTCTGCCATTTTCTAGCTGTGTGACTTTGGGATGATCAAAGAACCTCTCTGATCACCAGTTTGCTCATCTGTACAATGGAGATAATAAAATCATCTATCTCATATTGTTGTTATGAGGATCAAATGAGATAATACACACAGAGGGCTAGTCCGATCTTCCCTGCCTGCTGGGAACACCCACAGTGTGTAGAGACCGCCCCCCCCCACCAGCCTTGTCTGGCCTCAACACGGAGCTGGCTGCCCAGGAGAGACCCTGCAGGCACCTGGGGAGAGAAATGGCCAGGCCCAGACCACACAGTAACAACTACAACCTCTGAGATCTTTGTCACAGCCAAAGTGAGTTCACACTTTTATTACCTACCTTTGACAGGTGGGAAACTGAGGTGCAGGAGTAGGTAGGAGTTGGTGGCAGAGCAGGGACTTGCTGTCAGAAGACACAGCCTACAGCAGGGCTGTGGGAAGCCAAGACGTCCCTCATTTCCAAGAGAGAGGGGGCGGCTTCAAGAGGGTGGAGTAATGCACACCTTCGTGAACCCCATGCACCGATACACAAACCTGGAGCTAAGGGGTCTCCTTGCCTGTCCCAGCCTGGGGAGCCTGCCCCGGGGAAGCATCCCTGCTGGGGACTCAGGCTGAGTGCGGCAGCCCCCAAGGTGCCCAGCCCTGTCCCTTCTGTAAACACAGCTCTAGTGGATCCATATCATTTACTCACCGAGACACTGAGGCCCAGAGAGGGGAAGGAGTTTGCTCAAGCCCATAGGACAGAAAAGAACTAGAGCAGAAGCCCCCAGGAGGCAGGCCACGATTCTCACGCCTTGCTCTCCTCATTCACCATGCAGCCTCAAGTGGCACTGACCAGGCTGATGAATCATGGGTTGGGGCAGAGACGTCCCCACGGGCAGGTCATAGGGCCTTCCAACCCATCTGGCGGTCAGCCCAAGAGTCCACTGTGTCCCCATTTGGGGGAACATGGCCTCGAGACCTGGGCTCCCGCAACCACTATGTGTTACTTTTTTTCCCTCATATTTTGCAGGGTGATTTTTTATGTTACTTTTTAAATTTAACAAACATGAAAACTTAAAAAACCATCACCACCAGTAGCAGTAGCAGCACTGCACCCTTGCCAGTTGACGTTGCCACTGTCATTAACACCGCCATCCCCCGGAGTCATCGCCACCGCCAGCACCAGTCTGACTGTGCCCCCCACCACCAATTCCCACCCCTTAGGCTGTCGTTACCCCCAGCCCTTCATTAATGACTCGGAATTGGTCTTCTGCCACCCTTTGCATTTCATTTCTCCTCCCACTCCCAGGCTCATTCCAGGATCATTTGACCTGAAGCCCTCCCCAGATCTGCATCCCTCCCTGCTCCCCTGAGCCCCTGGCCTCGCCTGTCCTGCAGAAACTGCGGGCTGGGCTTTGGCCCTGAAGTCCTCACTGGGGGCTGGCGGCCAACAAGGGAGCCAGGAGGGGCAGGAGTGCCGAGCGCCCCCTTCCCCAGGGCTGGTGCCCCACCCATCCAGCCGGCGGCCTGTCTGCCTTCCTGAGCTCATTAACTGCAGGTCACCATTCAGCAGGAAAGACAAGGCGTGGGTTCTGCGGGCGTTCATTAGCCGTGAGAGGAACAGTGTGTGTGAAATTAGCAGTCACCTGAGGACCTCGATAATTTCATAATTAGGAGGCCTAATGGCTCCAGCTCTGGAAGCCAAATGACTTAACCCCTTGCCTGCTGGGCGCCTAACCCCCAGCCCAAGCCTGCAGTCCCCTCCCCGTGACCCAGTCGTGTTCATTTCTGCCACCCCCATGCCCAGCACGAGGGTTGGCACAGAGGGGGTGTGAAAACAAAGTTTATGGAGAAAATGAATGAACGACCAGAAGGGCATCTGAACGGGGAAGAGCTTCAGCTCCCGCTGCAGATGATCCGGGGAGGAATGACCCTCCGTCTGCAGGAGTAGGTGTGTGGCTGTGCACGCGTGCGTGCGCGCGTGCAGGCATAGGGCACACACACGTGTGGATCTGTGCTGTCTGCTTCTAAGAACCTTGTGTGTGTGTGCACACTCACGTCTATGATATTCATTCCACTGCCTCCTGTGCTCTGTGGGTGCTCTGTGATGGGGCCCCATGTGCCTTCCTTGAAGCCAGACTCCCCTGGTACCATCTAAATAATGGCGACCCCATAATTTCTACATGGGGCATTTGGTGGGAAAAGCGGGCCTAGGGAGTTGCCCTGAACCTGCATTTGCGTAGCAAGTACACTATTTTAATTTAGACTGAATGTTCCGTCTGGGAGTCTGGTGTTAATCAGGATGCGGGGGCACTAAAGTCACACCCTGTAGTATGTGGAGCTGATCCTGACAGCCTCCGAAGACCCCCAGCCTCTCTCAGCCTGCTCCCCTTCCTCCCAACCTTGCCCTGGTCCTGAAGAGGTGGAGGCTGAGGTGGAAGATGGGGTGCACTGGGTTCCGGGTTGGACCAGGCCCTCCCCAATCTGGGCACAACTGATTCTGAGGCTCTGGTGACCCTGCCTCCCTCCCCGAATTGTTGAGCAGTGGTTGGGGAAGAGGTGAATGTGGTGAGAGGGGAGGGGAATGAAGAAAGGGAGAAGAGGAGATGTGAGAAGAACAAGAAAGGGATGGAGAACAGGAGGGGAATGGGGTAGAAAGGCAAGTTGCAGAAAGGATGGTGAGAGAGAAGAAAAGAGGAGAGAGAAGATGGGAGGGGAGGGGCAAGGAGGAGAGGCAAGGAGTCTGAGAGCATTATCAGCACTTAAAAAGCGAGCAGCTCGGTTCTTCTTTGGCACAAATAATGGCTTTTTATGAATAAATCATGTGTCAGACGCCTCCCAGGGAGTGGGCATGAAGGGGGGCGCGTCTGCTGGGCTCCAAGTCTGGCAGGGAAGGGCCAGTTGCGGACCCCCAGCTGCAGGGGTATTGCCCCCTTTCTCCTGATGGGTCCCAGCAGGACAGAGCTGTCTCTGGAATTACCACTGGCCTGAGCCAGGCGGAGCTCAGCCATTACTCTGAGGTGGTCCCGCTGCTCCCTGCACAAGAGTCTGGCCCATCCCAGGGTTGGGAGTGTTCCTCTGTTCCCCTCCCCTCCCCTCCCCTCTCGCAGCAGATCTGCCCAGAAGATGCTCCTGGCAGGGGGACACCAGCTCTAGTCCACCCGGAGAGAGGGATGCGCCAAGACAGGCAGACACACCCAGAGAGGGAGGCATGCAGCGATGCAGCGCGCACAGCTCACACAGGAATGGTCTCCACAGCCCCGGGAACACACGTGGGCACACTTGGAGATGCAAACTCTGTCATTCCCACCACACACACACACACACACACACACACACAAATGCTCAGGCATGCGTACACTCAGACAAGGAGACCCCAACCATCACTCCGCCTGCCCCCCCCCCAGCATGTGCGCACACATGCACGCACACACAACAGCAGCCCACCCTCCATCAGCCTAGGGTGGGGGCAGCTTTGCAGCCCAGATGGAGCCCAGACCCAGCTGGGCTGGCCCTGAGTCTGACTGTGGGGTGGGGCTGGGGCATCACTCCCAAGGGAGAGCTCATCTCTGTGCTCACCACCCGGCGAGGACACCTACCACACCCCGCAGGGAGGTCTCGCCACCCTCCGCCAACTGAGTCCAGAACCAGTACAGGTCCTGCTGGCTCTGATCTCCTTTGTTCCTCTGCTCACAGCCACCTCCCCAGAGGTGGGCAGCCTGGGCATTGGAGGTACACATTCGGGCAGGAACCCCAGCTCTGCCCCTCGCCAGGAGAGTGACCTCAGAGAATAATTCCAATTTTATTTGCTCCTCAAAACAAATCTGAGACTGGTGCTACTGCCGCATCTTTCAGACCAAGAAAGTGAGGCTCTAAGAAGACTGTTGGGCACTCCTTTCTAGGACCAGGCCCTTTTCACAAACCCTAGGAGCCCACAGTGTCCTGGTCTTCCTCCCGTCCCTACACTGCTTCTACTCAGCCAGTGCATTTCTCTTCCTGTGCCAAGGTGCTCTAAGGTGTTCCTCTGAGCAGACCTGGGTCGCCTGCTCGTCCCACTCTGCACCACCCGCCAAGCCACTCCCGACACCTCCATGACAACCTCCGTACTCTTAACTTCTCTGACCTCCCTTCTCCAGCTCAGACACCTTCCTGGGCTTCTGACCCCATTATCCAGCTGGACATCTCTGGGCTACCATGTTGCCCAGTGCCAGGGAATGCCATTCACACAGTACATATGCTCCCAAACATCCCTTCCAAATCTCAAGGGGTCCCATAAGGCATAACTCAAATTGAGCTTGTCTGAGGCTGAGCGCCCATCTTCCCCAGGGCTCCTCCTGCCTTGAAGTTCCCCATCTCAGTGAATGGCCTTGTCTGCCCAAGTGCCCAACCAGAATCAGGCATCATTTGATCCTCATTCCCCATATCCAATTCACAACCACGTCTCAGTGACTCTACAGCCAAAATACATGTGAACCATCCTTCCCCCTCCAGCCTCACTTCCCTCCCCTGTCCCTCCTGGTTTGAGTCACCATCAGCATCTCTGGCTTGGCCACTGACCCTCTCCCATTGTTGCCCCTTCTGGCCCACTTGCCTCCCCATCATTGTTCATCTTTCCACCTCTGAGCTTTGGCCATGCTAAATTGCTTTTTGTTCTGGAACCCAAATGATCTCTTGACTCTGGATCTCTGATCATGCCATTCCCTCTGTCTGAATCCCTTCCCTTCCCAATGCCAACTCATCCTTCAAGGCTCAGCTGAGACAGCACCCCCTCCGGGCCCCTTCCCTGACTCCTCAAGCCCAGGATGGGTGCAGCTGTCTCATTCATTCCCACAACAGCCCCCTGCTTCCTCCATTCTTTACATCTCTGATCTAAAATCGCCCATTTACTCATCTCTGTCCCCCTCGAGCCTCAAAATTCCTTGAGAGCAGAGGTTGTGCCTCTGTTGCTCTCCATGGTAGCCCCAGTGCTTGGTATAAGACCTGGCACATAGCAGGTGCTCACTAAATTTTCCATGGATGAATGAATGGTTGCAGGACCTGTGCTGCCAGTTTACATATGTTTTCTCATTTACTGCTCACAAGAAACCCATGCAATAGGTGTAATAGCCTGTGGTCTAGACCAGGAAAGCAAGGTGGAGGCTGAAAACTTGCCCAAGGTCACACAGCTGGAAAAAGCAGGGAATAAATTCAAACAGAAGTTTGTGTGCCTTCAAAGGCCTCCTTTCCACCATCGCTGCCTGCCTTCCTAAGCCATTTTCCCTCTCTGACCGTTTTCTCATCTGTACAACGGGAACAAAAATTATACCTAATACAGGACCTGGCATGAACACGTTCTCAGTTAATATCTGTGCCTTCTCTCCCAACTCTGAAGCTTATTCAGGACAGAATATCCCCAGGCCAGAAACTTCCTGCATGCACATGTTCACAGAAACAGGTGCAGAGCTCCACACAGGCACATCTCCAGCATCCAAAACTCAGTAGGCGCTTAACCAGTGCGTTGAGCAGACAGACATCAGTGAATGCTGACACAGACTCAGACACAAAGCCACAATGGGCTCGGGCACGGGGACCCCCGCCTCCATGATCCCTACCAATTATCCTCTTCCTCCGCAGCTCCCCCTACTAGCCCAAGGCGCGAGAAATATTTAAAACAATTTTATTCATGAAAATATGCTGTACAATGCACTCTACACGGCCTCGACACGGCACACACGCACACGCACACGCTGACGGCACGGCCACGGTACACTGCCTACGATATGCGCCGGGGACGCCGCGCCCACAGACCGCCCCGACCGGACACTTATAAATATGGGAGAGAGGAGCCAGGACTGGCACGGAGAAAGGGGTGTCGGGTTGCGGGGGTGGATCCGGAGCTGAGGCCCACTGGGGAGGCTGAGACCAGTACTGGGGTATGGGGACGGGCGGAAAGGGAGAGGGACTTCCACCTGGGAGGGGAGAAAGTGAGGCGGGCAAGGATGGGTGGGCGGGGCTGACCTGTGGGGCTGGAGGGTGGGCGGGGCTGAACTGTGGGGCTGGAGGTCGGAGAGTGGTTTAGGGCCGGAGGACAGCTCAAGGTGAACAGCCAATAGGTAGGTGTGAGTGTGTTTCCGGGAGGGGTTCCTGGCTTGGGGTGGGTGAGGCTAAAACCAGTGGGAACGTGTCAATTGGGAATCAGATTCGACTTTGGGGTGGGCGATTCGTCACGCGGGGGCCCCGCAAAGGAAACTGAAGATTCGGAGACGCCCCCCCACCCCGCCCCGCCTCCCGGTTGGCTTCCCAGACTAGCACGGCCCACCTCATTCCTCCCTACTCCCACCCAGCCCGGAATCCAACCTCCACTCCCAGGCTTCCCGCCCTTGGGAGTAGGGGGAGCGGGTCTCAGGAGTCTGGGCAAGAATGGCAGGGTGCCCCAGCCCCTCCCTACCACTTCCCTCAGGGGTCAGCTTCCGAGGGATGTCTCTAGCTGGGATGGGGCTGCCTCCTGGATCCCCTCCGTGGAGCGGGAATGGAAGTGGGGACCCGGGGATCAGGATGGGAAGACAGAGGCCCCTGGGGGGGGGCGGGGCAGGGCACCGAGGGCGCGGGAGGCGGCCCTCAGCCCGGCACCCAGCTCTGGTTGGGGGGCGGGGCCCCAGCCAGGCCGGGCGGCGGCGGCGGCAGGGCCGAGTCGAAGTTGAAGTCCATTTCGTCGCTGTCCATGAAGTCGTTGAGGATGATGGACTCGACGTCGCACTCGAGGCTCCCGCTGAACATGTCGAGGTCCAGGTCGGCCGGGAAGCGGTCGGGCGCGGCACCCAGCGGCCCTGCGGCGGCGGCCGCGTACGGCCCCGGCAGCGCGTCCAGCAGGAGGCCGCCGGGGGGGCCCCCGAAGACGGCCGCGTGGCCCGGCGGCGCCACTCCCGCCGCGCCCGCCTCGCCGGGCAGCGTCATAAGGCTGATGGGGTGGGCTAAGGCACTGCGCGAGGGCGCCGGCGGCGCGTACGGGGCCACCCCCTTGCCCGGGTAGGCGGTGGCCGCGCCCGCCAGTGCCAGCTCCCCGGGCGCGCCCAGCACCGGGCCGGCCCTGGGCGCGGGTGGCGGTGGCGGCAGCAGCGCGGGCAGCGCCCCCGGGCGGTAGGGCGCGGCGGCCGGCGTAAAGCTGGCCTGCTTGTTCTCCTGGATGGTCTGCATGGGCAGGCGGCGCAGCGCGCCCAGCGCCGGCGGCCCGAAGCCCCCGCCCCCGCCGTAGGCACTGCCCTTGCAGCCGCCGAAATAGGCGGGCGTCCCGGCGCGGGCCCGCGGCCCGTAGGCATCCTGCGAGCCGTCCAGCAGCGCCTCGGGCAGCCCCGCCCCGCCGCCGCCGTGCAGGCCCAGCGGGCCCCCGAGCTCGGCCAGGCGGGTCAGCTCCCCCGGGCAGCGCGCACCCAGCGCGGGCGACAACGCGCTCGCCGGGCTCGGGTACATGAGCGGCGACGACGGCGCCAGGGCCTCCAGGGCCTCGTCGTCCTCCAGTTCGGCCGCTTCCCCGAGCAGGGGTCTCCCGCCGCCGCGGAAGTCGGCCCACGCCTCGTAGTCGTCGCTGGCGTGCGAGGCCGGGCTCGTGGCCCACTTAGCCGCGGCAGGCACGGGTCCCGGGGCTGGCGCGCCCTGGGGACTGTCGTCGGGGCTTCGCTCCGGTGCCTGCAGCTGCTTCTTCTTGCTGGCCTTGCCCTTAATGCGCAAGAACTTG
Source organism: Monodon monoceros (assembly GCF_005190385.1). NCBI lineage: Eukaryota > Metazoa > Chordata > Mammalia > Artiodactyla > Monodontidae > Monodon > Monodon monoceros. The sequence continues at coordinate 147,655,848 of NW_021703774.1, forward strand.
GCCCCGTTGTCCATGGACACGGCCCTGCGCCGCGGGGTCTTGCCCGTCTTTCCGCCCTCAGGGTTCAGCATCCACCAGGAGCTCTTGCCTGTGCCCTCGTTCTGCACGCGGATGAACCGGGTGTGCAGAGACAGGTTGTGCCGGATGGAGTTCTGTGGCCAGAGACAAGGATAGGGGTGGGGGAGTGGGAAGTGAGGGGGTAATTGATGGGAAGAGGAGTGGGAGAAAATAGGGAAGTGAGGGGGTAATTGATGGGAAGAGGAGTGGGAGAAAATAGAGAAGTGAGAGTATAAGAGAACGGGAGAGGAGCCAAAAGGCGGAGGGGGAGGAAATAGGGAAGATGAAAGGGTAAAGGGAAGAAGGGGGGAACAGGTGTAAGTACCAGGTCGGACAAACTCAGACTATCCATCCTCTACCCCAGACCCGCCCCATCCTTCCCGCTCCCCTGCCCCACACAGGCACTGTCTGTAGGGTGAGGCCAGAGCTTTGGGTCTAGCCTTTCCAGGGAGGCAACTGCTAAGGGACCTGCAGCGGGGGAGCAAAGACACCCCCCACCCCCAACTCAGCCAAGCCCCGCCCGGGGCTAGCCAGGCTGCCAGGGCCCCCTAGCAGATTATGTAAGGGCTCATGCCGCTGCGGCTCATTTGTCCGCTCCCCACCACCCTGCCAGCCTGGCATGGCGCCAGGAGCCCGAAAACCCAGGGCTCCAGAAATCCATCTCGCGGTGACTGATTAAGCCCTGTTTAGAACTAATTGCTCTTTCGTGTGTGGGGAGAATAAATTACCTGCTTTAATTTCGTGTCTTTAAAATGCAACTGCAGGTAGAGAAGACTGTTAACCCTTTGCTGGGAGGGCCTGACCAGGGAAAGCAGAATAGGCTGGGTGTCCCCAAGGTGGGTAGAGGCCCAGACTTTCCCCCAACTTCTCTGAGCTTCTGTGAACTCCACAGAGGCCTTGGATCCCAGCAAGCCCCTCAAAGCACATCCACTGGCCATGAAGACCCCAGACCCCGCCTCTGCTCACTGCCCACCTTCAGGTCAGCCCAGGTCCCCTCTGGGCTGCAGCCCTCCCTCCCCTCCCCTCCCCACCCACCTGATGCAGAGTAGCTCTGCCCTCAAAGCCCCTTCCTGGTGGAACCTTCACAAAATCTCCACAAAGCACGTGGCATCAGGCCCATTTACAGACAAGAAGACCGAGGCTCAGAGAGGTGAAGTGGCTTGCCCAAGGCCACAGAGCCCTTCGGCTGCCCCTGGTCCTTCCCTGGGCTTCACCTTAGGCACACCTACACATATCCTCTTCTAAATTTCTGTTGGGCCCCATATCACTGCCTGCGTTTGCCAGGCCTGTCCTGGGGACAGAGGAAGGCTGGGGAGTCCACAGCTCCACTGACCTGGCTCCCCACAAGAACCTGGAGGAGTAGAACTTCTGCAGGGCCTACCATGCCCCACCTCTGAGGCCTCCCTGCTGGTGGCCTGGGCCTCCTGGCTCAGGTTCTGCTGTGGAAACAGCAGGGGTTTGGGTATCTGCAGGGCTGGGCAGGATGCCTGGCTCTTTTCAGCCACCTAGCTATGGGACCATGGCTATTGACTCAATCTCTAGGAGCCCATGCCTCAGTGAGCTCCTCTGAAAAAAATGGGCGACATCCAGTAACCACCTCAGAAGGCTGTTAGATCATTACCTGAGATAACGTGTGTGGGTGTTTGGTGAACACACCAGGTGCCCATAAATGCTGGTTAAATCCCTCACTCTGGCCAGAAGACCTCACTTCTTAGATCACTCCATAGACCCGCTCTGTCTCTACAATCCTTAGTATCAGGCCCTGAGTGTAACTGCGCTGGGCCCGAACAACTCTGGGGAGCTGGCATTACCCCATCTCATGTACCAGGGAATGGAGACCAGAGGCGTGATGTAACTTGCCCTCGGTCCCACAGGCGGCAATGCCAGGTACCACTCCAGATCTGCCCGGCATACGGACCTGCTCTCATCCGCCCAGCTCCAGAACCTCTGATCCGCGAGGGCTCTCCCTCCTGCCTCCTTTCCGCCTGTCTCCAGAAGGAGGGGTACTCCCTGCTTCCCAGGGCACCCTCCCACCCCTCACCCCCAGTTCCACGTACTCACCTGACTCTTCAGGGCCCCAGGCTCCCTATCTCTAGCACGTTCTGGTCTTGGGAGATAACAGCTAGGGCTTCAAGGCCCGTCCCAGCATAGTCCTGCCTGGCTTCTCCTGGGGCCCTGAGAGGAGGGGAGCTGGACCCCCAGGGAGTGGTGCCCCCTGGAGTAGAAAGCCCCTCTCCTGCTCCCACCCCTGCACCTGGCTCCCCAGCCCCTTCCCAACACCTGTGTTGGTTGGGGGGGGGGCCTCAGTTCTCCTCCCCTGGGGGATTATCTGCCTTACCAGAGGCTCCACCTCCCAGCTTCTCCAGCTGGAGGTCAGTCAGGCTACACCTCTTTATCAGTGTCACCATGTGCCAGCCTGGTTCTGAGTGCTTGGGGGTGGGGGGAGGAGGAAGGACACCGCCAAGTACGGGCACCTCCTGAGTACCTGCCAGGTCAGCCCTGAGTACTGGAAGTACTGATAGAATACATTCTATCAGTCTCCATACCATGCAGGGATTGTGAGCCCTATTCAAGATGAGGCGAGTGAGGCTCAGAGAGGTTAAGTAAGTTGAAAAGATCACACAGTTTAAGTGGCAGAGCCAGGCATTGATTTCAGGTTAGTCTCGTTCTGAGTCTAAAGGACCTCACGTTCCACCACGGCAGAGAGAACAAGTCAGAGAACTTCCAAAGAATCTTAGGAAACCAGTCCTCCATTTCTTCTGAAAATTTCCATGACGTAACCAACCCTAGAAGCTGGCAGTATGGGAAGCTGGGGGCATGTTACAAGGTCAAAATTCCTACAAGTCTTGTGCTTCCTTTGTAGAATTCAAAGGAATCTTGCACTGTACTCCATAATACTTCCAAATTTTCTGAATATCAATAAAAATGTTTTAGATTACCACCAAGAACACATGTTCCAGGCCTATGAAGGTCTGCATCCTTCCCCGCTCTGTTCCCTGCCCAGCCAGGTACCCCTGAGCCCCAGCCCAAAACCACAGCTGGTCGGACCCAGAGAGAAAAAAGGACTTGCCCCAGTTCACCCAGGGATTCGAGCCCAGGCCTCCTGACCCCCAGCTTGGTGGCCCTCCTTCCCCGGCAAGCCTGACCTGGGGCCAGTCCCTCCTCCTCTCTGGGCCTGTTTCCCTCCCCATAAATTGATGAGATGGGCCACTGGATTCTAGGCACCTTTTCAGTCTGACAATAAAAAGTTCTTGGAATCATTCAGTCCAGAGGTTTTCAAACTTTTGTTTTTTTTTTAAAGTAGTGGAACCTTTTTAGTGAATGGAATCTAATGCAAAACTTGAGTGTTCAACACTCAGGCCATCGGAGGTGGGGCAGGGGTACCTGGAGCCCTGTCTGCTCGGCACCCTCCCTTGGCACTCTCACTGAAAACGAGGCCCTTGGGGAGGGATTCTGCAGGCCAGATGGATGGGGCAGTTGAGGCCTAGAAAGGTGCTGTGCCTTGCCCAGGGTTACCCAAGGAGGTGGCCCAGAGCCGGGCGAGGACTTAGGCCTTGGACTGCTGAGCCAGGCTCTTCACCAGGTGTGCGCCAGGGCTGTGCCCCAGGAGGCAAGGCCAGGCCCTGCAGCCCATTCTGGCTACTCAGGTCCCAGCCACCTGGTACCCATCAGAGCTCCCGGCCAAGATCCAGTGGCAAGCGCCGATCACATCTCGCCCACAAGGCCTCCTGGGAGGCCAGAGGCCACGGAGGAGGTGAGGGAGACGCCTCTACCAGGCAGCAGTAACCAGGGCTCCCTCTCAGAGTCACCTAGCAACCCGCCACCACAGCTACGGCCCCGGCATGCCCCGGTTCCCCTGGTGCGCAAGCTGGGCCCGGCTTCTGGGGCCTCACACCTCCCACACCTCCATGCAGGCCTGGGGCAGGTTCCCAGGGGAGATGGGACCTCCCTGACTCAGTGCCTCAGAGACCATCAAGGGGCAGAGGGAAGGGACAGTAGGTTACATCCCATGCCCATCCTACTCTCCCTCAGAACCTGGGCGAGAGGCCAGCCCCCTGGGGCCTCAGGCACCAGGGAGAAGAGGCTGGTACAGGACAAAGAGCACGGGATTCCAGTCTTGGCTTCAACACCCACAAACAATGGAGCAAAAGATGCTTTGAACCTCCATTTCCTCAAACAGCTACCTGCTTGCACCCTGTTTCCCTCCAGGCAGCAGCTGGAGGGATCCTGTAAATAACGTGGACCACATCCAGTCCTGCCCAGAGCACTCTGATGCCCCTATCTCACTCAGAGTAAAGAACAAAGGCCTTGCCGTAGCCCACAAGCCCTTCCATGACCTCCCAGGCTCCTGCCCTGACCCTGTCCTGCTGCCAGGAACCTGCTGGGCACCATCCCACCTTGGGGCCTCGGTCGCAGGGGCAACACTGTTCACCCAGATACTCACATCCATCTCTCATCTCCTTCAAGTCTCTGTTCAGATGTCACCTATGTGAGAAGCCCCATCCCGCCCACTTTCTTAACAAGTGCTTCTCTGCCTTGCCATTTCTTGGCCCCCTTAGCCTGCTCTGAATTTTTCTAAAGCAATTAGCACTTTATAAGTACCATATAATTTCTTTATATTGTGTTTATTATTTATTGTCTGGTTTCCCTTATATTAGAAAATAAGTTCCATGAGGGATTTTTGTCCCCACTTTTCTTCTTGTAACCGGACCCCATGTGTTTGGTATACGCTAGGCATTTCATAAATTTTTGCTGAATGAAGGAGAGACAGAAAAGGGGGGGAACATTGTATGGCAGGGAGAATTAATGAGACTGTCAGAGTGGCTGGCACACGATAGGGGCTTCTCCAAACTGGGCTGAGAGAGGGGAATACAGGACAGAATGGGAGGCAAGCATGGGGCGGAGAAAGGCAGGAGCGGTCGGAGCCACAGAAGGAAGCGCAGAGAGGAGGAGGGGCTTCTGTGCAAGGGGAAGAAGGGCTCCCAGGGTGAACAAGGCGGCTGCCCACCCCAAGCCCCACCTGCTCGCTCCTGCTCCCCAGATAGACTTGGGGAACCCAAGGCTTGCTGTGGCCAAGCTCTCTCACAGCCTGGACCACGTGGGCCAGAAGACGCTGCAGCAGCCCCCGTGGGAACAGAATAACCTCGCCCTTGCTGACGGTGCCTCCCTCGTGGACAGGGTCTGAGCCATTTGGTAGTGGCACCTCATCTATCCAAGAGGACACCCTCATCTATTCCCAGGACACCCTTCGCCCACGAGCGGTAATGCATTCATCTGACAGCACAACCCCATTTATCCAGCACACCAGTCCCATTTATCCAGCAAGTACAACCTCATTCGCTAACAGCACTCCATTCACCTGACGGGCCCCCTCATTTATCCAGCAGGACACCCTCATTTATCCTCCAAGTCGGAGGCTCTCCTTCCTCCTGTGGTGTGGCTGCGTTCTCTGATGGTGCAACCCGACTGATCCAGCGGGACACCATCTCTTCTACAAGTACACTTCATCCCCTGATAGTACAACCTCATTTATCTCATAATGCAGCCTCACCTTGCCTCCAAGTACCACCTCACTCCCTGACAGTACACCTCGTTTATCTTCCAGCACAACCTCATTTCTCCTCCCAGCATAGTTTCATTCCCTGATAGCTCAAGCTCATCCAATCTTACTTCTCCAGCCAGAGCCCACCAGATCTCAGGGCTGAAGAGTAGGGGCAAAGAGGGGGAGTTTGGAGAGAGAAGAAGGGTCCCACCATTTGCTGTCCCCTGCCTAGAGAGGGCTGCATGGCACGATGACTATATCCAATCTCCCCAGGCCCTAAAGAGCCCATGGACTTTGAGTTCTAGGTTGCTCGGCCCAGCCAGCCCTCGACCATTGCCCCACCTCCCATTTGGTCCCCTCTAGAGCTAAAGAGGGCCCACGGGATGGATTTCCTTCAGCTCTCCAACAGGGAAAAAACCCACCTGATTCGATTTGTAGCGTTTGCTGATTTCTGTGGCATGGATACTCCCATCGTAGCCAATTTTAAGCTGGCAGCATGATGTCATTGAGTGCAGAACTGGGAAGAAGTGTGCATGATCAGCTCTCACGAGCCAGTGCAAGCCAGCTCTCGCACACCACTGGCCCGTGCTCAAATACCGAGGCAGGAGAAGGGCACCACCTACGATGTGCCAGACCTAAGCTAGAGTCTCTAGATACGTTTCTTCTTTGAATCCTAAAAACCATGCAAACCGTGAGTAGGTAATGCTATTTTACAAAGTGGGGTGGGGGGGAGAACTGAGGCTCAGGTGGGTTAAATGACTCCTGAGGCCATGAAGCTGCGAAGTGATGGAGCCAGGTCTGGGTCTCGGGGCTGTTGGATTCCAAAGCTAAGGCTCTTCCTACCCACACCGCCAATGGGGCGGGGAACACTGCCCTGCTGCCCACCTCAGAGGCCATCCCTGCCCTGGTTCTCAAGCCCAATCTTCCTGGCTTTCATCAGAGACAGGAGACTCAAGTCTTGTGCTCCCCACCCACAAGCCCCATGCTATTGCTACCTCCTGGCCTCTGGCACCAAGGGGATTCCAGGACCCTCCCAGTTCAGTCCTGGGTCTTGCATCCAAAACCAGGTATGGATTCCTCTCCAGGTTCTATCGCTGTCCAAGGTTCAGCCCGGCCCCTGCCTCAGGAAGCTGACCCCAACTATCCAGTGGGGATGGTGATCCAGCTCCACCCTCTAGTGCCTTCCTGAGCAGAGATCACCTCTGGGGTGCATGAGTGCTCTGATCCCCTCCATGACTCCCATTTCCTTTCTCCCCGCTTCCTTCCCTCCTTTCCTGCATAAAGAAGGGTTAAGGGCTAGAGTTGGAATCCCAACTTCATCCATGTGACCTTGGGCCTCCCCCGTAAAAGAGGGTGACTATTGCAACGTCCGTGGGGGAGGGAGCGTGGCTGGGAACTGGATGAGATCCCACATGTCAAGAGTCTTCCTGACTCCCTGTCTCAGCCCCAGGCACAGCTGTCGTACAACACCCCACCCGCTCTGGCCCAGGAACACACCTGACTCAGAGAGAGCAACAGACTCTGGGGGAGGGTGGCCAGCGCCGGGGCGGGGGGTGGGGGGGAGAGGGTCACTGGCTCTGCTGCCTGGAGTACTCAGTCCAGACAGCATTCCTGGCAGAAGGGGTGACCTGGATGACCTCAGGGCCCTGAGGCCACATGCAAACCCTTGGTACTAGGGTGTGTAGTGAAGGACGGGTAGAAGGGCAGGTGGGGGCATCAGAGCCACAGGTGTTGACAGGTGAATGGGCTTGGGGTCAGCAGTGGAACAGAAGTGAGCAGCCAGGGGCCAGGAGGAACCAAATGTCCAAAGCAAGGCGTGAGGTCAAGGGACGGGCCCTGGCGTCCCCCACCCCTGCCCCCGCAGAGACAACAGAACCCACACACCCAGCCTGGACAGTACACAGATCAGCAGCAGAAGTCCCAGCTCGCCCCTACTCAAAAGCCCATGGCTCCTCATGCCGCCAGCGCTTGCGTCCAACTCCAGACTGACATTCAAGGGCCCTCTGGTGCTCTCCAGCTTCATTACCTCCATTCCCTTAAACCCATCTGGGACTCCAGCCACCCTGGATGTCTCACACCTCCATGCCTTCACACACTCTGTTCCCTGTGCCCTTCCCTCGCTCTCTGCTCAAGTGGTTCCTGCCGCTCCATCAGGGCTAGCTGTGCAGCATTTTCCTAGCCCGCTCTGCAAGCCCCAAAGATAGCTGCTCCTCCCTTCAGTGCCACTGCAAAAATCTACCTGCACGCTGGAGTATAACTCTAGGTGAGTCTGCCTCCCCACTTGAACTCTGTGGGGCAGTCCTTGGCTCACAGCAAGTCAACACATAGGTTGGAACTCTCAGCAGCCATGAACCACTCAGGCCGGGCAACTCTGTGTCGTTTCTGTTCAACAAGACCTCAGGCCGGAGCTCCAGGCCTTGCCTCCTCCCTCCCGGTTTCCCCTCCGGTTCCTGCCGCCTCTGCCACCTCCCTACTTCTCCCCTGGCTTCTCAGGAGACTTCAGCAGAGTGAGAAAGGAAAGAAACTACCATTTGCTGAGCTTTCGGTGCACTGTGCTGGCACTCAACAATTAAAATCTATCTGTAACAAACCTCTGAGCTGGTTTATTACCCTGACTTTACAGATGAGAAACTGAGGCTTCACGAGACAACTGACCTGCCCAGGTGGGTAAGTGTTGAGGCAGGAATTCACACCCAGGGCCCTTGCTCTTCCTCCTACCCTGAGAGGCCTCTAGGGAGGAGCCTAGGCCAGACAGAAGCTCCCCTGGGGAGGGGGTGCCAGGAGCTGTCCACACTGGCTCAGCAACCTCTCCACAGACTCTTCCCTCCCTCTTCCAGGACTAAAGGGGATCCCTAAATGCCAGGCCATTCAGGCCTCTCCCAGCCTCTCCTCATCGGAGCCTCCTCCCTCCCTCTGCCGGCAGCACATCCAACACCCCTGCCCCCGGCCCTGGGAGCAGCTGCGGTGACCTCACCCAGTCCTGCCCCGGGCCTGGCTCTGGGGAGGGCTCAGCAGCTGTGCCCCAGCCCTACAGGCTGGCTCCTGGGCGGGGGGGAAGGGGGGGGGAAGAGTGGGCATGGTGCCAAGAGGACCATCTGCTCTCCCAGGGGCATGGCCACCCGCATAGACACTGCCCTCGTCCCCAGGGGCCGCCCTTGGCCCTCTGTCCCCATGCCAAGGGGCTCCAGGAGCTCGGGGCAGCCCACCCAGACCGGGGCACCAGCCCTCATCTGCCATCTGTCTTCCTCTTGGAGCCCGAGAGGCCCTTGCAGGGCATGTTGGAGCACGAATGTCCGCTGAAAAATGAACAAGTGCTCAGGGTAAGCTCTGGGGGCAGAGGCCAGAGGCCAGGGCTGGGTGCGCTGAGCACTGCCTGCCCCAGCACCAGCCCTGCCGAGCCAGGAGCAGGTGACCCCCTAGGGGCTTGGGGGGGGCGGGCCTCCATCCACTCAGAGCTGCTCGGCTGACAGGTGCCTCTGGCTGAGGGCAAGCCCCTTCCCCCACGGCCCCAGCTCAGGTTACAAAAGAAGGCAAGGCCAGCCGAGGACAGGGGGAGGGGACTGGAGGGGTGGAGGAGGCATCACAACTTCCCAGAGTGTTGGGGGAGGTGAACTCGGATCCCGAGATGAGACTGAGGGCCAGAGAGGGAAGGAGCATGCCCAAGGTCACAAAGCCCGCCAGTGGGCAAAGAGGAGCCAGCGTCCAGGGGCAGGCAGCCCCGGATTCGAGGGTGACCTTGAGTAAATCACTGGCCTCGTCTGTAAAAATACAGTGCCTAAAACCTGCCTGCTTGCTTCCCAAGGCCATGGGGAAGGCTCTGTAGGCTAGAGAGCAGTGGTTGGACCTAAGGGCAGGATGAAGCTTGGACGTCCTGATCTTCTGACACCCCAGGGACAGAACGGGAGGGACTAGAAGAAGAAATCCTACCCCTGACCCCAAACACATACACAAGTCAGTGTCTCTCAGGGGCCAGGGCCCAGGACCCCTACCCTACACAGCACATGTGGAGGTATCTCCTTTCCTTCCCCAGAGCAATGAATACCAATAATGGTATTTGCTAAGATGTCACTGGGGACTTTACATGTAACTCTCCTTACATGCAATTCTCACAACAAATCTTGGACATAAGTCTTATTATTATCCCACTTTGCAGAGGGGGAAACTGAAGCTAGGTTGCCCAAGGCCACACAGAGGGTAAGTGGCAGAACTAGGACTGCTCCTCCCTGCTTGCCTCCAGACTCCTACCCACACCACTCTGTCTTACCTCTGAGATCCTCAAGGCACCAAAGGGTGCTGCTTGGCACCTCAGGCATCTTGGAATCTTGGGGCCTCCACCCTCTCTCAGGCTCACCTTCTCCCCTGGACCCCAGTATTGGGCCCACATTGGGCACCTGAGCCAGTCTCTCCCCCCACCCCAACCCTCCATACCATCCTTTCTGCCCATGGCATTCCTCATCCCCCACAGCTTGGAGTGCCAGCTCCTTGGTGTGGCATTCAAGGCCATTCGCCATCCAGCCCCTGCTTGCTTCCCCAGCCTCAAGTCCTGCTGGGCTCCGGTTAACACAGCCAGACCCTGTGGGGCTCCTAAAGAGTCCTGAGGGTTTGACTCCTTTGCCTGGTTCTCCCCCCTCACCTCCAAATTCCCATAGCTCATTATCTGGCCCTCCATCATGACCCTGGGTAGTTTTTATCCTCGTCTTATCTCCCCAGCTGGACCTGCAGGCATTTCGAGGGCGGGGAGCCAGTCCGGTTCCTCTGAGCAGTGCTGCACACTGGGTGCCCAGTGGGTGTAGGCCTGGATTAAAGTGAGTAGAGGAAGCAGCCATCAGCCCTGAGGCCTGCAGATGGAGGGGGGCGGACAATGTCAGCTCCCTCCCTCTGGGAGCTCTGGATTTGAGAAAGGGTACCAGGGATCCCAGAGCCACTCCCGAGGCTGGAAGCCCCAGGGCCAAGCTCTAAGGGAACTCAGAGAGACAGTGCTAGGGCTGGGGGGCAGGGGGGTAGCGGCCAGCCTGGACTGGCCTGGCCAGAGCACTCAGTTACGGAGGAGTAGCCCAGGGGAGTTTCATTTCTGTCCCTTCCAGTGGGATACTGTGAGAGCCACTCTGTTTCTCTCAGCCTCACTTTCCTCACCTGCAAACTGGGGATAGTAGCAGTACCAGCTTCACGGTTTGCGGTGAAAATTAAACGGAAGCACACCTCACATGGCATGTGGTTGTCCCATCCTGAGCTGGAAGAGCTCTGTGTGGCTGAGGCAAGGGTCAGAAGACCGCTGGGGTGAGTGATGTGGCCGTACAGGTTGACTGGGGCCAGGTAGCCAAGGCCTGGAGTGGCACGCTGCAGCCCCAGGACTGGATCCTGTAAGACCGGCACCGCGCTGTACACATGGTCTCGCCCCCCCCATCAGACAGGGGGCTAGCAGAGAGCAGGGGCTGCGACTTTCCACTTCCCTGTGGGCCAGCGCCAGAGGCCTGCTGAGTACGTGACGTTTCCCCTCCCTCCGGCAGCCAAAGGCTCTCAGTGGCAGAGCGCATCAGACACGGAGGGCGGGCGAATGTATTGTGGTGTTTCAGTCCCTTGGAGCTGACTGCATGGGGCTCAGTTCCCTGGAGGACCAGAAAAAGAGTGAGGAGGAGAGATGTGGGCTCAATCTGGGCAGCCTGTTTAGAGAAGAAGGTGGTCCACCCTGGGAGCGGAAGACGGGAGGGGGACTTCCCTGGAGGTCCAGTGGTTAAGAGTCCATGCTTCCACTGCAGGGGTTGCGGGTTCAGTCCCTGGTTGGGGAACTAAGATTCCGCAAGCAGAAGCAGAGGAAGCTACCATCTAAGGCATCGGTTCAGAATCCGACCCGTCATCAGACAGACCTGTTAAAATATAGATTCCAAAGCCCACCCACTGACAGTCTGATACAGAGGAACTGAGACAGGGGCTGCAGACTGCACTACCTAAAAGCTTCTAGGTGACTCTGATAATCAGCCAGCTCTGCCAACAACTAAGGATTTAAGGCAGATTCTCAGAAAGACACACTGGGTTCCAGAATCACCTGGGAGGTAGGATTTTGTTCAAACTACCCAAGCACCCGCCTAGTTTCTGAGGGGTGTCCCCAGGGTTCAATCCATGAGAGTCGATAGCAGCCTTGGTGAACATGTAACAATGGCAGTGGTTTGGGTTGAGAACTCCAGTGTCAGGTATAAAGATGGCAGTGTGAAGGTTGCCTGGGATCAGAGGCAGCAGGGAAAGTGGGAGGGAGGGCAGGGCCTGGACAAGGCCAGCAGAGGGCCCAGGGGTCCAAACAGAGCAGTTTGGGCTTGGTTGGCTCCCAGGGGAACTGAGGAGCCCTGGAGGGCTCTGGAGCTAGCATGAGTGAGCCCTGGGGCAGGAGGGCTGGCTGGGGTGTGGGCTGATACTACACTGGCATTGGAAGATGGCAAAACATGGAGGAAACAGGTCTGCATCTAAATCTAGGCTCAGCCTCGTCTCAGCTATGCTACCTTGGCCAAGTGACTTCATCTTTCTGAGCCTCCATTTCCTCAACTGCAAAATGGGGCTATTAACACATACCTGGCAGGACGCAGGGAGGATGATATGAGAGGATTTATGTGAAGTGCCCAACTGACTGCCTAGCATCCAGGCGTTAATCCCCTGAATTCTCGTTCCCCTTCCCAAAAGAGGCATCCCCCTTAGAGACCAGAAAGGCTTCTCTGCAAAGAGGGAGGCCCGGGGGGGGGGAGGGGGGGGGGGGGGGGGAGGGTGTGGGAGGCCCATCCCCCACACGCCACCTGGCCCCCCTCCCACCTCCACATATGGGTTGGGGGGTGGGGAGAGGCAGCAGACAGCCAAACCCTCCCAAACAGGAGTTGGTTTCCATGGTAACCAGGATGCCAGGAGGAAGGGGGGCGCTCCAGATCCAGCTGTCCCCCTGAGCGCCCTACCAGGGCCCCAGAGCCTCTGCTAATGCCCACCTAACACCCTGCACCCCCCATCTGCCTGCTCTGGTAGCCAGCTGGGACTGCCAGGAGCACTCCCTTCACTGTGCCCTGAGTTTGTCTGCCACCTGGGTACTGCCAGGGGCAGGGTAGGCAGCCCCAAGCAGGAGTTCCCAGTTTGAGTCCATCCACACCTGTACTCACGTACTTCCACCCATGATAAGTCCCATTAGGTACTCTATGCTCTCAGTCCCAACTAACCCCTCATGGCTCCTAGAACCAGAGGGTTTGTCAGTCACAGCCCCGAAAGGGCCACAGACTGAGTGAGTTACGGCCCTTTGGACACAGATGAGAGCACTGCGGACCAGAAGGGGAGAGAGCTTTGCTCCAGCTCACACACGCTAGATCAGGGTCCCCTACAGGTGCTCTGCCCACCACTCACCAACTCCCGACTCCACAGCTCCAACAGACCCCAAAGGGCTGAACTAGGACACCCTGAGTGATGCTCCAGAGAGATGGGTCATTGCCAGGGAGAAGGAAGGAAGGCCTAACAACTTGAAGGTCTTGTCTAGCAACAGAATGGGCAGTCCCAGAGCTTGCGGGCTGCAGGTCCCTGGGAGTGTGTGAGAAAGGGATTGACCTGGGAAGGAGGCTTGGAAGCGGGTGATGGGCTCCACCTCTCTTGGAGATCCAAAGTCAGACTCGGGTGTGGAAGGAGTGGGCACCAATGTGTACCTGTTTCTCAGGTACCCACTCCCAAGTTGGGAGGCAGGCCACAGGCTGCAAATAGGAAAGGGGTGCTGAGGAGTCAGCCACAAGTTAAGGGAGACAGTGAGGTGAGGAGGGGGCTCCCCCTGCTATAGCTGGTGCACTCATATCCCAGAGGCTCACATCCACACACGCAGCCCACGACCACACCCTCACCCTTCACAAGACATAGAGAGACGGACTTCCATAGCCCCCAGGACCCCACGGAGTGGCCACCACCAGCTGCCACTCAAAGATGGGAGAAGGTGGGCTGCAAGAAACAAGCCTGCACCCTTTCCAAATCCCTCCTCTCCAGTCCCAATGGCACAGGAGGAAATGCTTGAGTTTGGGGGACAGGACGGGGTTCAGTTCCCAGGTCTGCCACTTCTTAGGGATGTGACCCTAAGACAAGTCACTTCACCACCTGGGAAACCGGGATGCTAACACCCACCTGGAAGGATGGAGGACAGGATTTGAGGGGATGTGGGCTTGGCTGGTGGGCGCCTGCTGCCCGGCGCTCTGAGCCCTTCCCCCTCTCTGGCAGAGCCCCTCCACTCCACTCAGTCCTGAGCTGGGTCCTCAGGGCGTGCAGAGAGGGGAGCCCCAAACTGCAGAAAGTGGCGGCTGGGGGGCGCTGAACTTTCGAACCCGCACACACCTCCCCCCTCAAGCGCCGTTCATTACCTTAACAGGAGTTAAAAATAACCGTCTCATCTCTTTAAATTAGTCTGTCTGCAATTACCGCCTGGCACGGCGCTGCCCGCCATCGTCCCGCTGGAGCGGCGCCAGGTGGCAGGCGGGGCCCTCACCCTGTCTGTCGGTCTGTCTGTCTGCCTCCAGGTCACCCCCTTCTCCCCGCAGAGGCGCAGCCACCCCAGGGGCCTCCCAGCGGCCCTGCCTCCCAAGCTCCCCAAGTTTCTAGGGAGGGGGCCGCCGGCGGGCCACGCGGCGGGCAGAGTGTGGGGCCTTCGGGGAGCAGAGGACTGGGGGGGGAGGGGCGCGGTGGCGAGGGAGGGGCGCCGGGAGGCCCGGGAAGCCGGAAGGGCCCGCCGCGCGCCAGCGCTCGTGGGTGGGTGTGAGCAGGTGGCCGTGGGAGTCTGCCGGGCGTGCCAGCAACTGTGCCAGGAGCGGCTGGCACGGGCTCGTGCCCAGGAGGCGGGCAGCTGCCAGCCCCCCGCTCGTGCAGCGCGGGGGGTGAGGACACCCCCCAACCCGGGCTCACACCGCCTCTTCCCGCACCTCCACCAGCCCTCGGGGCTGGGGATCCCCGGAGGACAAAGAAGAAGGAGGGAGCCCTGCTGGAACGGGCTGGGGGGAGGAGAGAAGGGGGAGCCCCTGCACGCACAACCACCGCTCAGTCGGGCTGTAGCAGGACCCTCCTCCCGGCCTCTCAGATCAGTCCCTCCCCTCTAGCCCCCACCCCACCTAGGACCTACTGGCCCGCCTGGGCCGGATGGGGGGGGCACCCCCCCTCCTGATCCCACCCCACAACAGCCAAGCTGCTCCAGGCACTGAGGAAGAAGGGAAATCCCCATCCACTGGGCTCCTCCCCCACCAGTCCCGTGGACAGGAATGGGAGGCACCCAGGCCTGGCCTGGGAGCTCCCAGGGGAGCTGGCAGCCTGGAAATACAAAAGCAGGCGGAATAACTCCAAGGGCGCTAAGTGGAAGGAGCACCAGGACGCAGAGCAGCCTGGAAGGCTTCCCGGAGGAGGCAGGTGGGGCTAGAGTGTCTGAGAGGAAGTAGGAGGCTCTACCTGGATGTGGGATATCCACACTTTTGGGACACTGGAGAGGGAGGGAGACTCCTGTCCAAGCCCTCGTCCCAGGCCTGGAGACCCTCTGCCCTGACGGCAACACTACCAGCCTCTCTGGTGGTGCTCCCAGCACTAAGCCAAGACTCTCTTAGGGCTTCAGCCTGTTGGGTGCCTTAGGCCTGCTGTTGATCTTGCCTCCTCCAATTCCTCTCTGCAACACCTCTGAACTATCTTCCCACATCACAGGTGGGACCACAGGGCAAAGGCCAAGCACAGGGCCCTCACTCGGCCTTTCCTACGCCACAGCCCTGCCATCCCACGCTCCTAGCCCTGCCTAGGAGCCCTTGGTTCCAGCCTGGCACACCCAACAGTCTCCCAAACCCAACATATGCAATTCCACCTCCTTGCCTTTGCGTACGCAGTCAATATCCCTTGGAAGACTTTCTCCCCAATTCTACCCCCCCCACCCACCCAGAGAAGACAGACCAGATCAAGTGCCATCTTCTCTGTGAGGGCTTGCCTGGCTCCCCAGGGGACCTGCCCCACTCTCCCCACACCCCTACTCCCACCCCCACTCCCCGGCCCCCAGTCCTGCCTGCAAGACAGAGGGCTTGCGTGTGGAACTGGCTGAGCCCTGATGCATCCTGAAAGCAGGTGCAACGCCTTCCCCTTCGGTCCCCCCACTCCATCTAACACAGGGTTCGGTACACTCCAGGGACTCAAGTGCAACACTTACGTGGGGGAGGGGAGGGAGGAAGGAACAATGGGGTCCCTGGCCCCAGCCCTGGCACCTGCGGTGTACCACAGGCTCTGCTAACCGGAGGGTGGCTGGGAGTTGGGAACGGCCCGCCACCAGGGCCCTGGAGGGACTGACTGGGAATGGGGGAACAGGCATTAGGAGGGACAGGAATGAGAGGGGAAGGAGGCTCCCTGGGGAACTGGATGGGGGGTGGGGTAGAAGGAGGACAGCCACTGAGGGGATGAGATGGGAAAGGCCAGGGGCCTCTCTGAACAGCCCTCCTCCAGTGCCTTGGGGGTCTCTGCCAGGGCCTAGGTCAGGAGCCCAAGGCTGAGGCTCCCTCACCAATGCCCTAGCCCAGGACAAGCATTCCTGAGCCCAGGCGCAGGGAGAACCAGTGTGTCCCCAGCAGCGTGGTGCAGTGGAAACTGCATCCAATGGGCAGGCGGGAGGCCTGGGCCATCATCCAGGGCCTGCCGCTCACTGATGACCTGAGAAGAGTCCCATTCCCTTCCAGGGCCTCAGTCTCACAGTCTGAGAAATGAACTCATGGGACTAAATTATCTCCAAGTACCTTCCCAATCACAGTCTAGGATTTAGATCTGCCCCTGTTTGAAAGCTGTCAGTGTCCCCCTCCCACATCCAGTGCCAGCAGGACACTATTCCAGAGGCTCTGGGTCCCTGGAGGGAGACACATCTGGACTGGAATCCAGTTTTCCCATCTACTGACTGTGTGACCTTGGGCAGTTCACTCCTCAGTGCCCAGCCCTATAAGTAGTGACAGTAAAACCCACCTCAGGGAGTGCAGAGAGCATTAAAGGAGACACCTGGCAGAGATGCCTGAAGGTGCCTGGCATGGGGCTTGGCCCTGAGACCCTCAGTGAACTGCAGTTCTCTCCCAGCTTCAAGCCTCATGTTCCCTCTTGCCATCTTCCCCATCATCCCTCACCCATCAAGCCCAGCTGGAGCTCTGCCTCCTGCAGGAAGCCCTCCTGGCTTATTCTGGCCCATAGTACCCTCCCTGGCCTCAGCACCCTCTTCACTATCCACGTATTTCTTCACTCTTTTATCAGACATGCACTGGTAGTTCCCAGTGCCAGGCTCTATGCTCGGTGCCGTGGGCACAGAGATTGTTCTGACACTGCCACTGTCTTCCAAAGCGGGTGGGGAAGGGAAATGAGACAGGACACAAAAGACTAAGACCTATGACAGGTAGGGAGAGGGCCAGAGAAAAGGGAGTCCTGAGCTAGCTAAAAAGGGTTAGGGAAGGCTTCCTGGAAGAGGCATCTGAACTCTGTGCCCTTGAGGACAGGGACTATCTACAGGGAGAAGTGAAGGGTGGGACAGTACATGCGAGGGAGGAGGGAGCAAAGCACAAGGGCAGGACCCATTTAGGAGGAACAAGTGTTCCGGAGGGGGCTGAGCCCAAGGGGACCGGAGAGAGGATGGAGAAGGAGACTCATGTGGGCCCCTCCAGCCTGTGTCCCCACCCAGTAGTGGCCACAGACAGACAGAGAAGCTGCCAGCGAAAAGCCTGAGAGCCATGGGCTCCCGGGGCAGAGCACCGTGGCCCCTACAGTGCAGCCCCTGGGCATCTTGAGCTGTCCATGTCCGCAAGCCTCCCCGCCTCCCCCAGCACACCTCCTTCCTCTGACCCTGCCTATAGGCACCACCAGCCAGAGCCCCTTCCCTCCATTCAGGCATGCCTCCCTCATAGAGACCCCCCTCTCCCACAGGGAGTCTCACAGCTCACAGGCCCTAGGCATGGCCCGACCCCCACCCCACCCCAGTCTCCTCGCCCTCAAAGGCATTGACTATCCCCCTGCCCCAACAAGTTGGCCAGGGGAGGGTCTGGAGGCCACAATCCCGTCAAGACCCTGTCGTCGCCCAAGATGGCTCCCCCCTTTCCATTGGTTGGTACTGAGGCCTCCCTGGGGTGCCCCTCCCCTCTCCCCCTCCCCCAAGTGCATCTGGGCTCAGAAAGCCAGGGAAGTGGAAGACAGCCTGGGGTGGTCATGGACAGATCCCCAGGTCTCAGTACCTTGCCCTCACACCAGCAGGGATCATCACCAGCCCACCACGCTGATCCAGGCAAGGGGGGCAGCAGCTGCCCCATGGAGAACTCAGATCTCAGGTCACCTGACCAGTTCCCCACCCTAGGCTGGCTGGTGCCCTAGAGTGAACTCCTGGCACCACAGAAAGAACTGTGGGCCTAGGGTCGCATTCCTCACCCTGGGGCCAGCTCCAGGGAGGGCAGTGGGAAAGATTTGGGAGGAAAGCAGCCACTGGCCTCAAGTCATTATTTCAGCTCTTCAAGGAGGGTGCCCTGGTGGAGAGGGTAAAACAAGAGTAACACAAAGCAAACTCGTGGGGTTAAGAGGGGGGTCCCCAATGTCTGAGGCCCGAGAATAGGTTCTTCTGCTATGCCCCCAAGGATGGGGTGAGGGTGTCCCTCGAGAGTGCCTCAAAGTGGCAGTCCCTTGTCACCCCACCAGACCTCCCACCTCGCATCCAGAGCATGCACACAGCTGCTCCCAGCACGCCCCCGCCTGTCTGCCGGCCGGCCCCACGCCCTGGGCACACACTCTGTGACTCCTGGGGGTGCCCCAGGGCCTCCCTCTAGACCGCCCGCCAGGAGCCCAGACGCATCTAGCAGCCCCTGGAAGCCCCAGCCGACGACTCCAGACCCCCTCCCCTGCCGGACGCCCCCACCTTCCAGCCGGCCGAGCTGTTGCTGTCGCCTTTATCCTTGAAGTAGGGCACGTAACGGACCATCCAGTCGTAGATCTGCGAGAGCGTGAGCCGCTTGTCCGGGGCGCTCTCGATGGCTTTGGTGATGAGGTCGGCGTAGGACAGGTTCCCCCACGCGTTCCGCCGGGAGCTCTTCGCTTTCCGCAGCGGTCCGACCTCCGCGCCCAGCGGCGGCGCTGGGGCCATCGGCGGGGCCGTGGCTCGGCGCTCCGGCCCGCAGTCCTCAGCGCCCTCGGCCACCCCTGAACCCAGCGCTCCGTCCTCGTCGCCGACCAAGTCTGGCTGCGGCAGGGGCCAGGTACACGAGCGCGGCCGGCTCTGCGGCGCGAAGTCCGGGTCCACGTCCACCTGATGCGCTCGCAGCTTCGCAGCCATGGTCCCGCCCGGCTCGGGCGAGGAGGGGAGGGGGACTCCTCGGATGGTGGGCGGGCGGCTCTGGGATTTGCGCGCCCCGGGGAGGCCCGCGGGAGGGGTCCCTGGCGGCGCCGGCTCAACCGCGGGGCGCCATGGGCCGGGTCGCGGAGACAGGGGGCTGGACGCGCTGGGAAGCCCGAAGGGAGGGAGAGATGGGGGCAGTGAGGGAGCGGCGGCCCCGGAGCCCAGCGGGCACACACCTCGCCCAGCCCCGCTTCTAGCACCTGCCGCCTGCCTGCGCCTGCAGCCACCACCGCCACCGTCTTTGCCGCCGCTCCCCCGGCGCCGGCCCCGCACGCGGGCCCTGCTCTCCCGGGACGGGGCCGGATTGCACCATGCCGGAGCCCGAGCCCGTGCCGGAGCCCGCGCCGCCGCCGCCCCGTGAATGCCGCCGCCGCCGCCGCCGCTCCGGCTCCAGCGCCAGCTCCCGCGCCTGCCGCGCTCAGCGCCGGCTGCACCTCGGATGGGCGGGGGACGGGGAGGGGGCGGGCCCGGCGCGGGAGAGGGCGGGGCGTGCCCGCCCGCGGCCGTGGAATCCTCGGCCGGCCGGGTGCCCCGCCCGCGGGCTGGAGGCGGGGGGGCGGGGCTCCCGGCCGAGGGCGACCCTGCCGCAGCCCCAGCACGCAACAGCGCCGCCTACGGAGCAGGGGAGGAGCGGCGGATGCGACCCCGCCCCCTACTTTGAGCTGGGGGAGGGGGCGCGGGAGCGAGGCCCGAGCGCTCTCATTGGTCCGCAGCAGGGCTGTCCCGCCCACGGACTCGGCTGGATCCCTCCCCGAAGCGCGTCAGCCGGTTATTGTTACAACCCGGGGTTTCCCGGGGCAACGGGGATGGGGCGGGGCTCAGAGCACTTGGCTCCGCCTTCTATTCCTGGGAGGAATGCCCCGCCCCTGTTTCTAGACACCCCCCCATCACCCCCACCCCCACCCCCAGCCCGCCCCGGTGTTTCCAAGTCTTCATTCCAGAAACCTGGTGGGGTGGATGATGGAGCTCTCCTCTTCTTTGTGCCCTGGGCTGGAGAAAGGGAGAGGGTCAAGAATACCTGTGTTCTGGGTCAGGCTTGGCCACAATTTTGGCTTCTCCACCTGCAAGTTGTTTTTCGTGGGCTTTCAGGGTGCCTGAAGTTTAACGTGTAGTAGAACCAACCTGGCGAGCTTGTTAAAACATATTGCTGTGCCCCAGTCTGGTTAAGTCTGGGTTGGGGCTTGAGACTCTGCATTTCTGAGAAGTTCCCAGGTGATGCACCCTGGACCACACTTTGCAAACCACTGTTTTAGAGTCTGTGGGAGGCTCTTGCAGGGGCTGTTGGAGCAAACACTTGCCCCAAATTTCATCCTGTTTGGGGAGAAGTTGCTCGTTCATTTAACAGTTATTTATTGAGCACCTTTGATGTACCAGGCACTGTTGGGGCTACTAAGGCAAGAGCAGCAGCAGAGACAGATGAGGTCCCTCCCTCATAGGCTAGCGGAGAACTCAGATGTAAGGCAGATCATCATACAGCCTCAGAAGGAAGAGGTCGGATGAGCAGTTGGGCAGCCCATTACCTCATCCCACAGGGCCCTAGGCTAGGTTTCCAGCCAACACTCCACCTGCCAGCCTTTGCTTGGTGCATCCCCTCTGCCTAAAACACCCTTTACCCTCCTCAAGGTCCTCCGAAGATTTTCCCATTCCTCAAAACTCAGCTCAACTTATCCCTGACACCTTCTTTAACCCAGCTCCCAGCACTTGCCCTTGTCCCTTGCTTGCCCAGACCACTGCTGCTCTGCCAGTAATATCTATGTCCCTTTAGCCCAATATTTCTCTTTTGCCAGTCAGGAAACTGAGGCCCAGAGTGGGCAGGTGTCTTGCCCAGATGGAATGGCCAGGACTAGAATCTAAGCTCACCAGCCAGTACCACATTCCTGGAGAGGTTGGAGACTGCAACTTGCAGAAAGTTCTCTGGGCAGTGGGAAGGCTGGTCCCAGGCCACAGGAGACACCCCTCTCTCAAAAATTCCTTCCTTTCAGCTTAGGTCCCAAGGAGTAGGGCCAAGGGTGAGGGTGCGGGCAGGGCTGGAGGGGCCCCTCCTCGCCGCCCCCCCCCAGGGTGGGAGCAGGTCCAGCTTGCAAATGCCTGGCGTGGCATCTGCCTGAGTCACATCCCGAAGGCAAGAGTGGGCATGGGAACCATTGGCTGTCCCCTTTCTGCTTACATATACACACACACCCTCCAGGTGGTTCTGTTTAGAGTCAGAAGGGCCCTGAAATCACTGCTGGACCCCCTCCCACAGTTCTCATATGCCCTCCCTGCCTGGGGAGCCCATGCTGAGGGCTGCCCCCTCAGGTACCCTGGAAGCCAGGCAGGCCTCCTGCTGGTCTTCAGCCCTGGCTTAGCCTGCTCTGTGAGACAGGGCCTGCTGGGGGCCATACCAGAGCTGGGAGGATCCTTAGCTGGGGGCCCTGGCACAGGCTGCCACTGCGGGGCTGGGAAGCCAGGTTGGCCGAGACGCCCTAGAGGCTGACTCAGGCTCTGCTCCGGCCCCTGCCCCTCCCAGTGTCCACAGCTGCTGCCTGGAATCTCTCTGGGACCCACACTGGCACACTCAGCCCCCGCTCCCCCCCTGCCGCACACACACACTCACACCTACCATGCACACCAACGCTCATTTTTCTCTACTCACAACTTGGTTCCTGCTCACATGTTCATTGTGAGGCTGTATAACATAGGGATTAAGTGTATGGACAAGTTCCTTAATTGCCCAAAGCCACTATTTCCTAATCTATAAACGAGCATCATCATAGCACGAGCTTCAGAGGCTATTTGAAGGATTCCGTAAAATCGTGAATGTCAGCACCAGGCTCAGAGTAAGTGCTCAATAATCCTAGCTGTTTTTATTACTGTTGGTGTAATATCTTCCCTCCCTATTTGTCCCAGGTCACACTGTCCCACCTGCTCTCACCACGCACGCACTGGTGTCCACTCACACACTCGGGCTCACTCGCATGCACACTTGCCTATGTCCCTTACACGTGTGTCCCAATTCTGCAGACCCTCAAGTTCCTGTGGTTCCAACCCCAGGGCCCTCCCGCTCCCCTTCCCTCCTCCACACTAGCTCTCAAGCTCCCAGTTACCCTCCCTACCACTCCCACATTCATTCCTGCTCACAGACAAGCCCCCACTTGCTCACCCTCGCTTTCCTCCCCCTTCCACACACAGGCACGTTTGCTTCTGCTCACACCTTCCCTTGTACTTAAACTCACTCACATTCCAATGCATACACACTCGCTCACTCACACACAGACACTTACACTTGGATCACAAAACCTGAGCACATACACCCGAACGATCCCAGGGCACGCCTCGGTACCTCAGTTGTCCATCCCTCCCAGTGACAAGCAGGCACTACCCACCTCTCCTGAGGCACACTGCCCTCGGCAGACCCCTTCCTGGGCCACGCACTGACCCCCCCAGCCCCGCAGGACTGTATCCTCCCGGCTGCTTCCCCTCCTCCAGTCTCAGCTCCCCAGCCCCTCCCAGCTCTCAGAATAGCCCCTGCCGCTGTCGCCACCGCCACCTCCACTGCTGCCACTGCTGAGCTGTCAGGGCCCGCCAGAGCCCGCTTCCCCAGCACGGTGCCAGCTGTCTCGGCTCACTCGGGGCAAGTGAGGACAGAGGACAGGCTTCTCTGAGGTCTGATGGGCGTAGCTGCTCTGCACCCCCAAGAACCCCCTTCCAGAACCCACCTGGAAGACAATCAGCTTTCGGGGGAGCCCACTGCCACTTGCCCAGCATTTTCCCAGTCCCCAAAGGACTTTGCCTGTGTCCCTTTTGGTCCTCAAAAGCCCAGAGAGGGCTGCCTCTCCTTCATGGCTGAGATAAGCCGAGGTCTGTGGGGAGGGGTTTGGTCAAGGCAGAGCAGTGAGTTGGGAGCAGAGCCAGACCAGGGCCAGCCATTCCTAGCCCCTCCTGGGGGACTTGAGGGGACCCTCCCCTAAACTGCACAGAGAGCAAGAACCACCCCCCTGCCCCCACCTGCCGGTACTGAGAGCAGAGCCTGGTTGACATTTGATGCCACAGTTGTCAGGAAAAGAGAACAGCACAGGGGTGATGTCTGGGGACGCCTCTGGAGGGGGAGGGGCTGGTGCCCAGCGGAGGCCTCCAGGAGTAGAAGGGGGAGCGTCTGCAGAAGCCAGAGGGGACATCAGGACAGCTGGGAGAGCCTCCAAGGCAGGCTCAGGCCTGGCCCAGGGACAGTGTCAGGGAGTGGGCGGGGCTGAGCTGAGGCTGCTGGCTGAGGGGGACAGTGCAGCCGAGGAGGGCACTGAGGCAAGGCCCGAGGCGCCTTCAACTGCCTTCACGGTCCAGGCCTGGGCCAGGGAGTCCTGCGGGCTCAGGGAGGCGGCTTAGACCTGTGGCTGCTCAGTGCCCAAAAGCATGGGGCCCAGGTCAAGAGGGCCTTGTGTCCCCCTGGGCCAGGAGTCTGTACCGCCACCGACAGTGGCAGAGAAGTAGTGCTGAAGTGAGCTACTCTTATAGGCCAAGCCTGTCCCATCCACCATCCCACTTAACGCTATATCCTTATCCCCCTAAGTTTTATTGAGCACTTGCTAAGTGCCAGCCCCTGCAGAGTAACTACCAGGCATGATACTCCTTGGGAGCAAGAACTCTACCCATCTTGTTCACTGCTGTGTCCCCAGGAGCCAAAGCGGGGGCTGACACAGAGACTTTCAATAAACATTTGTGGAATGGCAGGATAAACGCGTTGTATTCTCACAACCACCCAAGAGGCAGACGCTATTATTCCCATTTTCTAGATGAAGAAAGTGAGGCTCAGAGTAGGGAAGTGAGTAGCCTGCTTCCCTGAGACTCAAATTGGAGTCTGGGTTTGCTCCTTGCACAGCACTAGAGGTAGGGGAAAATGAGCTTCGGGGCAAATCACTTCCCTTCTCTGAGCCTCACTTTCCTCATCTGTGAAACGGGAATGGCTATACTTACCTGTAGGGGATGATTAAGACCACCTGTGTACAGTGCACAGCACGGAGCCGGCAAAGAGCAAATGCCAGACAAATGTATGCCCCCCTCATCCTACTCCATGTTGGGCTTGCCTGATGTCCTAAATTTCCACACAACCACACCTGGTATCCATGATGCCTGTAAGTCACCCCTTTTTCTGTACAACAGGAAGTAGGCGTATGAGTTTGCTGGGGCTGCTGTAACAAAGTACCGAAGTGGCTTAAAGGAACAGGAATTTATTGTCTCACAGTTCTGGAGACTAGCAGCCTGAAATCAAGGTGCTGGCAGTGCCACACTCTCTCTGAAGCCTCTAGGGGTGAATCCGTCCTCCCCTCTTCTAGCTTCTGGTGGTTGCTGGCAATCCTGGCGTTCCTCATCTGATAGACACATCACTCCTCTGCCTCCGTCTTCACGCGGCATTCCTTTCCGTCTCTTCTCCACGTCTTCACATGGCATTGTCCTCTCTGTGTCTGCCTCCTGCTTGTGATGACGTCAGCCACACTGGATTTAGGGCCCACCCTACTCCACTGTGACCTAATCTTAACTAATTACGTCAGCAAAGACTTTATTTCCAAAAAAAGATCCAATGCTGAGGTTCCAGGAAGGGTGTGGATTGGGGGGGCGGGGAGACACTATTCAAACCCAGTACAAGGGGTGTAAATGGAAAAGGTGTAGGATTTGGAGACCAACAGGACCGGGTTCTAATTTCACCTCCTTCACTAGGAGGCTGTTTGACTGTAGACTTCTCTGAGTCTTGTTTCTTACCCATGTAGAGTGAGGACAGCAACTCTGACCTCCCAGGAATGTTGAAAGGAAAAGATGAAATGAACGCTTGACAGCCATGCCCAGCAGAAGAAGACCCGCATCTCACTGTGGCCTCACTGCCCTGGCCCGCCCCATCCTGCCCACGTGACCTCTCCTCAGGATTGTCCTGACCTAGCCTGTCATTTTCCTGATCCAGTGATCCTGTCAGAACACTGAGCTGCTGCTCCTGGCCCTGCTAAGTCACTTCTCTGTTCCTCAGAGCCTCTGTTTTCTGATCAAACCAGTGAGAGGCCTGGAACAGATGATCTCAAAGGTTCCATCTGAAGTTGATGCTTGCAGAGCCCTGATACCTCCTCACAAAATATTAAAGTAGTCTGGAATTGTATAGAGCCGTGCCTGTTCAGAGAAGATGTCCTAGGGAAGGGAGTGAGGTTTCTAGGAGAAGGTTGCCTCTTCCAGCTGCCCCCGTCTTGCCAGGTTCCCTGCGGCCCACCAGGCCATGGAGGCAGCAGACTTGCCCAAGCCCGTGAGACTCTGCCTGTGAGGAACCCCCAGAGGGCCGCCCACGGCCTGCTGGGTTTGCTGCTTCTCCCCTCGGCCACAGCCACAGCCCCATTGCTGGATGACAGGTAGCTATGGAGAGAGGCAAGTGCTAGCCCCATCAAGGACTTCCTGTGTGACCCTAGACTGATCCCTTACCTCAGTTTCCCCATCTGCAAAATGGGGATCACAACACCTACCTCCAGAGTGGGCAGGAGAATGAAAGGAAATCATGTGGAGAAAGAGCTACGTAACCTCTGGGGCGTCGTAAGGATGTCTCTCTCTGGCCTTCAGCATGGCCTTGCCCTCTGTCTCCTGGGCTCATGCAAACATCACCACCTCCCCAGCCTGACTCTCGGCCTGAGGACCCACAGCATGAGGCGTGCTGGGAAGAGAGGCTGTGGAATCCCAGTGAATTAGGATAATCAGAGCAACCAGCCCCCCTGAGACACCGGCTGATAGGAGGAGGGAGGAGGCCAACAGTGACAGAAGGCCTCCTGTGTGCCGGGCACCGGGCCATGTGCTCTCACTCATTTCGTCCTGACAGCCACACTCTGGAGCCATCGGCGCTATTCCCATTTTGCAGTTGGGGAAACTGAGAGCATCTGCTGAGGAAACCTCACAGGGTGGTTGTGAAAATGATATAATAATAATATTTAATAAATGTCATCATCGGGGACTTCCCTGGTGGCGCAGTGGTTAAGAATCCTCCTGCCAATACAGGGGACACGGGTTCGAGCGCTGGTCTGGGAAGATGCCACATGCCGCGGAGCAACTAAGCCAGTGCGCCGCAACTACTGAGCCTGCGCTCTAGAGCCCCCGAGCCACAACTACTGAGCCCGTGTGCCATAACGACTGAAGCCCGTGTGCCTAGAGCCCACAACAAAGAGAAACCACCGCAATGAGACGCCCGTGCACCGCAACGAAGAGTAGCCCCCGCTCGCCACAACTAGAGAGAAAGCCCGCGCACAGCAACGAAGACCCAACACAGCCAAAAATAAATAAATAAATAAAGTAAATGTATAAAAATAAATAAGTAAATAAATATCATAATCATCATTATCAAGAGCTTACTTATCTTACTTATTTATCAAGTGTAGCCTCTATGCTAACTGATCCCATGGTTCTGCCTTGAGCCTTAATTAACCCTGAGAGGTTGGAAGGGGCAGCAGAGGCTCAGAGAAGTAAAAGAACTTCTCCCAGGTCACAGAGCCAAGAGCTAAGACAGAGTTTTCCGACCCCAAACCTGATGTTTTCACCACTGCAACTGCTTTCTCTCACCTTGTTGCTGCCTACACAGGTGAGTAATGCCACGTAGTGGTGGCACCGACTGCCCAAGCCAAGTGCAGCTGACAGGGTAGCAGGGATGGGGTATGCCATCGTTTCTATCCATGTTTGGTGAAACATGCTCAGCCCACACCCTTAATTACTACTTTTTAATCATTGCAATTTGATACTTGGACTAAGTGAGGAGAAGCCAAAAATGTAGTCCATGCAAATGATACCACTTTCCTAAGCTCTCATCACCCAGGAGCCCAGAGATGGCCCCCTCAGGTAGCCCGGCCCTGCCCTGCCCAGCACCCTGGGACCTGGGTCCAGCCCCAGCCTTCCTCACAGCTGCTTCTCTGCTGCTCCTCTGGGTGCTCTGCATGGCCCAAGCATGGCCTACACTACAATGACTGCAACTCTAGCTGCAGGCCCAGGCCAGCTGAATGTATCCACGTTTTGCAGCTGCCTTTCGGAGACCTCCTCACCCAGTGGAGGGACCTAATGCCATATACTCTCACCCCAGGCCTGGCTGTCTTCTGTGTGCTTGTCCTTAGCCTTCATTTTATCTCCTGGACTCCCCTTCATGGCTCAGCATCAAAAGAGCACAGGAATTGAGCCCAACAGGCCCAGGTTAGCTTCCTGGCTCTAACTCGGTGACCTCGGGCACTTCTTCTCCCTGAGCCTCAGTTCCTTATCCTTAGGCAGCTTTGGCAATACCTACTTCACAGGACTATTGTGAGGTTGATGACAATAATGACCAAGATAATAACAATACTTATCAAGGGCCTAACAAGTGCTAGCTCTATGCTAAGTGATTCCGTGGCTCTCACTGATCCTTTATCAGCTGGAGAGATTGGTATTATTTTATTGTCATCCCCATTTCACAGATGAAGATGTAGTTAACAGAAGTTTCCGGCATATATTAGGCACTTGACAAGTATTAGTTCTGTCTTACAGCTTTTGTTTTTTTCAACAGTCAAAATTCATAAACTAAATCAGCTACGTTCAAGCCATGCTGGGATACACAGCCGTTGTTCCCACCTAGGGCATCTATACGTGTCCAGCTTGCTCTGTGACTCCAGCCTGGCAAACTGCATGCCTGGACTGTTCCTTGTTCTGAGATATCTCATCCTCAGACCCTCCCAGCTGAACCTGTGAAGAGGCTGCGTTGGGATCAGGAGACGTGGCCCCAGGGCCAGCCCTGCTAATGTTTCTCTGCACCTTTCTGTGCCTCAGTTGCTTTGTTTATGTCTCAGGGGAGGGTGGTTGGAAAGGAGTGGTAGATAGCAGGTGCTCCGAAACTGTTGGTCCACAGCCTCTCCATCCAATTTAGTCATGTGAATCAGTCAGAGTTAAAGATCAATCCAAAATACTGACCAGCCCAATACACAAGCGAGCCATAAACACAGGGAACCAACCAAGGGTCAAGTGTGGAGAGAAGGGAGCATGGGCTCTACTTGTGGCGCTGGACGGGCCCTTTGTCCCCATGGTGCAGCAGGTGCAACCCACTTTGCCTGCTGGGAAGCATAGTTACCCCTTGTATCCTATTGGAGTAAGTATCCTCAGTTTAGGTTTATGGTTCATCTCTTCTCCCATTTTAAAACAAAACCCTTACTCCTTTCCCTCAGTTGATTGTGCTATTGTTATCGTATGTGCCATTTTATATAAACTGGAATCTCCCCCAAGTCCCTTTTTTGGAAGTGGACATGGAATGAAGGATGGATGAGGGCGAGAAGCACAGGTGCAGGAAGTAAGTCACATGTAGGGTAAAGATGGAACCAAGGCATCATCCACTCCCACCCGACAAACTCCCAGCATCCTTCTTCCTCTGAGAAGATTCCCAGACCCCTGTGGACATATCAGTCCTTCCTCCTCTGTTCCTGGTGCCTGTTTCTTGTTCTGCTCACGCTGGGCTGTACTTATCTGTTCCCGCATCTGTTTACTGGTCTGTGAGGTCCTCTAGCACTGGGTCTTATCCTACTCATGTCTCAGATCCTGCACAGGACCTGAATGGGGGGAGGGAGCAGGTGGGGAAAGGGAATAAGAGAGGCTTCACAAAGGTGAAACATTTGACATGGGTCTCCTGATAATTCCCTGAGCACTTATTAGATGCCAAGTGAGCTTTCCAAGAATAAGAATGACATATCCAGAAAAACATGTACCTAAAGGGCCTCCTACAGAGACAGGCACATGATAGGCACTCAAGAAGTGACAGCCATGGTTACAGTAGGGAAACACTGGAGGCCACCTGGAGGAGGTTACGTTATGCCACAGCCACGCAGAGGAAAACTATGTAGCTCTTAAATAGAATAAATAGTACCTCCAGGTGCTAACACAGAAAGGTGGCCATAATGTGACATTAAGTGGAAAAAGTAGTAGTGCCTACAACATGCCAGGCACTGTGTATATTATGATTCTGTTTCTATCAATTCTACACATGTACATCATATTTGCATGTATGGATACACATATATAAAAAGTGCTATATATATATATATATATATATATATATAAAGGATTCTCCCAAATTGTTAAGATTAGTTAGTTCCAATCAAGAGCCAATATTGGGGGTTGGGGAGAGCCTTCCGTTTTACTTTATATAGTCTTGCATTATTGAATAGTTTTATAACAAATTGAGAACAGTGAAGGAAAAAAGAAGTAAATGCTATAATGAGTGCCCCAGGAAGAGTCCAGATGACAGCCCCAGTGAGTTGGCAAAGGGGTCCAGCAGCCTGGTCTCTATGCCTCCATCACCTCCATCACCTCCATCACCTCTGCTGAGTGCAGAGGGTAGGTAGACACTGAGTCTGATGGGGAGGCCCATAGGAAAGTTTCCAGGGAACCAGGGAAACCAGTTAGGTAAATTGCCCTCCACTGAGGAGGGATGTGACTGGTGACCCCTCTGGAGACACAGGGGTCAGGTCAGATCCATGAGTATCAGCCCCAAGCTTAGGTGACTGATCCTGTGCTGGAGCTGAGCCCTGCTCTCTCTGTGTGGGCCTTGAGACAGAGTCACGAGGACAAGACCCCATGCTCTCAGATCAGGCGGGAGCCTTAGAAATCATTAAGCCCATTGCCCCTTCGTCCCATTATCTGGATGGGAACTTAGTCCCTGAGACGGTGTAAGGTATCTGGGTAGGGGCAGAGCTGGCCAGAATGGAGGCATCATGATTCTAAATGGGAGATTTTTCCAGGCTCCCTCAGAGCCTCCCAGGCGGGAGGGGCATGTTGAGTAGAAAGAGTATGGATCTTGGAGACAGACAGACCTGGTTCTGGACCTTGATGCCCACCCTTGAGACCCTAGAGCCTCAACCGCCTCCTCAGGAAAATGGAGACGACACTGCCTATCTGAGGGTAATTGTGAGAATTGAAGACAAGTTTAGTAGGACTTAATATGTGGTGTTAGGGGTGAGTGGTGTCTTTAAGAAGAGATGGGAATTTATGGATAAGGACAAGGGTAGCTGGAGATCTGGACTCTAGTCTTTAGGATTCACGGCCTGATATACCTTAGAGAGTAAAATCTACACCCAGTCCAGGCAAGAAAAGGTGGAAGAGGGTAGCAGTTAAGAACTCGGGTCTGGAGTAAGTCCCTGATGCAAATTCTAGTTCATTTCTAATCATGTGCCATCTCTAGGCCTCACATTCTTCATCATGAAAATGGGGATAATAGCAGTTCCTACCTTTCAGGCTTATCATGAAGATTAAATGAAGTAATGCGTGTATTAGTAAATTACCTAGTACACTGCCTGGCACTATTTGGGGTTATAAGGCAGAGGCTCTCAAGCCCTTTCTACCTGAGAGAAAAGGATCCAGAGTTCCTAATAGACATCAGGTTATGGCTGGAAGAATAGACCATCAGAAACAGGAGGTGTGTGGCTTTGGCAACCACAAGGTGGAGTGGTGCAGAGGGCAAAGGCCTAAGAGTCAGACAGATTCGAGATGAATACTAGCACCGCCATCTTAGCTGTGTGACTTCTAACAAGTTACTGCACTTCTCCAAGCTTCAGTTTCCTTATCCCCAAAACGGATTGCTGTGCCTGT
The DNA here is from genome assembly GCF_005190385.1 of Monodon monoceros. Taxonomy (NCBI): domain Eukaryota; kingdom Metazoa; phylum Chordata; class Mammalia; order Artiodactyla; family Monodontidae; genus Monodon; species Monodon monoceros. The sequence goes on from NW_021703774.1 coordinate 147,686,387, forward strand.
TACTGCTTGACCAGAACATATGAGAGTAAAACTCCAGATTACTTTGCCCAAGCCTCCCTCCCTCCATCTCCTTCTTCCCCAGCTCCTCCCTCTGGACCACCATCTCACAGTCTCCAGAACAGAGCACTGGGCTTGGAGTCTCAAAGACTTGCTTTCCAGACCCAGAACATCAGCTGTTACCTGTGGGACTTTGAGTAAATCACTGTGCTTGGCAGAACCTCAGTTTCCATGTCTGGGATGGGGAGATTCCGCCATCCTCGCAAGGTTACTGTGAGTAACAACTGAGGCAATAAATATGAACATATGCGAACGTGCCTCACCCAGTACTTTGAATAAATGTTCACTGTTCACTATGACTGAATCTTTACAGTATTTTTTTTGGCCACTTTTACATTTTACAAGTCATTTTAAGAACAACTTAATCTTACTCTCCATAGCCAAATGATCACCTTGAAACTGAACATGGAAAGAACATGTATATTGAGTCCAGGACCTGGCTTAGATCTTGGGTCTAGCTCGTAGCCTTGGCCAAGGCCCTTCATCTCCCTGAATCCTAGTTCTCTTAGCCATAAAGAGGCGCTGAATTTATCTGAAGGAAACCAAAACACTATTTCGAAAAGATATCTGCACCCCCATGTCCATTGCAGTATTATTTACAATAGCCAAGACATGGAAGCAAGCTTAGTGTCCATAGATTGAAGAAAGGATAAAGAAAATGAGATGTGCACATGCGCACGCACACACACACACAGGAATATTATTCAGCCATAAAAAGGAGGAAATTCTGCCATTTGTGACAACATGGATGGAACTTGTGGGTATTATGCTAAGCGAAATAAGTCTGACAGAGAGAAACAAATACTGTACGAACTCGCTTATATGTAGAACCTAAGAAAAAACTAACTCATAGATATGGAGAAGAGATTGGTGGTTGCCAGAGGTGGGGAGTGGGGGGTGGGCAAAAAGGATAAATGTGGTCACAAGCTACAAACTTCCAGTTATGAGACATGTAAGGTACAGCATGATGACTATAGCTAACAATACTCTTGTCTATTTGAAAGTTGCAAACAGAGTAGATCTTAAAAGTTCTCATCACAAGAAAAAAATAGTTCTAACTAGTGTGGTGTGGGTGGTAACTAAACTTACTGCAGGAATCACTTTGTGATGTACCCATATATCAAATCATTATGTTGCACACCTACAACTAATACAATATTATATGTCAATTATATACTATTTTTTTAAAAAAAGAGGCAATAATAATACCTACTTCACAGGGCTGTTGTGAGGCTGATAATGACAATAATAATAATAATAATAACAACAACAGATGTAGGAGAGGGCTGGGACTTGGCCTCACAATCACCCACCAGGGTAGGCCAGCTCTGGAGCGGTAGACCAGATACCCAGGCAGATGGAGGTGTTTGCACTGAGCAGACCATCACTTGCAAACACACCTAAAAACATTGCCATCACCTGTGCTTCAGCTGTTACTCCAGGTGAGAGGGGGAGCAGGCTTGGGGGCTGCAAGTATGATATTGGGTTCCCAGGTAACTCTCGGCACAGCCTCTCGGCAGACAATAGCTGTCTCTTGAAGCAAGGTCTGGAGTTTGGCTGGTAGGGTCTGAGGATGAGATATCTCAGAACAAGGAAGCAGCCCGGGCATGCAGTTTGCCAAGCCGGAGTCACAGAGCAAGCTGGACACAAGCAGATGTCCCAGATGGGAACAACGGCTGTGTACCCTGGCTTGGCTTGAGCATAGCTGATTTAGTTTACGAATTTAGACTGTTGGGAAAAAAATGAAAGCCATAAGACAGAACTAGTACTTGTCAAGTGCCTACTGTGTGCCAGAAACGTCAGTTACTACATCTTCACCTGCGAAATGAGATGACAGCAAAATAATGGCACCTTTGCTGGGTTGATTAAGGATCAGTGAGAGCCATGGAATTACTTAGCATGGAGTCTGTATTCCATGAGCTCTTGGTAGATAGAAGCCCATATTATAATAAGGCATAGGGCAGCCGGGAGGTGGTTCGCTGAGCCAGCGATCACAAGAAGGGGTGGGAACTTCAGAGGAAGTGATAGATTTGGTTTGGGGGCACTGAGTTGGAGGTGTCTGTGGGACAGCCAAGGAAGACATCTGGCAGGTATTGATGTAAAGCCTAAAGGTCTGGGATGAGGTGAGGACAGGAGATGCGAACTTGGGAGCCCTTGGCACCAAGATGGAGAAACCAGGGGAGGGGGTTAAGACCCTGGAGTGATGTGAAGACAGCAAAGAGCTGAAGGATGCCAGCGTATTAGGGGGAGCAGAGAAAGGGCAGACTGTGAAGGGCTCCAGGAACTGCTAAAGGAGCCTGGGAAGGAGCAGGCAGGGAGCTAAGAAATGCTGGACTCCTGAAAGCCAAGAGAAGAGAGTAGTTAAAGAAGAAGGAACTGGTAAGTAGTGCGAATGTTGCAGACAGGTCAAGAAAGCAAAGCTTAAAAGAATGTGCTACAGTATAGGTTTTCTCAGACCCGTGCAGGCCAAAAAGTCAGGCAGCTGCTGCTCCCAGGGAGGGCGAGGCCAACCTCTAAAGCTCACATAGGAAATCCCAGCACACTTCCCTGGTGGTCAGTGGTTAAGATCCTGCGCTTCCAATGCAGGGCTGTGGGTTCGATCCCTGGTCAGGGAGCTAAGATCCCATAGGCCTTGGGGCCAAAAAACCAAAACATAAAACAGAAGCAATATTGTAACAAATTCAATAAAGACTTTTAAAATGGTCCACATCAAAAAAAAAAAAACTTTAAAAATAATTTTAAAAAAAGAAAAAAGAAATCCTAGGCAGTTAAGGGGCCTCGAAGTGGAGCCCAAAGGCCCTCGAGAGGCAATGTAGAGGAGGGAGGTGCTGAATCCCTCTGCATGAGGCCTTGCCATGTCTCTAAACAGCTCTGAGCCTCTGTTTCCTCAAATATGAAAAGGGGGTAATATGCAAACTTTATAACAGGGTTGTAAGAATTGGATGACATCCTTTTATAAGATACTTGGTACATAGTGAGCACTCAACAAAAACTAGTGCTTTCACTCCAAAGCAAGAAAAGTTAAATTCAGGTCAAGTATCCTCTTTTGGGGAACACAGGGAATACTTTAGAAAGATTCACACTGTCACACCTGTCTTACTTCCGAAGACTTGGTGATGGGGTACCCCAGGCATGACCCCCAAGCTCCCCTCCAGCCCCGTCATCCCGTGCTCTCCCCAGAGAGAGGTGGTCATCTGTGGATGATCTGTCCATTCAGAGGACAGTGGGGAGCCTGACTGGCCAGGCTAAAAAGCCCAATGCCCGGGGAGAAGGGAAGAAAGCTGTGCAGAGTGTAACAGAGATGCCCAGGCGAGGTCCAGTTTAGGAAAGTAAGTTAAGTTGTTCTTAAAATGACTTGTCAAGATTCGGTCACAATCAACATTTACACCAAGTACTGAGAGAGTCACGTTCACATATATTGTCTCAGTCGTTACTCCAACCAGCTTGTGTGGAAGGGGGAATTCTCCCTACCCCTGACATGGAAACTGAGATCCTGTCAAATAAAGTGATTTGCTCAAAGTCCCACAGGTGACAGATGATGGCTCTGGGATTGGAAGGCCAGGAAGGAGAAGCCAGCTGGATTTGAGAAGCTAGGAAGGAAGCAGATGAAGGGAGGGAAACTTGAGCGATGTGATGTCTGGGTTTTACTCTAATAAATCCTGGTGGAGTGGGAATAAGTACAGGGAGGGGCAGGGACCTGACCACACAACCACCCACCTTGATGAGACAGCTTTTCAGAGACAGACCAGACACCTGAGCAGATGGAGGTGTTTCCACCTAGCAGACCGCCACCTGCAAATACACCTCAAAACACTGCCATCACCTGTCCTTCGTCTGCTACTTAGGCAGGGAGTCATGACAAGGAAGGAGGCAGGTTTGGGGGCTGCCTGCCTGAGATGAGCCCCACTGGTATCCGTGGTGGCCAAGAAGCCAGGAGCAACCAGCCCACCACAGGCCCTCCGGAGGGGGGAAAGGGTCAGAGCTCTCTGAGCTTAAGTGTCTTCACGACGGAAACTGAGATAAGATAGCCTACATCACAGGGCTATCCCAAGAAATATGTAAGAGAACACATAAAGGGCACCTGGAGAGTTCCTGACATAGAGCGTGTGATTCTCTTTCACTTCATACTTGTCAGATGAGGAAACTGAGACTCAGAGAGGGGCAGTGACTTGTCCACGGTCAGATATCTAGTGAGCTGGTGATGGAACCAAGCCTAGGAGCCAGATCTCCTAATAGGCAGGGGCCCTAACCCTCAAGCAGTAGATTATTCTTCCCTCCTGGATGGGGGTGATGTGTTAGCCACGACACCCTACCCGTTCAGACCACGTTAACAGAGGTAGAGTCTAGACCTGCCTCACACCTGTGTCCAACACCATAGCCACTAGTCACAGGTGGTTACTAAGTACTTGAAACGTGGCTATTCCCAAAGAGGATGTGCTCTAAGTGTGAAAACACACCAGATTTTGAAGATTTTGTATGGAAAAAAAAGTTTGATATCTCATTAATGATTTTTATGTTGAAGGATTTATGTTGAAATAATATTTCGGACATATTGGGTTAAATAAAATATAGTTTTAAGTTCATGTTACCTATTTCCCCTTCCTTTTTTTTTTCTTTTTTTTGCCACACAGCTTGCGGGATCTTAGTTCCCCAACCAGGGACTGAACCCAGGCCTCCAGCAGTGGAAGTGTGGAGTCTTAACAACTGGACCACCAGGGAATTCCCACCCCTTACTTTTTTTAAGGTGGCTACTAGAAAATTTAAGATTGCCCACGTGACTCACCTTATATTGCTGTCAGACTGCGCAGGTCTCAAATGTAGGAGGAGATGGGGCTCCCCCTCTCTGTGCAGAGGAGGCCTGAGTTGAATTCTAGACCGCTCATCTCAAGAGGCACATAGGCAGGGAGGAGCGTATCCAGAGAGAGCGGGGGAAGCGGAATGAGGCCACAGCTTTGCACAATGCCAGGGGCACCGCTGACATCATGGTCCAGTGAGGCTGTATTCAGTGACCCCACAACTATGTCATGGAAGAGACAGTTGAAGGACCTGGACTGGTTCCATATGGAGAGAAGACTTGGAGAGGGGACGTGATCCCTGTCTCCAAATAGCAAAGGACAGTCACGGGGCCAAGGGAGCAGATGTGTTCCGTGTGGCCTGAAAGAGGAGAGCTGAGGTCTCAGGGGGAGCTTCAGGGAAGCAAACTTCTGCTCTGGGACAGGCCAGGACCATCCTCAGCGGAGGGTGAAGGGAGCCTGGTGAGTTTTTCTTAGGAGGGGTTAGCATGGAAGGAAGAAATGTTCGATGACCTACAATGAAATGTCCTCACACCTGGAGGCTCTGGAGCACCTCTGGGTGGGTGGCTGCCCCAGGCAGGTCAGGACAGAGAGGTTCCTGGGGTTCCAGCCTAATAATAATAACACTACAATAATGGCTTATTGAGCATCTACTAGGTGCCAAGGGACTGTACACATATTACTACGATTCCTCTCACCCACCCTGATGAGGCAGTTACTACTTCCCCTACTAGGTAGATAGGGAAACTGAGGCTGAGATAGGAGGAGTGGACAGGAGCCTTGTCCAAGGTTATACATCTCCTGGGCGAGCTGGGATTTGAACCCAGTCTGGCCGATAGCAGTACCCTCAGGCATGGGGCAGCCTCCTTGGGGAGCCAGAGGGGCAAAGGCCAGCTGAGCCGGGGGACTGGCTCCTGGTTCACGGGAAGCCAGGGCCCCACTGGGCTCTCCAATTAGTAAGAGCAGAGAAATCAGAGGCAGCAACAAGCTCTGCTAATGAGCTGCCACATTAAACAATGAGTCACACTCCCATACGGTGCCGCTCCAGCCCTAACCCGGAGCAAACAAGCTGTGAGAAACAGTTTACAAAACAGCGAGGTGTGACTGTCTCCCTGCTGCCACCCGCTGCTGCCACCACCACCGGCACTGCAGCCACCACCCAGCCCACCGCCCACAGGCAGACACAGGCGCAGAAGAGAGCCTGGGAGGGGCTCCCAGCCAGCCCTGGCTTCTGAGCTCAGGGGAGTCCCCATCTCCGAATGGCCCCAGGACACTCCCTAAGTTGCAGCTTCCACTGCCATTCTTGCCATCTCCTGAAATGCTGGGGGCTCTGTCATTGGACCACTCTGTGACCTAGGGCAGGTGACTTAAGCTCGGTCTCAGTTCCTTTATCTGTATTATGGGGATAATAATAACATCTAGCTCATATTCCAATTGTGGTGTTTCAATGTGATCATCACATGAACTGCCTGGCACCCAGTAGGTATGCGGTAAACACTGGATCCTTCCTCCCCCCTTCCCCATGTAGGGAATCCAGCTCAGAGCCAGACTCATAGAAGGCTCCCAACAATAGTGACTGCTTTCCTTGTCCTGTCCCATATCATACTTCTTTCTGTCCCTGGCCTACCCCCTCCTAAACTGTGGGATCCTGTGAGCAGGAACCGTCCTACTCATTCCCACAGCCCCAGGCCCAGCACAGGTGAAGCTGAAGAGCAACAGGCTTTGGGGACAGATCCTGCCTCTGGCCGTTAATAGCTGTGAGATCCTGGGCAGCTATGGTAAGAATTATTTCTTGAACCCTACCCTGTGCCAGACAATATGCCAAGTGCTGCATGTGCATTATCTCATTTCATCCAATGAAGGGTATTATCCCATTTCACAGATGAGGAACTTTATGCTCAGAGCAGTTAAGTAGCAAGGGGTGGTGGCTTTGCAGTGCATCCACTCAGCTCAGCTGGACTACATTTCCCAGAATTCCCTTTCCTCTAAGGTCCTGGTTAGAATCTCCTAGTGGTTCTGCTTCTCTAATTGAACCCTGACTGATACACATGGCAAAGATTCCACAGCTTGTTACTGATGGAGCTGGAGTTCAAAATGTTTGCCTGTCACTCAGCTCTAGATTTTCAACTATTCTACTGGATAATAATAGCTAACACTTACATAGTAACTATGTCAGTTTTATCTCATTTAATTCTCATAACAACCCTATAAGGTAGTTTTTATTATTATCATTCCATTCTTACAGGTGAGGAAACTGAGGCACGGAGAGGTTAAATAATTTGTCCAAGGTCACACATTAATAAATGGTGAATCTGAGAGTCAAACCCAGAAGTCTGGCTACACGACCCATCTTTTTATCTGTTACATTATTCTACCTCTCAACTTTAATATAACTCTTTCTTCTAAGCCCCAATTCTCCTCAATCTATAAACTGGGGATAATCATACCTAACATATAAGATTATAGTGATAATTAAATGTGAAGATGTAGTTATAGGGCTTCTGGGAAGATGAAACAACAGGGGGTAGATTTGCCCTCTGTCCCGAGCAACTGAAAAGCTAGATAAAGTAAAGGAAACAGCAGTTTTCAGACACAACATCAGGCAGCACAAAATAGCAATCCCTGAGAGAGGAGAAACTAATGAGGTGAGCCCTACGATTGCCAGCTTCTTCCTGGGGAGAGTTTCCAGGCTGAAGCACAGGGAGCAAGGTCCCAGCTGTCTCCTTGCTTTGAGGAGGTAGAGCAAGGGGTCTGGAGAGGCCAAAGCAACTAGAGTTCACAGGGCAGAGAGCTGCAGAGGAGAGATCTTCTCAGAGAGAGAGAGCTTCAATGATCTGTAAAGAGTTCCCCTCAAGCCTTCAACTGAATATTTAATAGCACTTGTATGTGAGGAAACTACCCAAGTTTGAGGAAAGAACATCTCAGAGAAGCAGAGGAAACAATTTCCAAAGTACACACAAAACCTGGAATGCTTTGTATCCCTACCAAGCAGAGTGAAAAACCTCATACATCATGGGGCATCAAGTTGATTCTTTAGAAGGGTATCGCTTCAGTAGTGGAAAAACGGTAATCATCCTGCCTGATAACGTTGAAAAGCAAGTCTCAGCAGAATCAAACTCTTTTCAAGTAACTTAACTGCATCCTAGAACAAAGCTCAAAAACACTTAATACACAATACTAAAATGCCCAGCACACAACAAGGTAAAATTCACATCTGGCAACCGGCCAAAAACTACCATGCATGCAAAAAAGCAGGAAAGCACAACATATAATGAGGAAAAAGTTAATCAACAGAAACAGACCCCAAAATAACAGAAGGTAGAATGAATATACAAGGACATTATATACAATATAACAATATAACTATATTCCATATGCTCAAGAAGCTAAAGTAAAGATTGACCGTGTTAAGTAGAGACTGGGGGAAATGGCCCAAATCAAACTTCTAGAGATGAAAAAATACAATATCTGAGATGAAAAATACACTGGATGGGATTAACAACAGATTTGATAACACAGAAGAAAGGATTAATAAATTTGAAGACATGGCAATAGAAAGTATCCAAAATGAAATAGAGAAAAAAAATTAATGGACAGATTATTAATGAGCTGTGGGACAACTCCAAGAGAAGTTACACTATGTGTAATTGGAGTCCCCAAAGGAGGAGGGGAGCCAGAGAATATTTGAAGAAATAATTTTAAAATTTCCAAATTTGATAAAAACTATAAACCATGAATTAAAAAATCTCAGTGAAAATCAAGCACAAGAAACATGAATGAAACTTCACCAAGGAAAGTTTATGGTTGTAACTTTACAGTAATAAAGTTGCTTAAAACCAGTGATAAGAGAAAATCTGAAAAGCAGCCAAAGAAAAAGAAACACGTTACGTACAAAGGAATAAAGATAAGAATGACAGCAGACTTCTCATTGGAAAGAATTCAAGTCAGAAGACAGTGGTACAACTGTCTTTAAAGTACAGAATGTAAAAAACAAAATCAAACCAAACCCATTAATCTAGAATTTTATACACAGTGAAAATATATTTAAAAACAAAGGTAAAATAAAGACTTTTTCCAAAATGAAAGACACTGAAATCATTAATCGCTAGCAGACCTGCACTATAAGAAATATTATAGGAAGCCCTGAGACAAAAGGAAATATGATACCAGAGTGAAATCTGGATCTTTTTTTTCTTTCTTCTATATTTTATTACATTTTATTTAATTTGATGTTTTTAATAGACATTACATTTACATAAAGAAGCAAAACAATATAAAAGTTATATACTGAGAGTATGGTTCCCACCCTCTTCTCTCCTCCCTTTTAAAACACTTTATTAGATTTTAAATTTTACCCTTCCAAGGTTTCTTTATGCAAATATGAATATTTTTGTTCCTCTTCATTTCTGCCACAGAGGTAACATCCCAGATACACTGTTCCATTTAAGGTCATGGGTTTAAATACACATTGTTCAGTCTTTACTATGAAGAATTTCAAAACAATGGGAAACAAAAAAGAATAAAGACCTCTGGAAATTGTAACTTTGTGGGAAAATCCTTTTTTTTATTTAAAATAATCTTTAAAAGATAATTTATTGGTTAAAACCAAAAAAAGTATTTTGGGTTTATAGCATATAATGTAAAATGTGTGACAAAAAGAGCATAAAGGCTGGGAGGGGGAAAATGGAGGCATAGTGTTGTAAAGTTCTTATTCCAAACATGAAGTGGTATAATACTACTTGAAGGTAGACTGGGATAAGTTAAAGATGTATACTATAAACCCTAAAGTAACTACTTTAAAAATACAGCTAATTAAGCCAATAAGGGAGATAAAATGAATCTTTTTAAAAAAATACCCAATCAGAAAAAGAGGGGAAAGGGATCAAAGAACACATGGGACAAATAGAAAACAAATAGCAAGAAGATAGATTTAAACTCAATCATATCAAGAATGACACTAAATGTAAATGGTCTAAAAAACACAATTAAGAGGCCAAGATTGTCAGATTGTTTATTCAAAGCAAGAATCAACTACATATTGCCCGCAGAAACCCATTTGTAAAATTTAAATAAAATATAAATTTAAATTCGATCAAAAACTGATAGATATGCAAGGATAAATAGGAAAATACACAATTATATTTGGAAATATTTTAATATCCCTTTCTCAGTAATGAATAGAACAAGCAGGCAAAAAATCAGCAGGGATATAGTAGACTAGAATAACCAATTTAGCTTAACTGACATTTGTAAAGCACTTCACCCAACAACAGTAAATTACACGTTTTTAAAGTGCACAAAAAACATTTACCAAGATAGGCCACATTCTGACTATACAATAAGTTTCAATAAATTTACCGTTAGTCAAAGTATGTCTTCTGACCACAATGGAATTAAATTAAAGATCAGTAAACAAAAAGACATCTGCAAACCCCCCCCAAATATTTAGAAACTCAGTAAGATATTTCTAAATAACCCATGGGTCAAAGAAGAGATTAGAAGGGACATTAATATCTTGAACTAAATGAAAACGAAAATACAACATATCAGAATTTGTGGAATGACACTAAAACAGTAGTTAGAGGGAAATTTATAGGACTAAGTACCTATAATTAGAAAAAGAGAAAGGTTTCAAATCAGTGTCATCAGCTTCTACCTTAAGAACCAGAAAAAGAAGAGTAAATTAACCCCAAATCAGCAGAAGAAAAGAAATAACAAGAACAGAGCATAAATCAATGAAATAGAAAACAGAAAAACAATAGAGAAAATCTATACAATCAAAAGCTGGTGCTGTTGTTGTTGTTGTTAGAAGATCATTTTTCCAAATGACTGTTGGAAAAATACCAAATGAATAGGATGCAACAGAGCACAAACTTTGGAGTCTGACAGTCCAGACTTCAGTTACAGCTTGGATATTATTAATTATGTGATCTGGGATTGTCCATGTCACAGTTTCCTCATGCATAAAATAGAGTTAATAGTACCTGTCTTGCACTTTCATATCCAAGTACACCTTGTTTCATTGTGCTTTGATTTACTTCATTTTTTTTACAAGTTGAGATTTGTGGCAATGCTGCATCGAGTGAGTCTACAGGCACCATTTTTCCAACAGCATTTGCTTGTTTCATGTTTCTGTGTCATATTTTGGTAATTCTCACAATACTTCAAAGCCTCCCCCAACAAAAACTGTCATGACTTAATGAAGGCTCAGATAATGGTTAGCATTTTTAGCAATAAAGTATTTTTTAATTAAGGCATGTATATTGTTATTTTAGACATAATGTTATTGCACACTTCATAGACTACAGTATAGTGTAAACATAACTTTTATATGCACTGGGAAACCAAAAAAATTCGTGTGACTTGCTTTATTTCAATATTCACTTTACTGTGGTTATCTGTAACCAAACCTGCAATATCTCCAAGATATACCTGTATTGCTAGTGGTGGTGAAAATGTAATACAGTTGGCCCTTTGTATCCAACGGTTCCAATCCACAGATTAAACTAACTGCAGAGCATGTCTCATGTTTACAGTCTGTTGTTGGTTGAACGCACGGATGCAGAACCTATGAATAAGGAGGGTCGACTATAGGACTTGAGAATCATCGGATATTGGTATCTGAGGGGGGTCCTGGGGTCAATCTCTCACCTATACAGAGGGACGACTGCAACCCCATAGAGCCAAATTTGTCAATATTTATCAAAAATTTAAATGCATTTACCCTTTTGCCCAACAGTCCCAGTTCTGGGACTCTATTTTTTCAATAGGTCTTTTGAGATATAATTCCCCTAGCACACAATTCACCCATTTAACATGTAAAATTCAATGACTTTTAGTTTATTCACAGAGTTGTACAACCATTACCACAATCTATTTTGAAAGATTTCTATCCCCCGCAAAAGGAAACTCCATACCTATTACCAGTCACTCCCATTTCCTACCAATTCCCTCAGCCCTAGGCAACCACTAATTTAATTTCTCTCTATATAGATTTGCCTGTTCTGAACATTTCATATAAACGGAATCATACAATAGATAAGCATCTGTGACTGGCTTCTTTCACTTACCATAATGCTTTCAGTTTTCATCTATGCTATAACATGTATCGGTACTCTATTACTGTTTATTGCTGAATAATATTCCATTGTATGGATATATTACATATTAATCCATTATCAGTTGATGGACATTTGGATTGTTTCTAATTTAGGGCTATTAAAACAACACTGCTATGAACATTCATGTAACAAGTTTTTGTGTAGACATATGTTTTCATTTCTCTTTAGTATATGTGTAGCAGTAGAATTTCTGGGTCAAATGATAATTCCATTTCTAGCATTTTGAGGAGCTTCCAAACTGTTTTCCAAAGTGGCTGTACCATTTTACATTCCCACCAGCAATATATGAGAACTCCAATTTCTTCACATTCTCACCAACTGTTAGGGATCAAATGTTTGTGTCCCACCCCCCTAAATTCATATGTTGAAGCCCTAACCCCCAGTATGGCTATATTTGGAGACAGGGCCTGTGAGGAGGCAAAAGGTTAAATGAGGTCATAAGGGTGGGGCACTAATTCTATAGGACTGGTACTCTTATAAGAAGAAGAGACACCAGAGCATCCTCTGTGCGTGTGTCTCTGCACACACACAAAGAGTCCATGTGAGCACACATTAAGATGACAGCCATCTACAAGCCAGGAAGAGAGGTCTCACCAGAAACCAAATGGCCTGACACCTTGATCTTGGACTTCATAGCCTCTAGAACCCTGAGAAATAATTTCTATTGTTAAACCAACCAGTCTGCAGTATTCTGTTACAATAGCCTGAGCAGACTAAAACACCAACACTTGTTATTGTCTGTCTTTTTTTATTATACTATCCTAGTGAATGTGAAGTGGTATCTCATTGTGGTTTTGACAGCTAGTGATGGTAAACATCTTTTCAGGTGCTTATCAGCCATTTGTATATCTTCTTTAGAGAAATGTCTGTTCAAATACTTTGCCCATTTTTTCAATTTGGTTATCATTTTATTGTTAAACCTACAAATACTCTTATACTCATATAAAATGATGCATATGAAGTCTGTTTGTTGCAACAAATTGGAAATAACCTGGGTGTCCGTCATTGGGAACTGTGTAGTTCATCCACACTATGGAATATTATGCAGCTGTAGAAAAGAAAGAGAAGGTCACAGAGTCATTTATGAAAAGTACCCTAGGATATATTGTTAAATGAAAATAAACAAGATGTAGAAATAAACAAGATGTAGAAAATAAACAAAATGTAAAAATAAAAAATATATATTAAAATATATATAGTATTCTTCCTTTTTTAAAGAAAGAGGGAGAAATAAGAATATATATATATGTATATTATTAGCTTATATTGCAATAAAGAACCATTGGAAGGATCCACAAGGAATTTTTTAAGTGATTACTAATGTGGTAGAAGGTAGGTAATGAGGTTGACAAGAACAGGGATAAAACTGAGACTTATTGTATAGTTTTATGTAGTATTTTGATTTTTGAAGCATTTAAATGTGTTACTTATCCCAAACACTCAAGATTGAAATACGAAGAGTTTAAAATTTCAGTAAAGTATAGCAGGTGTTTCCCCGAGATGTAGGCCTCATTCTGTTCCCTACAGATGGACGTCCGTCATAAATGGGAGGAGGGTAGGGCATGGCCACACAAGGTTCCTGGCTTACATCATTCTGGATCCCAGAAGAAAGAGAAGCATTTTCTCACCCAGCATTTTTAGATAAAAATCTCAAGGAAGGACCCGGCTTGGTTCTGCTTGAGTCACATGCTCATCCCCGTGGCAAGAAGCAGGAACTGCAGTTTGATGCCCCATCAGTACCACAAGGAGTAGAAGTACAGTGAGAATGTCATTTCTTCAAAGTAAGAAAGATTCTATTAACAGAGGGGGCAAGGGACACTGTACAGATCAAAGAAGCAGGCATCTACCTGAGCAGGGGAGACAGGCAATATAAAAAGACAATTCTTAGAATGTGGTGCATGCCATGACATAGGTGGGCACAGTGTGCTGTGAGAGCCCAGAGGAGGCAGCAGTCTAGCCAGGAAGACTTCTCGGAGGCGGTGATGCTCTGACTGAGTTTTAGATGAGGAGCAGGATGTCTTCAGGGAAGGGGAAGAAAGAATGTGGACAGTGTTCCAGGCAGAGGGAAAGGCAACATGAGCAAAGACCAAAGAAGGAAGATGGTATTATGAGCTGAATTGTGTGCCCCCCAAATTTATATGTTGAAGGCCTAAACCTCAGTACCTCAGAATGTGGCTATATTTGGAGATAGGGCTTTAAAAGAGGTAATTAAGTTAAAATGAGGCCATTAGGATGGGCCCTAATCCAATCTGACTGGTTTCTTTAAAAGAAGAGGAAATTTGGACATACAAAGGGACACCAGGGATGGGTGCACAAACAGAGGGAAGACCATGTGAGGACACAACAAGAAGGCAGCTGTCTGCAAGCCAAGGAAAGAGGTCTCAGGAGAAACCAAATCTGCTAACACCTATTGCTTATCTTGGACTTCTAGCCTCTGGAACTGTGAGAAAATTAATTTTCAATGTTAAGCCCCCAAGCCTGCAATCTTTGTTATGGCAGCATGAACTGATCAATGCAGGCAGCATGATGCATTTAGGAATTTCTTCCTGGGCCACAAGGTGTGAGGCAGGAGTGACAGGTTCTTAAGCAGGACAGTTACAAGCCCAACTCTGATCTGGGAAGTATGTAGATTAGTGGATATAAAAAGAGCTTATGTTTCCTGAGTGTCTATTTTGCCAGACATTGTGCTCAGTTCTTTACATGCATTCACTGGTTGAATTCTCACTACAGTCCTCTAAGTGCTGCTATCACCCCTTGGTACAGTAAAGAAACTCAGGCACAGAGAGGTTAAGTGACTTGCCCAAGATCACACAGCCAACAAGTGATGAAGCTGGGATTAGAACCCAGGTTGATCTGGCTCCAGCCCTAAGGAGGAAGGATACTTAGAATTTGGTGCCTGCCTCAAGTGGCGGGTAGTGGAGGAGGATGCAGACAATGTTGGGTTTTGAGCCCAAGTGCCCAGTGGATGGTAGTGCCACGGGCTTCTGAGACCCGGGGGAGGGTGGGCTTGAGGCTTGGGAGGTAGTGTAACATGAATAGGTCAGTACATGAGACTTGAAGCCAAAAACCTGGGTTCAGATCCCAGTGCTGCTTCTACATGTGGCCTTGGCCTTTCTGAAACTCGATTTCCTCATGTGGGAATAATAGTGATATCTATCTCAAAATACTCTATAAATGATATCTAACATTCGTGTTTTCTGAAAATTCTCAATAATCATAGCTACTGTTGCCATTATAACCACAGGGAGCATGTGGGAAGTGCTGTGCACTCTTGGGCAGTGCATTTGACCTCCAGACATACTTGCTGCTTCCTGGAACTCTCCCCGCCCCACCCCACTCTGGCAACCCTTCTGTGCTTCAGGGCCCAGGCCTGCTTCCTCCTGGAAGCCCTCCCCACTGCTACTGCTCAGGGCCCTCTGACACTTCAATAACTTGTCTCCAAGTAACTGTTCTGCCCTGGTTCATTGCTGAAGCAGGGGATAGGAAGGACTCCATCAATGTCCATGGTCTCCCTCCTTCCGTCCCTTCTTTTTTTTTTTTTTTTGCCACACCACATGGCATGTGGGATCTTAGTTCCCTGAGCAGGGATCGAACCTGCACCCCCTGCATTGGAAGTGCATTGTCTTAACCACTGGACCACCAGGGAAGTCCCGCTTCTCTCCTTCTTTGTCACTCTTCCTCTAGAAATCCGAGGCATCCTTGCCATCAGGCCCTGCAACGTGATCACTTGGGTGACAAGAAACCCCAGTCTCACTTCTAAACACCTTTGCTTTCCTAAAACCCAGTCACAAATTGGAGCGATGTAAAGCAAAGAGTGTCAGAGGTGGGCCTCTGAGACTTGGGTGGAGCACAGGAGCCCCACTCCCTCACAGGTAATGGCCCGGTTTGCTGTCTCAGCCTTAGCTCGGCCCCCTTCAGACACTGCATCCTTCACTCCTGGGGCCTGGCTTCTGACCCATAGGGGCTCTCATTTCCTCCATGTGAGCTTTACAGAGTAAGAATCGGGCTGATCCAAAGCAGATCTCCTAGGGTCTGCCTTGCTCTCTGCTAAGGAATAGGGACTGATCAAGCACCTACGGAATGCTGGGCCCTGTACTAAGCACAGCCAAGAAAAAAGAAAAGAATCAGAGAAACAGCTCATCCCTGGGGGCTGAGGACAGGGCAGGGAAGTGGGCTGGGAACCAGGGGAATAGCCCCCAACTCCCACACCCCCTACTTCCGACAGTCTCCACGGGGTGAGAGGCCCAGGGGGCCTTCTGTCAGGGTGGGTGGGGGTGAGGGAACACTCTTCCAGGGCTTCCAGGCAGCAGTCTCCCAAACACCCACCCTTCTGGGCCCCTCCTCCCTCACCCTCTCCCATGCAGTCACACTTTTTTTTTAATATAAATTTATTTATTTTTTACTTTTGGCTGCATTGGGTCTTTGTTGCTGCATGCAGGCTTTCTCTAGTTGCGGCGAACAGGGGTTATTCTTCGTTGCGGTGCACGGACTTATTGCAGTGGCTTCTCTTGCTGCAGAGCAGGGGCTCTAGGCACGCGGGCTTCAGTAGTTGTGGCACACAGGCTCAGTAGTTGTGGCACTCAGGCTTAGTTGCTCCGCGGCTTGTGGGATCTTCCCAGACCAGGGATAGAGCACATGTCCCTTGCATTGGCAGGCAGATTCTTAAGCACTGCGCCACCAGGGAAGTCCCTGTCACACTTATTAAATGAGATAATCTGAGCAAAGCACTTAGCATCCTGCCTGGCTAACAGGGAGCCCTTGATAAATGCCTGTAGTCACACCCCGTCCCCCATATACTGTCACACTTTCAGGCGCTTGGACTCCCACGTGCCGTTCGCTTTCTGATATACCTCTCATCCTCCAACTACACACACACACACTCACACACAGGTGCACTCATGTCACACACATACACACCCTCCCACCCCACCCCATTTTCTCTCTGTCCTGAACTCCCCCCGGCAGGCTGCGGTGCGTGGGCCAAGAGGCCAAGTGGCCAGCACAGGGCGGTGGGAACAAGCTCGCTCCCGTGGCCAGCCCCATCACAGAGACCTGAGTGTGGAGAAGCCTGGAGAAGGGGACTGGAGGCTGGCAGGAAGGGTGGGAAAGGAGGCAGGTGATGAGGAGGGCTGGGCCAGGCTCACCTCAGTCTTTTCAAGTGAGAAGTCTGAGCCCGAGACCAGCCTTTGAAAGCAACACTGGGCGTGGGGAACAGAGGAAGTGGCACGAGGCATATTGAGCCTCCACAGGACCAACCTAAGCTGGGAGCTTGGGTTTGGAAGGGCCATTGCTGACCCACAAGGCCTCTCCTACCTCAGGTCAGCACCAGGACCCTGCACCTGATGGGTCTCAAGGCTGACAAGGGCCTGGGAGGGTGAGAGGGGAGGAGATCAATGACTTTGCCCTCCTCCCAGCTCCACCCCCAAGTGTCATGTGCAAGAACCTTGATCCTTGGACAGAGTCAGAGACAGACAGGCCTGGGACAGACAGACAACCTATGGAAATAAACAGGAATGGCGACCTGGGTACCAGAAGAGCAGGAAGGGAAGGGGAGGGGCTGAGCTCCGGGCCCCAACACATACTCAATACCCTCCGTGGACACTCAACATGGACACCCGACACAGATATATAGACACACAGCACAGAGACATAACCCAGCTCGACAAAGGCAACGGGTACACCACACTTAGCCGCACTGTGCAGACACCTCTCACCCAGCTCACACACCCACATACACACAGTACACTCGGACACAGCAGTGCGCTGAGATCCCAAGGTTCACTGGACACACGCCCCAGCCAAAGCCCCACACAGCCGGCGGAGATGTTCCCTCTGCCCACACTGACAACCAGGCGCACACTATTTAGGACACAAAGGCATAGGCACACAGACATATATCATCTCAGGGACACACATACACACACACATGTCCGGACATGTCGACACTGCTCCCCCCTCTCCGCTAGTTCTGGGGTTCTTCTTCCTTTCTCCCCACTGCTTTTGCTGGTCTCTGTTTCCATCCTGTGTGTCTCTTCAAGACTTATTAGGCCAGAACCCTTCAGTCCTTAACACTTCCCCATTCCTGGCCTCCTTTCTGTGCCAAGGATTCATGGATGCGTGCACACCGTGAGGTCATGGGGTGCCCTGGGGAGCAGTCTCGGGCCAGAGGGCGCTCCCCTGTCACTTGGATCATCTGCCAGGCTGAGGGTAGGGATTTCAGCAGGTGGCTGCCCCTCACCCCAGATCTTGGCCTCCTGGTTCCTTGATCAGCCCACTGGAAACCTCCCCCCAGCCCCCCATCTGCTCCTCTGGCCGCCTGCTTGCAGTTCCAGAACACACTGTGCTTTCCCTGCACCTTTGTCTTGGTACAAGCAGCTCGCTCCGCCTGGAGCGCCCTCCCGACTCCAGCTGCCAGTACGCCTCATATTTTTGAATTTCATGGACCAGTTAAAAACTTCAAAAGGAAGTTTGGGAAATGACAGAAGGTTGCCAAGTTTTCATTTCATTAGGAAGGATATTTAAAATGTAACTACCATCCTCGATCCACCATCGTTTCATAAAAAGAACGCTTTAATACCAACAAAGTAGGCAGGCCCTAATCTCAGGATAAAGGGTAATCCTTTACCTTGAACACATTAGCTTTACGTAAAACCCACAGCATTGTCCTTCTTCTTCTCATTTCGCCCATGAAGCACTGGAAACTTCATCACAGATCATGTTTGGAAACACCAAGTCCTCAGCTCACAGGACACCTCCCCCAGGAGGCCTGCCCCACCTGACCCCTCTCCCACCCCTCCCCCAGAGTTGGTCTCACTGCCCAGCAGGCTCTCTTGTGTTCTGTCACTATAGCCACATTGTCATGGTTTCCCAAGGGCCGACACAGTTAAGCACTACCAGGTGCTTAACATGGATTATCTCATTTTATCCTCATAACCCTGCAAGGTGAATATTTCGTAAGCATCTTCCCCCAATCCTGCACCCCGTGCTGGAGAAGCTGATAGAAGGTAGCAGTTCTTTCTTTGGAAAGAACCACAAACGCAGGTCTGGGCTGCAAATCCAGGCTCTCCGCTTCCTGGTTTTATGATTGGGGCAAGTCACTTCACCACTCTGAGTCTCAGTCTTTATCATTGATGAAAGAGAAGCAACAATTCCTACTTCACAATGTTGTCCTGAGGGAGTGCACGTGGAGCTCCTAAGACAGCACCCGGCACGTGGAAGACACCGGACAATGTGAGTTACTTCCCTCCCACGTCCCCAGGCTCCCCCCACACCCCAATCCCGTGACTTTCCCTATACCTCATTCTCCCGACTGCCTTCCCACATTTCTTTCCAGGCTCCTGTGTTAGACCCTACTGCTTTTCTTCCCTCTAAAAGTAGGTCAGCTCCAGGGAACAATCTTTGGCCCTCCTCCCTCTTCTGTCTCCTCTCCCTCGCTGGGTGATATCACGCAGTCCCATGGCTTTATGTATCGTCTAGACACTGACTCCAAATTTTATATCTACAGTCCTCATCTCTCCCCAGACCTCCAAACCTGTATGTTCAACAGACACCTCCCTGTATAGACCTCATGGGTCTCTTGGAGTTTATACATATAAGACAGAGGCTTGATTCTTCTCATCCTAAACCATTCCTCCACCAATTTTCTCATCTCAGTAAGTCACACCATTATTACCCAGTTGCTCAAGCCAAAAGCACATTTGATTCTTCTCTCTCACCCCTCACCTACAATCAGCAGCGAATCTCACTGCCTCTTATCTCCAAAGTATAGCCCAAACTTTTCATTTCTCTCCATCTCCATTACTCTCACTGGAGTCTGATTTCTCATCATCTCTCATCTGGTTCACACCAGTAACATCCTAACTGGTGTGTCTGCACTTACTTTCACTCCTTTAAAAGACTGCTGTTAAAGTACATCTTTAGATCAGTTAGGGTGAGCCCTTCAGCTTGGTTCTTTTCAAAAATTTCCTTGGCTATTCTAATTCCTTTGTATGTTCCCACAACTTTTGGAATGAGCTTGTCATTTTAAAAACAAACAAACAAAAACCTGCCGGAGCTCTGACTAAGATTACTTTGAATATATAGATCGATTTAGGCATAACAGACACCTTAACAATATTAAGTGTTCCAGTCCATGAATATATCCTCTCAGTCCTCTGATTTAGGTCTTCTTTACTTAAATACTGGATAATAGTGTTCAGTACAGAGGTTTTGCATGTCTTTTTCTAAATCTATTTCTAAGTGTTTTATGATTTTTTACTATTATAAATAAGCTTTTAAAACTTCTCTCTTCCAGATGCTTACTGGTAAGATACAGAGATACAACTGGTTTTTGTATATTGACTTTGTAACCTGCAGATATGTTAAATTCTCTTATTAGCTTTGGTAGTTGTTTTGAGAATCCCTTAGGATCTACAAATAAAAATAGTTTTACTTCTTCCTTTCCAGTCTTTATACCTTTTATTTCCTTTTCTTACCTTATTGCACTCACTAGGGTTTCCAGTACAATGCTGGATAGAAGTAATGAGAGCAAGCATCATTGCCTTACTCCTGCAGAGGAGAAAAACATTAATTCTTTCACTGTTAGGCATAGTATTAACTGTAGGTTTATCATAGATGTCCTTTATCAGGCTGAGAAAGTTACCTTCTATTCCCAGTTTGCAGAGAGGTGTTTTTGCTTTTTAAATCATGAATGGATGTTGAATTTTGTCAAATGCTCTTTTTTCTGTATCTTTCAAGATGTTATGGTTTTTCTACTTTATTCTGTTAATGTGGTGAATTAAACTGATTGGTTTTTTAAATATTAAACTTTGCATTCCTAGAATAAACGTCACTTAGTAATGATGTATTCTCTTTTTTATACGTTGCTAGGCTTGATTTGATAATATTTTGTTAAGGCTTTTTGCATCTTTGTTTATGAATGATATTGAACAATAATTTCCTGCTCTTGTAATGTCTTTGTCAGGTTTTTGCATCAGAGTTGTATCAGATAAGACTGCTACAAATTCTTTGCAACTTTCCTTTGAGAGGTAGAGTCTGATTCTCTTCTTTTTGAATATGGACTACCTTAATGACTTACTTGACCAAGAGACATGCCCTTCCAAAGCTAAGTCATAGAAGCTTTGCAGCTTCTTCCCAAGTCTCCCGAAATACTCACACTTCGAGCTTCAAGCTGCCATGTAGGAAATCCAACCACCCTGAGGCCACCATGCTGTGGCGAAACATAAGCTAACCAGGGGGCCACGTGGAGAGGGAGAGAAAGATGTCCAGCAATTTCCCGTTGTTACAGCCACCAGACATTTGAGTCACCTCAGCTGAGACCCCAGATATTGTGGAACATAGAATAAGCCAACCCACTGTGGCCTGTCCAAATTCCTCACCCTAGAATCATGAGATATAATAATAATAAACTATTGTTTTAAGCCACTACCTTCTTGGATAGGTGTGCAGAAATAAATAACTAGCAGAATCATTTATGCTGGGCTCATAAATGAATGGGGGTATGTTCCCTTCTAGTTTCTGAAAGAGTTTGTGCACAGTTGGTATTATTAATTCCTTAAATATTTGATAGAATTTATCAGTGAAACCATCTAGGTGGGAAATCTTTATATTATGAATTCAATTTCTTTAATAGATATAGAGCTATCCAGATTTTCTGTTTTTTCTTATAGAATGATCTTTTTAAATGCCAATAAATAACATCACTCCCCTTATGGAAACCTCCAATGGCTTCTCCTTGCACTAAGAATAAAATCCAAAGTCACTTTCATAATCTGTAAGGCTCTTTATGATCTGGCTCCTGCCTGCTTTACAGATCTCACCTGGATCCACATTCCTGATATTTACAGGGATGATTCCTTAATGCTGTTTAGATTTCAGCCCAGGTGTCACCTTCTTAGGGAGGCCTTTTTGACCAACAAATCAAAATAATCTCAATCATTCTCTATCATATTATCCATTCAAAATGTATAGCATTCGTCACTATCTGACATTATTATTACTTAACTCATGATTTCTACATGGTCTCTACCATGTAGAATTTCAGGTTTTTGTGGCAGTGATCTTGTTGGACTTATTCACAGCTGTGTCCTTAGAGTCTAGGACACCTTGTCATAGAAGATGGTAAATACATATTTACAAAATTGTTGACTTGTTGCCCTGGAATCCCCAGTCCTGACCTGGGTGTATGGTGTTGAGAAGACGCTGGAAAATGGGGGTTTGAAAGAGTCTTGGCCTCTACCCTGATTGGTCCCTGGAAATGGCCAGCATCAAGTGCAAGAACAAGCAGTTTTCAGGAGCCACACTTTGCTCACAGGCTTTTTTTTTTTCTCCTACCAGGGTCTGACTCCAACCTGGCTCCCTCTTCCATCACCAGCAGCTGGAAGGTAGCTTAGAGGCCATTTAGGAGAAGGATCCAAGTACAGCACCTGGGCTCAAAGACGTGGCTACTAGTTCTAGTTTAGAAGCTCCTTAGTCCACGTGTCTTTGAAAAAAACACTTCCTCCCTCTGGCTTTCACCCGACACACTGTAGACACTCGATCATTTCTGAATAAAGATCCACTTCATGCCTACATTTCTACAATTCTACCTTACCCCGTGCCCTTGTTACAGGTGAGGAAACTGAGACATGGAGAGGCTAAATGGCCCTACCAGTGCCACAGAGTAAGTTCCTGGAGGTGCTGAAGCTCACAGATTTCCCCCTCGATTTATGATCCCACCAACAAGGACATCAATTTCAGAGATTAACAGCTGCAAATGATGGCATCAAGTCAGCTGCCCCAGCAGCTCTCCGAAGTGCATCTCCAATTCAGGTTTATCTTCATTAAGCAAGTAATTCATTACCAGGCGGTAAGCATTCACATCAGAGTGAGAATATTAAAAAAGTAATTATATTTTTCACAGTGCGGCTTTCTGGGTAAATTGTATGCAAATTGCTGTCTAAATCAGGCTGGCAGCGCCTGGGCAGGTCTCGGCGCTCTTTGAGGGGATATTTTGGAGGCTGGACCAGTCACCTTCTGCTCACCTCAATGAGTGTCCAGCATAGGATCTTGCATTCAGTCAAGGAAAGCTCAAAAATTGTAGTAATTATTACTTCTTAACTCCGTCAAGCCTCAGTTTCCTCATCGGTAAAATGGGGCTCCTAGTAGGACTAAACAAAAGAATGGAGAAGACAATCTCTAGCATAGTATCTGCCTGGCATGGACATGAGAGGCACACGACCTCAGGAAATGGCAAGACAGCTTCAGGGAGAGGGAGCTGTATCAATGAGGCACTGAAACCTACAGGCCCAGAGAGAGGGTGGGGGCAGCTGCTGGGGGGACGAGGGACACTGGTGAGGGGTCAGGAGGCCTACCTTCCTTCTCATCCTGGCTCTGCCACCAATTCACTGTGTGACCCCAAATTCACCGCTTCTCCTCTCTGGGCCATACTCAATACACAGACATAATTAAACCCTGAGTAATCATCACCCAGCAGGTACCCACAATCCCCCAGATAGCACTAACCTCCAACCTCCGGGAGTGAGAAGGTTCATGCTGGAATAGGGTGCTTGAAGTGCAAAGACATCAATTCTCTCAGTTTACAGGTGAGAAAAAGAAGCCCAAAGAAGGGTGTGAATGACCCAAGGTCACACATCAGGTAAGTGATATAGTCAGTACCAGAATCCCAGGCCAGGGCAGTTCTAATACATACTGTTAGTACCCATCTGTCAAATGGGCACTTGAAGGCCTGCACTGGAAACTGTAAAATGCGGTGTGCACATAGGTATCATCAATTTTATCTCAGGGTTGGAATACAGTCCTGGGATTCGATCCAGGGCAGGTTACTTCCTGTCTGAACCTCAGTTTCTCCATTTGTCAAATGAGGCTGTTGGAAGAGATATCACTATGGGCTCCTCCAATGAAACTCAGAAGGGAGGATTTTAATGACATCTTTTCTATTCCCTCCCTCTGAGAGAAGCTCTGGGTCTTGCCAGGGACTTAAAGGCAGAAGTGTCCGGGCCTACCCAAGGGGGTCTTGGGGCCAGTTCCCAGCCTCCCCTGCCCACACACTGGAAACGTGTTGGTGGTGATAGTTTGGGAAAATGCACCGTACCCTTGTGATGGGGGACCACCTGCTGCACAGCCCAGAAACCCAGAGCCCCAGGCCATAGGGCCAAGGCTACCCCAGAGACAGTCTCAAATTGGGCCACACAATTCCATGCAAATGTGGCTACAATGGGGCACAGCGCTATGTTGGGGGCCAAGGCACTGCCTGGAGCTCCATTCACTAACACATAGCTACACCCAGACACACACTCAGGCTGGCACACACAGCTACACGCATGGGTGCTCAGACAGGAAGATACGGCCAGATACGGTTACACCTGGTAACACCTTCACACACTGTTAGGGGCACCTAACAATAGCTAGCCACAACTAAGTCCTGGGTAGTGGTCACCCAGCAGTGACATCTAGACACAGACACTCTGGGAGAATGCATGGCTCCTTTCTGACCCAGCTCCTATTCACAAACCCTCACCTGTGCAGACCCTCAATCCCACACCCATGGGGCTACTGAAAAGTCTTAGCGCCACCCTCAGGCAGCGGGTTCCAGGAGGCACAGGTGAGCACCTGCCTCTGCCCATGCACAGACACACATCGCTGTGGCTCCTGTATCTGTGAGGTCCTGCTGTTCTCATGTCTTCCTCAGGCATCACTTCAGAGATCCAGGATTTTCGAGAAAGGCCAAGCCATGGCTCCTGCCTCCTCGCCACCTTGACATCTCTGAGACACAGCCCAGGCAGCAGCCAAGCTCAGACTGAGCCAGTCAGGGATCCTATGTCCTTCACAGAGGCTGTGGTTGGGGGGGGTTAAGGCCTGGCGTGGACTTCCAGAGCTTTCTCCGGGCTGTGAAAATCCTCCCTGGCTTTGGGCATTTCCCCTTTGGGTGGTCTTTTTTTTTTTTTTTTTTTTTTTTTGCTATAAGCGGGCCTCTCACTGTTGTGGCCTCTCCCGTTGCAGAGCATAGGTTCCGGACGCGCAGGCTCAGCGGCCATTGCTCACGGGCCCAGCCGCCCCACGGCATGTGGGATCTTCCCGGACCGGGGCACAAATCCGTGTCCCCTGCATCGGCAGGCGGACTCTCAACCACTGCGCCACCAGGGAGGCCCTGGCTGACCTTTCTTTAACTCATCTTTTTGGAAGAAACTCAAGGCTCCCCCAGAAACCTTTCATGACCGTGCTTGGCATGGTCAAGCCTTGACCCAGGAGTCAGGAGCCCAGGTTCACAATCCTGGCTCCTGTGCTTACACACTGAATGACCCTGAGCCCATCTGTTGCCTCTAGGCCTCAGTTTCTCCTTCTGCACCAAGAGGGTGGATGGGATGGGGTGGGATGAGGAGGACAGCATTGAATAGAGCTTCAAAGGCCCTCTCTCGTCTCAGATTTCTTGAACTCTGCTTTCCCCAAGGGCCAGGGCTGGTGACTGAAGCAACCGGGACTGGACCCTAGTCTCCTGCCACCTGCTCTAGTGTTCTCAGCACACGGCAGGCTTCTGACCCCAGGCCCCTAGCAAAGGCAGAGCGGAAAGAGAATGAGAGAGAGAAAGCTGCGGGCACACACTGTGCCTGAGGGCAGGGGTTTCCACTGGATCTGAAGTTTCCGCGGGGTGTGGTATACAGGACTCACTTAACAACGTTTGCTAAAACCAATGCAATCCACTCCTTCCTAGCTCTGTAGCCTTGGGCAGGCAACTTGGTGTCTCTGAGTTTTCTCTAAGTGTCTTCCACTCTAAGACGGGGATAACCACTCGCTCCTGGTTACAGGTAGTCATGAGGACCCTGCAAGACCCTGCACGAGAAGGGACAGCACCTGCCCTAGAGGGGCCCCACCAACAGGCATCCCCACTCCCTTCCCCTCCTAGCCTCTGCTAGGAGTGGGCCTCCCTGGAGCCCTCCCGGCTTAGAGAGGAAGGCTCACCACAGGAACGCGGTGGGGAGAGTGCTCAGAGGAGGGGCCATGCTCGCCAGCATCCTGACAGAGCTTGGGCTGACCGGAACAGCTTACTTCTCATCCTTGCCACACCGAGGGAGCGGCAAAGTCCTGAGCAGGCAGCTGGTCTGGGGGGAAGCGGGAGGGAGATGCACACTCGCTGGCTCACCCACAGATACAGGGAATCCAAGTCCCGGAGGTCATGAGCGTAAAGCATCCACCAACAAAAGGGATGCCCTCCCTATCAGCCCTGGCAGGCTTCCCCCGGAACAGGTTGCTCACTGCCTCCCAGGGCTGCCCGTTCTGTGGCCTGGCACGTGCTGAGCTAAGCCTGCCTCCCTGGAGATTCCCTCTCTTGGTCCCAGCTCTGCCCTCCATGGCTGCATGAATGCATCCCCTCCTTCTGCCTCATGACAGCCCCAGGACCTGCCGACCAACCCGGTGCCCCACCACTGCCCTTCACCTCCTGGACCTTCTTCGCAGGCCAGACAGCAATTTGGCTGGTGCTTCTGTAACAGGGGTCTGAATCCTCTCAGCTGCTCAGACATGTCCCTCTGTATCTAGGCACGTGCTCGCGTGCGCACACACATATGTGCATCTCCACTGGGCCGCTTTCCCAGATACAGTCCAGCCCAGAAGGGCACGTCAACCGTCTCCTGCACAGAGCTGCTGTCCCTCCTCTCCCGAGTCCCCGCTGTGGCTGGAACTGCCCTGGAAGACGAGGGGCAGGGAGACACGGAAGCAGCCTGAGAGGACACATCTCCCACCGGGAGCCCTTCCTCTTCCCCCACCCCCTGCCTTCTGCCACTTCCCTATGTCAGGGCCATGCTGATGACATCAGAGAATCCATCAAATGCCACCCCCGTGTCAGGTCATGTCACAACATAATTAAAGCATTAGATCTTCGTGATGAAGCCGTTGCCATCAATTCTGAGAGTGACTGATCCAATCTACAGAAAGGGGAAATTTCTCTCCACCCGCCACAACTACCACAGCTGCCTTCCCCCCCCAAGAAGGGAGACAGAATTGCTGGTGCTATTTAGGGCTCTGGACCTCGGGCTGGGAGTCAGGAGCCGAGCTACGAGCGAGGAGGGTCTGGCCTTGTGGTGTGTGCCCCTCCTGCCTGTGGGTCCGCTGGGGACAGCAGAGCCTGGAGACCTGGGGACTCCTCCGAGCTCAGTCACTGAGTCTGTCTGTGACCTTGGGAAAGACAGTGCCCACCTCTAGATTTCAGTGCCCCCTTCTGTAAATGGGGTGTGAGGGGTTGGGAGGGTTAGGGAGGAAGATGACTTGATCTCTAAGGATAGTGGAGGGAAAAGAAGCAGGAGCCCAGGGGTCAGAGGACTTAGGTTCAAATACTGACTAGCTGTGCAGCCGTGGTCAAGTAAGTTCTCTTTTCTCATTCTCCTCACCTCTAGGAAGGGGAAATTATTCATGCCTCACAGGATTACTGTGAAGACGAAATGAGAAGGGGAACGTAAGGGCCTAGCACAAAAGAAATGTTTCAGCTTCTCAGTGCACCCATCCCTATGCTCTTGGATTCAAGGTATTGGTCAAGGGACTGGATTTAGGACTGGTCTTTCTTTGCTCAGGACTGCTAAGCGGGGGCACAAGAAAGCTGGGACTGCAGCGCTGGAATGCAAACAGAAAAGACGGAGCAGGCGGGAACAGAAGAGTGGTTTCTGTCTCAGCTCAGATGATGTCACCATCCAGAAGTTGGACACAGGAGGAAGAGGAGCCAGGCCAGTGCTAACGAGGGGTCGGGGATGACACAAGGGAGAGAGAGAGAGGCACTGATGGGTTAAGGCCATCACCCTATGGTTGGCATGTCAGGAGAGGGAGTAGGTAAGAACCAGGCAGGTGGCCAGAGCCTTGGGAGGTGGCGGCAAAGGCAGAAGCAGTGAGACGAGTCTGAGGCCATTGCAGTGATCCAGGCGAGAGATGAGGGTGCTCGGTCTTAGTTTAAGCAGGAGTCGAGGGGTGACTCCAGGGTCCTTGGTCTGAGCAACCAGAAGTGACCATTTATGGAGTTACCGTTTATCAAGTTTGAGTAACTGTCTGGGAAGAAGCTCGAAAGTGGTAACTAGGAGATTGTTTAAAGTTGAAGATGCCTAATAGATATCCAGGTGGAAACGTTGAGCAAAGTGGATGGATACACACGTCTGGAGTTCAGGGCAGAGATGTGGGCTGAAGAAATACACTTGAGACTTGAGAGTTACCAGCAGATAGATAGTACCTAAAGCCAGGAGCTTGGTGGAGATCCCCTGGGAAAGAGAAGAGGTACAAGGACTAACCTTGGAGAACTGCAATGTTAAGAAGTTGAGGAGATGCGGGGAACCAACACTGGAGACTGAGTAGGGGAGATCAGTCTGGGAAGAGGAAAGCCAGGCCAGCGTGGTACCCTGGAAGACGAATGAAGAAGGAAGGAGGAGGAAGTGATCACCTGCATTGAGGGTAAGATGAAGACTGAGAACTGGCCAATGACAATGTGGCGTAAATATTTTTTGGATGAATAAACTGGGGTGCTGGTTGGGTTCTGGGATGGAACCTGGCCTCACGGATAGTGAACGAGGTGATGATACCAATTAAGCAGTAGTCAAGGAGGCTTGGGGTCAAGCATACGAAAACCAGGTTGGAAGCCCTAAACCCTCCCAGCCTCAAGTCAGACAGGATTGGTCCTGCAAACCGGGAGGAGATCCACTGCAGGTAAATCAGGTGATGACAGCTATCGGGGGAGGGAGGCCTCAGAGGCCAGCCAGGGCCTGAAGGTCAAGTGCAGACCACAGATTCAGTGGCAGAGGCAGAATTCAAATGCCACAAAAGCCTACTGAGAACGTGTTACATGCCAGGCACTGTGCAAAGCACAGTGGGGAGAACCCAAAGGCATAAAACATGGTCTTTCCTGGAGACATTTCCCAAATAATGGGGGAGAGAAACAAGTAGACAGATGACCCAGGTGCATGATAGATAGTGCCAACCTTTCATGACTCCTTTTAGGGCCCAGACAAGCTCCTGGAACTTAGATCTTACCAGACCCCGTGAAAAGAACATCTCCTTTCTTCTGAAAGGCTCTTCTGAGCCATCTAGGTTTTGAGTTTCTGATTTCGGACGTTACTTCTTCATTCTCTTGTTTTTGGCATCACCCTCTGGAGTTGACCTGTGGGGTCTGCTTAAGCCCTGATCCTTTAAGGCAGTCATTCATATAGGCACCTAAAGGAGGGCTGCAGACCCCCAAAGAGCTCCTGGCCAGCCTCCTGGACACCCCTGGCTTGTTCTGAACCTGCCTGCACACCAGTCCCATTGCAGTCGTGCTTCCTTTAGGTAGATGACTCAGGATCTTGACTTTCTGGGTCACATACAAGCTCCTCCACTTCAGGCAACTTCAGCTAATGGGCCCCACTCTAGCCAAGCCCCTTCAGGCCCAACTCCCAGGCCCCCAAATCACACCATGGTTGAGTCTGGGCATCGTTTTCCCAACTACGCCCTTGGCTCTGCTCACCAAGGAACTGATTCTCCTTCCTGGCTATGAGGTGTGTCCACTCAGCTCTGGGCCCTCCTGGCCTCCACCCCTTTGAGCAGCACACCCACTCTGCCTAACCCCATCCCTCGGGTGGAAGGCAGGTGGTACAGGAGAAAAACAATGGCTGCGGGAGCACAGAAGGGGAGCAGACTTGATTCTAGCCCAGGGGTTCTGAGGCCTTTCCTGAATACGGCACACCGAGGCTGGCTGGGTGGGTTTTGGGCAGTGCAGGTATCGCTGTGGGGTCTGTGGGAAGGCATCCCGGATGGAGGGTTGAGCACGAGCAAAACATGAGGTATGAGGGAATGGTCTTCTTGGGGAAAAGGTAGAGTGAGATACTGCCCTGGGTAGAGATGGGTGCCCAGGGAGAGGAGGCTGGAAGGTGGGTGGGCTACAGCCACCTGCTACAGCCTGGAGGCTGCCAAGTGCAGCGTAGGCAGAAAGTCCTCTGATTTTTCTAAAGCCTGCCCTGAGACTGGTCAGCTGCCTAAGATCCTCAAAGCTGCCCAGACCTGGTGTTCCTGGCTCTGTGACCCAGCACCTTCCATCCAGGAGACACCCAAGTCAGGCTCCAAAGGCCCTGCCAGGTCCCTTGGGGTAAGATGCAGGTTGAGTCTCAGAATAACTCCCCAGCTTACTGTACCTGCATCTCCCCTGGAGCCTAGAGTCAGGGTGTCAGAGGTTTAAAGAAGGAGATTGAAATCATATCTCGGAAGAGAAATCATGTAAAGGGAGAGAAGCAGAAGGTCCTATCTGGAGAGCTGGGTAGAGGAAAGGAGCCACTGATGAGACAGGGGTTGGGGGAAGAAGACACGCGGAAACTCGGGGCACAGAATTAGGATTGGGATGGACCTTCAGAGCATCCTGTTCACCCCTGTGCAATGCAGGAGTCCCTCCTCATCATCCTGGCCTACCCCCACATGCACATCTCCACTGACAGAGCCCTCACTACCTCCTGAAGTAGCCATTTTTTCCTTGGTCAGCTCTGAGTTTTCCTGAGTGTAAATCCTCAGTTCCACTCAAGGTCAGAGTTCTATGTCTTAGATGCCACAGAAATGATTCCATTTCTCCCTTCACGCTGCAGCCCTGCAGGGATGGGGGAAGGCAGAACCTGGCGACTGCCCCCTGCGGATTTTCTTTCTCATGAGGTTGCTGAACCAGCTTGGGAGCCAGCCTGTGGGCTTGTAGTCTTGCATCTTAGGTCACTATCTGGAGTGTGCAGAACAGCATCTATGCCTGAGTGTGCGCCTGGATGTATATGTGACTAGTACTACGTGTACACTTATGGCTGGGTGTTTGCAAGGGTGCAAACCAGCTCTGCAACTGTGTGTAAGGAAAAGCATCCCTTCATACGTGCCTGGGCTAGGGTTGTGTGTGAGCACCTGACCATGTGTGAGTATTTATGACCGTGGCTGTATGTGGGTAGGAGGGCTCGTGGCCATCTGCCCATGAAGGGTTGGGTGTGTATGACTAACTGTGATCACAAGTGTGATTCTGCACATGGAGGACTCGCTAGCACTCTATGTAGACATGTCCAGCCGGGTATTTGTGGGTCCATGGCTCTGGTTAGATTGTCTCTGACTGTCTGGTTGTGACTCTGTGTGTGCAGAGCATGTGTGCGACAAATTGGAATTTAATGCATATGTGAGACTATGTTCGTGACAGATTGTAATTTAATGTGTTTGAGAGACTGGCTGGGACTGTGAGCATGTGAGACTGTTCCATGTGCGCCTGTGCACGAGGATGTGGTTGTGTGTGTACGTGCTTGGATGCCTCCATGTAGCTGTGTGTCACCATCGGTGGCTGTGTGTGCAACTGTGGCTCAGTGTGTGTGTGTGATGCTGCAGTGTGTGTCTGTGAGTCTCTTCTGCGAGGCTGTGTGTCTCTGAATGGTGGTGGCTAAGTGCAAATGAAGGTGCCTATGCGTGAGGGTGAAGGTGGGAAGGGTGAGGACAGTGCAGGATAAAAAGGGGACTTGCTCGAAAAGGTCTCCCCAACCCCATTTTAATCAGAAACGGAGCAGCTGTTAGTCTGAATAGACACTGCACAACGGCAGACGTCTTAATCTCTTCTGCATTGTGATTCACTCGGAGAAGCCCTATTACTCAGCTTTTGATAGGAGCTTACTTGTCTCAAGTGTTTTCATTATTGCCCTAATACTATCTATTAACATACTGGAGGGAGCTTGCTGCTGTCTGGAGATGGCATCACTGGGCTTTTAAAGATTATGGGCCTTGCAAATACATAACATTTTACTGTCTTGCAGACGTAATTCACTGGGAAAAAAAAAAGTCTCACGTAAATAGATAGGTAAATAGATAACCAAGTGGGGAAGAGAGGGAGCTGGAGGGGGAAGGAGGATGTATGACCCAAAGGCACTGTCATCTCCAGCTCAAATAACCGCCTTTCTGAAGGGAGGAGCCAGACAGACATCTGTCTCATTTGGGGCACCTCTAGCCTCAAATCCTTCATCTTTGGGTATCCTGGGGTGGGGGGACCTCCTGGGCTTCTCTGAGGGGTGCAAGATTGGGGCAAGATGCAGGGAAGTGTGTGGTGGAAAGACTGTAGGATTAAGTGCCAGGGGGCCCAGGTTCAAACCCCCGTTCTGCTGCTGATCTGTGGGGTGAACTTTGGTCCCATCTCTGTGCTTTGTTTCCTTAACTGCAAAACAGGAGTCTGAACTAGATCATCTAGAAAGCCAACTCCAAGGTCTCAGTTCGAGCCCCAGCAGGGGCTTGAATCACAGCAATCAGCATTAACTCATCAACCTGGATTCCTGAGGAAGAAAAGGCTGACGTATCTCCAACATCTCAGACCTGGCAAAAAGCAAAATGGTCATGTAATCCAACCACCACTTCTCTTCCTGTCGTGTGAGTGCACACCCATAGTGATAGGAATCTCACTACTTTCTTTTCCTTTTTTGCTTGTTCTTGTGGTCCAAGATGGTGTTTGAAGCACATGCAAACCTTCCCCTTCTTCTTCAAGTTTCATTGAAATAATAGAAAGATATGTAAAAAGAATACATCCCAACACAGCGCAAGAAAACTAGAAATTATGGCATCATAGGAGATCAACAAATTTGAAGGCTTTCTGGAAGATAAAAAGCAGACAGAATCAGATTTATGGAGAAAAACAGAGTGGTTAAATCAGCACAGAAGAAACTGGCTAAAGAGATGTAAACTATTCTTTCCAACAGAGCCTTGGAGAGACGCCAAGTACAGGGGGCAGGGAGCAGACCACAGTGCAAACAAAAGGTAAAGAACTGTTGAATTAACAAGTGGCCAGACAGCCCCTTCCTCTCTCTATATATACTGATAGAATGATTGGCTGTGGAATTTGCCTCTGATATGGAAGCCTGGTGGACTGCTTTCTAAACAACATGAAAGATCTACCTTAGGAGGTATGATAAACTGTTATACTGGTGGCAATGAGCCATCCATCTCAGTAGTCACATCCTTGTGGAGTTCCCTGTACATTAACTTTGGACTTGGCAAGGTAACTTGCCTCCACCAATGGGATATCAGCAAGCATGATGCAATTATTGGGGCTTGTCTGCTTGGAATACTCTCTCTTGGACTCTTGCCACCATTCTGTAAGGAAGTCCACCCTATCCTCCTGGAAAAAGAGGTTCTGGAGGATAAAAAAACACTTGGAGAAAGAGGCCACCTGGTGGAGAAACTAGGTGCTTCAGCAGACAACCAGCACAGCGCCAAGGCCCCAGACATGAGAGGAAAGCCTTCTTAGTCCTAACCCAGCCCAGCTGCCGGCTGAATGCAGCAATATGAGTGGATCCAGTCAATGCCATGTGGAGTAGAAGAATGATCCCAAGCAACTCATAAAATCATGAGGAATAACAAATCTTTTTTGTTTTAAGGCACTAAGTTGTGGGATGTTTTGTTATGTGGCACTAGATAACTGATACAGGAGGGATGACTATGTTGGTGTTGAGGCCAGAGAAGCAGAACAGAGTTGAATCTCTGCAATGGACATGGGAAGGAGAAAAGAAAGAAAAGACAATGAGGCAGTCATGCTCAACAATAAAGTCTGTTAAAGTACTTCACGCAGAGAATAAAGTCTTCCTTACTTCAGTAACCAGAGGGTCCCCAGCCTGTCTGTGCATGGTCTTCTCACTCTTCCTAAAGGGAATCCAACAGTGTGCAAGCCTCTCCCACTCTCTCACATACACAGAGCTGCAGACAGTCTCCCTTTTAGGAAAGGCCCATCCTGGAAGCAAGACTACACAGCCAAAAGAAACTCACACTAGTCTCCTGAATATATATATATATATATATATATATATATACTTTTTTTTGTGTGTGTGTGGTACGCGGGCCTCTCACTGTTGTGGCCTCTCCCGTTGCAGAGCACAGGCTCTGGACACGCAGGCTCAGTGGCCATGGCTCACGGGCCCAGCCACTCCGCAGTATGTAGGATCTTCCCGGACCGGGGCACGAACCCGCGTCCCCTGCATCGGCAGGCGGACTCTCAACAACTGCGCCACCAGGGAAGCCCCTCCTGAATATATTAATCAACCTAATTTTAAATTTACAAATCTGAAATAACCATCATGAATCACCTTTGAGGCAAACCAAGAGCATGAGGAAGAACAAAATGAAAAACACAAATAATTCATCCTAGAGGAATTTGAGATAATGTAGGAGACAGAGGGGAACTTTAAAAGAATTCTAGGTTGTATCCTCAGAGAGATCCAAAAGAATTTGCATTTATAAAATAAGAATAGATTTTGATAGAAAACAAGTAATCAAATAAAAAGAAATAATCCTTGAAAATTAAAAACATGAAGATAAAGTCAAGGAAATTTCCTGGAAGATAGAGTGAAAACACAAAGAGATAAAGAAAAATATGAGGAAAATAATAGACCTAATATTTATCTCATAAGAGTTTTAGACTGAGATAACAGAGCGATTAGAGATGATGTAATCACTAATGGTATAATTTTTAAATATTTTAGATTACAGAAAAATTGAGATCTGAGTCCTCAAACTATAAAAAGACCCACCAAGTGGTAAGGAGAAAACACACATCCTGGTGACATTTCTAAATTACAAAGTAAAAAGAAAATTCTCTATGCTTCTATATTATTTTGAACCTGCAATTCTACACCAGCCAAATTATCAAGCATGAAAGCAAATCTAAGATATTTTCTGATAATAAAGGACAAAGGAAATTTACTATCCATTCACTCCTTCTGAAGAAATAATTATACACTGCAGAAGAACAAAAAAAGGAACTCAAAAAAGAAAATGTTAGAAGTTTTTTTTTGTAATTTTAGAGAAGAGAAACCAGTAAATGTCTGAGTCTGAATAATAAATGAAAATGAATCTATAAAACTTCATACAATTTTTAAGAAATGATTTACTTTAAAAGTATAGAAATAAAATAAACTAATAACACTTGGAACTAAAATTTCAACAAAATATGAAAGATAGGCAGAGGTTTAAAATACTATTGGAAGAAAAAGTGCTTAAATAAATTTATTAAAAATTTAGAACACTAGAAAAACAAAAATAGTACTTATAACTTGCAAAGAACAGAGAAAAAATAGAAATAAAGGAAAGTTGATCAATCAAACAGAAAGCAGGGGAGAAATCCAAACATATCAAAACCACAATAAATATGAATAGGTTAAACTCCCCTGTTAAATGACAGAGACTCTCAAAATGGGTGAAAGAAATCTCAACAACATACACACATAAATGTATATACACACATGTTCACACATAATGCAGTTATTTTAAAGAGTCACATTTTAAAAATATAATACCAAAAAGATTAAAATAAAGTAATAGAAAATGAATATATGCTAATAAAACAAAACAAAAATGAAGGCACAGAAATATTAGTATCAGATTAATTAGAATTTAAAATAAAAGCACTCACAAAAGGTATACTCTACCAAGAAGGTATGACAATCAAGTAAATTTTGTACTAAATAACTGAGTATCAAAATATAAAAAGAAAAAATTCAATACTACAAAGAGAAATTGTCAAACTTGTAATGATACTTGATTTTTACATGCCTCTTCAAAAATTGATAGATCAGGGCTTCCCTGGTGGCGTAGTGGTTGAGGGTCCGCCTGTCGATGCAGGGGACACGGGTTCGTGCCCTGGTCCGGGAAGATCCCACATGCCGCGGAGTGGCTGGGTCCGTGAGCCATGGCCTCTGAGCCTGCGTGTCCGGAGCCTGTGCTCCACAACAGGAGAGGCCACAGCAGTGAGAGGCCTGCGTACCGCAAAAAAAAAAAAAAAAAAAAAAAAATTGATAGATCAAGTAAAAATAAGTGAAGCTATAAGAGAATCTGAATAACATAATTTAAATTTTGACTTGAGAGTTATTTAAGAGAATTTACTGAACTGAGATTTTGATTTGAGAATTATATAAGAAAATTTACTGAACTGAGAATACACATTTACACATTCGTTTTTTGGTACATTTTTTATGGTACATTTACAAAAATTGACGATTCATTAAAATTGGCTTAGAAGCAAAATCTTAATTCCAAAGAGTGGAAATCATTTGGGCTACATTTTCTGACTACAATGTCAAAAAAACAAGAGGCAAAGACAAAAGGGTAGCAAAACAATATAACAATAACTCAACAACTTGGAAATTTTAAAACACTGTTATATATAACTCCTGGATTAAAGAGAAACTCAAAATTGAAATGAGTGATTTGTTGTAAGTTAATGACACTGAGAGCATCATATAATGAAATGAATTCTCAAGGCCAATGCAGTATTTATAGAAAAATGTGTAGCCTTGAAAACGTTTATTGGAAAACAGGAAAGAGAATTGAATCCAAGCAGCTGGGAAAAGGAAAACTAGGGGGAAAAAATAAAACCTCTATAGGAATAAGGAATTAATAGAGATAAAAGCAGAAATTAATAAAATGAGAAACAAATGTAGACTTGGTAAATAAAGCCAAATGCTGTGTCTTTCATTTATTTATTCCCTTAATGGCTCAAGAAGAGGTAAAAATGCTAATATTCATGGATGAAATCAGATCATCAAAGATATACTTCTAAAAATGGCATCAGGCCCAGAATGGATTTAACAATGAGTTATATCAAACCTTCAAGGAACAAATAACTTCTGTTATTTAAATGATTATAAAGCATAAAACAAAGATGGAAAACTTCCCAATACATTTTGTTGAGCTAGCACAACAAATAGAGTAGGCATCTGTTGTTTTTACTCCTCAGAATTCATTCATCCTTCTAATAACCACATCCTGATTTTCCTCAGAGGGAGCCCTCTCCACTCTACTCTAAATCCATGTATTTCCAGGGAAGGTGACATCATCCCTAATTCCAGGGCTGGGCCCACAAGCCATCAAGCTTTGCTTTTCCCTAACTGCTGTGAACCACTCGGGGATAGCCATGTGACCCAGTCAAGGACAAGGAAACAACAAGAGATTTTTTCAGTGACTTCTGGGAAGAGGTTGTGTTTGGCACTAAGGCTATAGATCCTGGAGTGGACATATGCCTGCGATGTGGACCCTGAGATTAAAGCTGAGGCAAAGAGAAAGCAGAACCAAGAGATGGAGAGAAAAGGAGCATTGATTATAGCATTTAAGCCCTGAATGCAGCTGTGTCTTCAGGTACACCCTCCCCCTGTACCCTTCAGCTCTCTGAACCAATGTTTCAATCAGCTAGAGTTGAATTTTCTATCAATTTTAGCTGAACTCACTAACCCTGACATACCAAAACTGAATGAAGACAACACACACAAGAAAGTATAGCCCAATCACAATTATATAGATGTAAAACCCATACATTAAATGGTAGCAAATTTAATCTAGCTATATATTAAAGACCAATATCTTATAAGAGCAATAAATCATGACCAAATAAGTTTTACCCCAAGAATCAAGCATAGATTTTAACATTGTAAACTAAACTTTAGTTTTTAATTCACTACAGTGGTACATTAAAGAAAGAAAATTAATGATCATCTCCATAAGATAATAAAAATTTGTAGTAAGCTGCCTTAACCAGATAAAGAATCCTGCAATGGTCAGTTTTATGGGTCTGATTGGCTAGGCTATGGTCCCCAGTTATTTCCAATACTAATCTAGGTGTTGCTGTGAAGGTATTTTGTAGGATGACTAAACACCATAATCAAGTGACTTTAAGGGAGATTGTCCTAGATAATCTGGGTGGGACTGATTCAACCACCTGAAAGGCTTTAAGAGCAGAACTGAGACTTTCCAGAAGAAATTCCACCTGTTCACTACAACTTTTGTTCATGTCCGACAGTTCCAGCCTGCCCTTCCTGACAGCCTGCCCTATAGATTTTGGCCTTGCCTAGCCAGCTCCCACAATCACATAAGCCAATTCCTTGCAATAAATTTCTTAAAATTTATATGCCTCTTAGTAGTTCTGTTTCTCTGGTAGAACCCTGACTGATACAGGTTTCTAACTGAAGCAAACATCATAATACCTGTGGACCACAAGAAATATTCCTTCTCAAGGAGGGACAAGACAAGGTGCCCACTATGCCCAACATTTTAAAAGGATGATCAGAGAAGGTCTTACTGGGAAGATGTTGTAGGCAGAACAATGTCCCTTCCCCCTAAAGATATCCATGTCCTAATGCCGGAACCTGTGAATATGGTATGTTACATGGCAAAAGGGACTTTGCTGGTATGATTATGTTAAGGGTCTTGAGAGAGGTGATGATTCTGGATTATCCAAGGGTGTCCGATGTAGTCACAAGGCTGCTTATAAGGGAAAAGAAAGAGGCAGGAGATTCAGAGTCAGAGAGGAGAAGTGAGTGATGGAACCATGAGCCTCGGAATGTGGATGGCCTCTGGAAACTGTAAAAGCCCAGGAAATGAATTCTTCCCTAGAGCCTTCATAAGGAATGCAGCCCTGCCAACCTGTTTCGGACTTTTGACCTCCAGAATAGTAAGAATAAATCTGTGTTTTTTTAAGCCACTAAGTTTGTGGTCATTTGTTACAAGCACAATAGGAAACTAATAGGAAGGTAATATTTGAACAAAGACCTGAGGGAAGAGAGGAGGTAAAACAAGCATGTATCTGGGAGAACTGAGTTGCAGTTAGAGGGAAGGCAAGAGCAGAGGCCCTGTGGTGGGAATGCTAGAGGAAATTTTAAAAAACCAGGGTGCTCTGGGCAGCAGAAGCCACAGGGAGGGGGCCAGGAGACAGGGTCAGTGAGGAGTTGAGTTAGCGAGGATGGGGCCTTGGATTGTAAGGACTTCAGCTTTTACTCTGATTGACACGTAGAACCTCTTGAGTGCCTAGATCAGAGGGGTCCACAATTCAACTTACACTTTAAAATGACCACTCTGTCTGCTATGGGTGACCAGGAATGTGGTCAAGGTGACCAGCTTTATCATAAAGCTAGTGAGCTCAAACTTCAGAACTCTACACTCTATGCACGGGCCCCTTCCAAGACCCCAGCAATGCATCACATGGTCATATGCTTTGTAAATTCACAAAAGTGAGATATTGTAACCACAATGGTGGTGGAGACCACTTGATCTCTTTCTTGATTTTTCTACCGTGTCAATTCTCAGTGCTAGAATGGCCATGGGAATTTGGGGGAGCCAGCTAGGGAAAATTGAGTTGGGAATACCTTTAGTTTGAGTTTAGTGGAATATGTTTGTGTGTTTCACAGTTCTTTCCATGTTACTGGGAGTTATTGCCAGCTGTCCTGGAGTGAGAATGGCTTCTAGGAATCAGATTACCACCCACTGTGTTGACTTACCCAGATCGTGATGTGAGCGCTTTAACTGAGTGTTGTCAGCTCACAGAATTTTTAAAAATTAGTTACTGCACAAGAAAATTTGAAAGACCCAGAAATCTTAGAGTTCATACATAAAAGACACTTGGTAGAGCTTCCTCTAATTTGACAATTCTAAAAATTTACTCTGTTTTACCAATAACAAGTTATGAAAAGTGGAGGAAGCTTTTCCAAACTGTTGACAATAATTTTAAAAAATAATTAACTGTTGTAGAGAAGACTTTTGCAGTCTTTCTATGAAAAAATCTTGTCATATGAAAAGATATGACGAAGAATATGAAGCCAAAACCTATAGGGGAAAAGGTAATATAGAGGTATGCCAGGCAATTAATTAATAAAAAAGATTGTGTTATTTTTTCTGAATTATGTCAGATGTTTGTGGTATTTATCTGCCTTTTAAAAGTTTGTAATTTGATGTGATTTTTTCATTTCAATAAAGATTTACTTTCATTCCTCATTTAGAGTTTTTCATCTTTTAATTTTCTTCTTAATGAAGACCCCTCAGATTACGTATGCCTTAGGCCCCACAGGACCTGGATCTGCCCTGGGGGTGAGTAGGCCAAGGGGGCGGGACTGTGCTAGTCCTTGGCATCTTTGTCTCAGATCCTTTTCTCCTCTCCGCCCTGCTATGCTCTGCAGGGAGTGACCCTGCAGACTGTCTCCAAGGATCCTGAGTCAGCTGCCTTGTGGCAGGATCCAGCCTAGGAAAGGTCTGGTGGGAGATGAGTGGGCTGGAAGAAGGGAGAAACCAAGTCCTCCTCCCGCCTTTGGAAGCATCGCTAGCCTCTGCTCTGCACCTCTACCACCTGACAAACAAGCCTACATTGGTTGCAGCTTCTTTCAAGGTAACTCTTGACCCTGGGTGTGGATACCACCATTTCCTGTCTTCCCTAACAGTCTGCAGGTGATCACAGCTTCCTGCTGTTGACAGCCTCAGGACTGCCTCCCAATGCCCTATTTGCCTTCTCAGCTTTTTCTTCATAGAGCATGCTAACTTTTTGTTAAAGTATAGCATACGTTAAAAGTGGTGTGCAAATCACGAGTGTAAAACTCAGTGGATAGTCACGAGTTTCTTTATCCATAGATTAGGAAAGAGAACACTGCCAGCACCCCGAAGGCACCTCATGCCCTGTCATCACTCACTCCTTCCTCTCCAAGGTAACCACTATTCTAACCATAACTTTGTTCTGCTGTTTTTGAAATTTATATACTAGAATCACATAGTATGGCTTCTTTCACTCAACATTGTTTGCAAGACGTTGAATGTAGCAACAGTTGATTCATTTTCATTGACATAGAGTATGCCCTTGTATGACTAGTCCACAATTTCTGTACCTATTCTATTCTTGATGGGTGGGCATTTGGATTGTTTAATGTTACTGTGAACATGTTTGCGCATGTCTTTTGGTGCACAAGTGTAAGCATTTCTGTTTGGTATATACAGTAGGTGTGGAATTGCTGGATCATAGGGTAAGTGTATGCTCAGCTTTAGTAGATATTGCCAAGTGCTTTTCCAAAGTGGTTGTACCAGTTTGCATTCCCACCAGCAGGGCAAACCTGTTGTCCCATATCCTTGTCAATGCCTAGTACTGTCACAGGTCTTTTTTTTTTTTTAACGTTTATTTATTTATTTTCTTATTAGTCATCCATTTTATACACATCAGTGTATACATGTCAATCCCAATCGCCCAATTCATCACACCACCACCACCCCCACCACCACTTTCCCCCCTTGGTGTCCATACGTTTGTTCTCTACATCTGTGTCCCAATTTCTGCCCTGCAAACTGGTTCATCTGTACCATTTTCTAGGTT
Organism: Monodon monoceros; assembly: GCF_005190385.1. Classification (NCBI taxonomy): domain Eukaryota; kingdom Metazoa; phylum Chordata; class Mammalia; order Artiodactyla; family Monodontidae; genus Monodon; species Monodon monoceros. Next base: position 147,727,450 of record NW_021703774.1, read on the forward strand.
CCACATATATGCGTTAATATACGATATTTGTTTTTCTCTTTCTGACTTACTTCACTCTGTATGAAAGTCTCTAGGTCCATCCACGTATCTACAAATGACCCAATTTTGTTCCTTTTTATGGCTGAGTAATACTCCATTGTATATATGTACCACATCTTCTTTATCCATTCATCTGTTGATGGGCATTTAGGTTGCTTCTATGACCTGGCTATTGTAAATAGTGCTGCCATGAACATTGGGGTGCATGTGTCTTTTTGAATTATGGTTTTCTCTGGGTATATGCCCAGTAGTGGGATTGCTAGGTCATATGGTAATTCTATTTTTAGTTTTTTAAGGAACCTCCATACTGTTCTCCATAGTGGCTGTATCAATTTACATTCCCACAAACACTGCAAGTGGGTTCCCTTTCCTCCACACCCTCTCCAGCATTTGTTGTTTGTAGATTTTCTGATGATGCCCATTCTAACTGGTGTGAGGTGATACCTCATTGTAGTTTTGATTTGCATTTCTCTAATAATTAGTGATGTTGAGCAGCTTTTCATGTGCTTCTTGGCCATCTGTATGTCTTCTTTGGAAAAATGTCTATTTAGGTCTTCTGCCCATTTTTGGATTGGGTTGTTTGTTTTTTTTAATATTGAGCTGCATGAGCTGTTTATATATTTTGGAGATTAACCCTTTGTCCGATGATTCATTTGCAAATATTTTCTCCCATTCTGAGGGTTGTCTTTCCGTCTTGTTTATGGTTTCTTTTGCTGTGCAAAAGCTTTGAAGTTTAATTAGTTCCCATTTGTTTTTTTTGTTTGTTTGCTTTTATTTCCATTACTCTAGGAGATGGATCAAAAAAGATCTTGCTGTGATTTATGTCAAAGAGTGTTCTTCTTATGTTTTCCTCTAAGAGTTTTATAGTGTCTGGTCTTACATTTAGGTCTCTAATCCATTTTGAGTTTAGTTTTGTGTACGGTGTTAGGGAGTGTTCTAATTTCATTCTTTTACATGTACCTGTCCAGTTTTCCCAGCACCACTTATTGAAGAGGCTGTCTTTTCTTCATTGTATATTCATGCCTCCTTTATGAAAGATAAGGTGACCATACGCGTGTGGGTTTATCTCTGGGCTTTCTATCCTGTTCCACTGATTTATATTTCTGTTTTTGTGCCAGTACCATATTGTCTTGATTACTGTAGCTTTGTAGTATAGTCTGAAGTCCGGGAGTCTGATTCCTCCAGCTCCGTTTTTTTCCCTCAAGACTGCTTTGGCTATTCGGGGTCTTTTGTGTCCCCATACAAATTTTAAGATTTTTTGTTCTAGCTCTGTAAAAAATGTCATTGGTGATAGGGATTGCATTGAATCTGTAGATTGCTTTGGGTAGTATAGTCATTTTCACAATATTGATTCTTCCAATCCAAGAACATGGTATGTCTCTCCATCTGTTGGTATCATCTTTAATTTCTTTCATCAGTGCCTTATACTTTTCTGCATACAGGTCTTTTGTCTCCTTAGGTAGGTTTATTCCTAGGTATTTTATTCTTTTTGTTGCAATGGTAAGTGGGAGTGTTTCCTTAATTTCTCTTTCAGATTTTTCATCATTAGCATATAGGAATGCAGGAGATTTCTGTGCATTAATTTTGTATCCTGCAACTTTACCAAATTCATTGATTAGCTCTAGTAGTTTTCTGGTGACATCTTCAGGATTCTCTATGTATAGTATCATGGCATCTGCAAAGAGTGACAGTTTTACTTCTTCTTTTCCAATTTGTATTCCTTTTATTTCTCATTCTTCTCTGATTGCCATGGCTAGGGCTTCCAAAACTATGTTGAATAATAGTGGTGAGAGTGGACATCCTTGTCCTGTTCCTGATCTTAGAGGAAATGCTTTCAGTTTTTCACCATTGGGAATGATGTTTGCTGTGGGTTTGTTGTATACGGCCTTTATTATGTTGAAGTAGGTTCGCTCTATGCCCACTTTCTGGAGAGTTTTTATCATAAATCGGTGTTGAATTTTGTCAAAAGCTTTTTCTGCATCTATTGAGATGATCATATGGTTTTTATTCTTCAGTTTGTTAATATGGTGTATCACAGTGATTGATTTGCATATACTGAAGAAAGCTTGCATCTCTGGGATAAATCCCACTTGATCATGGTGTATGATCCTTTTAATGTGTTGTTGGATTCTGTTTGCTAGTATTTTGTTGAGGATTTTTGCATCTGTATTCATCGGTGATATTGGTCTGTAATTTTCTTTCTTTGTAGTATCTTTGTCTGGTTTTGGTATCAGGGTGATGGTGGCCTCCCAGAATGAGTTTAGGAGTGTTCCTTCCTCTGCAATTTTTTGGAAGAGTTTGAGAAGGATGGGTGTTAGCTCTTCTCTAAGTGAATTCACCTGTGAAGCCATCTGGTCCTGGACTTTTGTTTGTTGGAAGATTTTTAATCACAGTTTCAATTTCATTACTTGTGAATGGTCTGTTCATATTTTCTGTTTCTCCTAGTTCAGTCTTGGAAGGTTATACCTTTCTAAGAATTTGTCCATTTCTTCCAGGTTGTCCATTTTATTGGCATAGAGTTGCTTGTAGTAGTCTCTTAGGGTGCTTTGTATTTCTGCGGTGTCTGTTGTAACTTCTCCTTTTTCATTTCTAATTTTACTGATTTGAGTCCTCTCCCTCTTTTTCTTGATGAGTCTGGCTAATGGTTTATCAGTTTTGTTTATCTTCTCAAAGAACCAGCTTTTAGTTTTATTGATCTTTGCTATTGTTTTCTTTGTTTCTATTTCATTTATTTCTGCTCTGATCTTTATGATTTCTTTCCTTCTACTAACTTTGGGTTTTGTTTGTTCTTCTTTCTCCAGTTCCTTTAGGTGTAAGGTTAGATTGTTTATTTGAGATTTTTCTTGTTTCTTGAGGTAGACTTGTATAGCTATAAACTTCCCTCTTAGAACTGCTTTTGCTGCATCCCATAAGTTTTGGATCATTGTGTTTTCACTGTCATTTGTCTCTAGGTATTTTTTGATTTCCTCTTTGACATTTTCAGTGATCTCTTGGTTATTTAGTAACGTATTGTTTAGCCTCCGTGTGTTTGTGTTTTTACATTTTTTTCCCTGTAATTGATTTCTAATCTCATAGCGTTGTGGTCAGAAAAGATGCTTGATATGATTTCAGTTTTCTTAAATTTACTGAGGCTTGATTTGTGACCCAAGATGTGATATATCCTGGTGAATGTTCTGTGTGCACTTGAGAAGAAAGTGTAATCTGCTGTTTTTGGATGGAATGTCCTATAAATATCAATTAAATCTATCTGGTTTATTGTGTCATTTAAAGCTTGTGTTTCCTTATTAATTTTCTGTTTGGATGATCTGTCCATTGGTGTAAGTGAGGTGTTAAAAATCCCCCACTATTATTGTGTTACTGTCGATTTCCTCTTTTAGAGCTGTTAGCAGTTGCCTTATGTATTGAAGTGCTCCTATGTTGGGTGCATATATATTTATAATTTTTATATCTTCTGCTTGGATTGATCCCTTGATCATTATACAGTGTCCTTCCTTGTGTCTTGTAACATTCTGTATTTTAAAGTCTATTTTATCTGATATGAGTATTGCTACTCCAGCTTTCTTTTGATTTCCATTTTCATGGAATATCTTTTTCCATCCCCTCGCTTTCAGTCTGTATGTGTCCCTAGGTCTGAAGTGGGTCTCTTGTAGACAGCATATATATGGGTCTTGTTTTTGTATCCATTCAGCAAGCCCGTGTCTTTTGGTTGGAACATTTAATCCATTCATGTTTAAGGTAATTATTGATATGTGTGTTCCTATTACTATTTTCTCAATTTTGGGGGGCTTGTTTTTGTAGGTCCTTTTCTTCTCTTGTGTTTCCCACTTAGAGAATTTCCTTGAGCATTTGTTGTAGAACTGGTTTGGTGGTGCTGAATTCTCTTAGCTTTTGTCTGTAAAGCTTTTGATTTCTCCATCAAATCTGAATGAGATCCTTGCTGGGTAGAGTAATCTTGGTTTTAGGTTCTTCCCTTTTCATCACTTTGTGTATGTCATGCCACTCCCTTCTGCCTTGTAGAGTTTCTGATGAGAAATCAGCTGTTAACCTTATGGGAGTTCCCTTGTATGTTATTTGTCATTTTTCCCTTGCTGCTTTCTATAATTTTTCTTTGTCTTTAATTTTTGCCAGTTTGATTCCTATGTGTCTTGGCGTGTTCTCCTTGGGTTTATCCTGTATGGGACTCTGTGTGCTTCCTGGACTTGGGTGGCTATTTCCTTTCCCATTTTAGGGAAGTTTTCGACTATAATTTCTTCAAATATTTTCTCGGGTCCTTTCTCTCTCTCTTCTCCTTCTGGGACCCCTATCATGTGAATGTGGTTGCATTTAATGTTGTCCCAGAGGTCTCTTAGGCTGTCTTCATTTCTTTTCATTCTTTTTTCTTTATTCTGTTCTGCAGCAGTGAAATCCACCATTCTGTTTTCCAGGTCACTTCTCCGTTTTTCTGCCTCAGTTATTCTGCTATTGATTCCTTCTAGTGTAGTTTTCATTTCAGTTATTGCATTGTTCATCTCTGTTTGTTTGTTCTTTAATTCTTCTAGGTCTTTTTTAAACATTTCTTGCATCTTCTCGATCTTTGCCTCCATTCTTTTTCCGAGGTCCTGGATCATCTTCACTATCATTATTCTGAATTCTTTTTTTGGAAGATTGCCTATCTCCATTTCATTTAGTTGTCTTTCTGGGGTTTTATCTTGTTCCTTCATCTGGTACATAGCCCTCTGCCTTTTCATCTTGTCTATCTTTCTGTGAATGTGGTTTTTGTTCCACAGGCTGCAGGATTGTAGTTCTTCTTGCTTCTGCTGTCTGCCCTCTCGTAGGTCTTTTTTGTTTTTTGTTTTGTTTTGTTTTGTTGTTGTTTTTTGCAGTATGCGGGCCTCTCACTGTTGTGGCCTCTCCCGTTGCGGAGCACAGGCTCCGGACGCGCAGGCTCAGTGGCCATGGCTCACGGGCCCAGCCGCTCCGCGGCATGTGGGATCTTCCCGGACCGGGGCACGAACCCGTGTCCCCTGCATTGGCAGGCGGACTCTCAACCACTGCGCCACCAGGGAAGCCCAGGTTTTTAAATTTTAGCCATTTTTATGTGTGTGTCATGGTGCCCCACCAATGTTTTAATTTTCACTCTCTTGATGGCTAATATGACTGAGCACCTTTCCATACATTTAATGGTTATTTGGATACTTTCTTTTATGTTCAAGTCTTCTGAGGAGAAATGAGGTGTTAAATTGGATAGTAAGAGAATGAATGGATTAGGACATTCACTTTTACCTGTAACACCAAGGGTCCACTTGAGCTTAGTGGCCATGAATTTAAAATGAGACTGGCCAGCATGTCTTATGTTTTTCTCCAGACTCATACATTGCACAGGGGAAAGAGGGAGCATATGCAGAACTGGAGTTAGTCAGGGTTGAGAGTTGCCCTAATGAGGGACAAGGGAGTTGAGAGAGTTATGATGATGAACCATAGGCTCTAAGCTGAGTAGGGTGGAAAGTAAGGACAGTGAAGCTATAGACGGGCAATAGATTGTAGGTCTTGGTGAGCTGAAGAATTGTTAGAGTAGAAGAACATGAAGAGTGAGTTGTAAAAGTTCCAAATGGTGATCAGAAAGGTTAATGGCTTCAGCTGGGTTATGGAGATGTCAGCGTTGTTGGTCATGATCAGGTGTATGGCATGACCACAGCCATGAGTGGATGAGGTAGGTGGAGGACCAGATCATAGTAGAAACCAAGGAATTGAGGGACCAATGTATTGGAAAAATGATTTATTTGAATGTTGAAGTCACCAAGTTGGGGAGAAGTTATTAGAATTTGCCAGTAGAAAGTATTAGCAGAGGAATAAACATATAGTGCAGAAGGGCCTGATTAGAGTTGAGAAACAGAACTGTTTGTACATGTGAATTTACTATTTAAGTCAGATGATATTTCAAATTCGTGCAGAAAAGATGGGTTATGCTAAACAGTATTGGGTCAACTATCTATCCACTGGGGAAACAATAAAAATTTACCCCTGCCTACAAGAGTAACTTTTAAATGGATTAAAAGACTGAACATTAAAAACTATACAACCACTAGAAGACAATAAAGGAGAGTATTCCTATAAAATTGGGATGGAGAGGGCTTTTCTAAGTAATATATGAGATCCCAAACAATGGTAATAATTAATATTTATTTCATGGTCTCCTATGATGGTTACCATTCTAAGAATCTTTAATGTGTATTAAATCATTTAATCCTCACAGCAACCCTGTGCAGTAGGTACCCTTAGCCTCATTTTATATATGAAAACTAAGGTACAGAAAGTTTAGGTAACTTACCTAAGTCACACAGCTAAGATAACTCCAGAACAGAATATAAATAATTGACACATAAAACTTATATATGACCAAAAAAGTAAATAAAATTTAAAGAAAAAGGACAACTCGAAGAAAATATATTACAAATTATATAACTTTCTTTTCTAAACAGCTTTATTGAAGTATGATTGACATACAATAAACTGCACATATTTAAAGTATACAATTTGATGAGTTTTGACATGAGTATACACCTGTGAAACCATCAGCACCATCAAGAATGAACCTCTCCATCACCCTCAAAAGTTATTTATAACTTTCAAAACTGTTTATTTCCATAACATACATACACAAGGAGTTCCTACAAATCAATGAGACAAAAACATACAACCCCATAAAAATGGGCAAAGGACGAAACCAGGAATTCACAATACAAGAGCTACAAATAGGTAGTGATTATATGAAAATATGCACAACCTCAGTAATGATGCAGGAAATGTAAGTTTAAGTGATGAGATAGCATGTTAACCTGTGTCAACAGCAATAATCGATAAACAGTCAATAATAAAAATAGAAAAGAGTTTTATTTGAGCTAAACTAGGACTACAGTCTGGAAGCCAGCTTCCCAAATTACTCTGTGAAACTGCTCTAGAGAAGCATGGTTTTCAGCACAGTTTTATACCTTGTCAGAACAAAGAACGTTAAACAAATCAGGGATATATTCCTTCAAGCTTTCAAAAAAAGGACCAGCACGTACACAGTGAGCCACTATGGCCTTGGCACCTGGGAAGGGAGGCTTGTCATCAAAGGAATACCAGTATTGGCGTCCCAGGAAGGGAGACATCTAATCTTTATTTTTAACATGGACATTCTTTACTTCTGGTCAATGTGCTCTTTAATGGTTAAAGCAGATAGATGTATAATGCAAGTTAAAGTAGATATATAAAGCAGATAGGCCACAAACATGCTGTTTTAGTTAGCATAAAATTCAAGTTAAGTTATATATAAGCCAGAATGACTTCCCCATACCTCTATATGTGAAAATTTTTTATCACCTTACTGGTGAAAATTGGCAAGGTTGATACTATCCAGAGCTGTTGAGGGTGTAGACACATGGGCTCACTCGTAGACTGTGATGACAATATGTGTTTGTATGCATACTTTTGGAACAGGGTAGATATTCTCTACATCTAAAATGCACACAACTTCTTTTCTAACAACTCAAACTTCTAGGAATCCATCCTTCAGTAATACTCACATGTATATATCACTGTATAATGTAGCACTTTAAATATGAAAACATTGAAACATGGGGAGGGAAAATCCTGAAAAGACCATTAATGATTAAATAATGTTTAAAATGGTATAACCACACTGTGGAATATTATATAGCTACTAAAAAGAATAAATGAGATTTATAGGTACCAATGGGAAAAAAAGCAGAACCTTATTTTTATTTTTAAAAACTCTGTGTATATGGAAGACTTCCATCTTTCAGTCTATGTACTTTTGAATTATATCATTTCTTAACAAGTAGTTTAAAAATACATGAAAATGGGGCTTCCCTGGTGGCGCAGTGGTTAAGAATCCACCTGCCAATGCAGGGGACACGGATTCGAGCCCTGGTCTGGGAAGATCCCACACGCCGCAGAGCAACTAGGCCCGTGAGCCACAACTACTGAGCCTGCGCGTCTGGAGCCTGTGCTCCGCAACAAGAGAGGCTGCGACAGTGAGAGGCCCGTGCACCGTGATGAAGAGTGGCCCCCGCTCGCCGCAACTAGAGAAAGCCCTCGCACAGAAACGAAGACCCAACACAGCCAAAACTAAATTAATTAATTAATTTTAAAAAAGTGCATGAAAATGAAAAAAGGAGTGCATGCTTTTGAAAAAACAAATTTGTGCAATACAGAACTACAAAAGGTGTGAACATCCTCCCCACATTTATTAATTCTTGAAACAAGCTAATTATGCACCAAAGGAACAAAACATTGTCCCTATCCTCATACAGTGTACCTTCTGTTAAAGAAGGAAGAGCGAGTACATCACCTGCAGGTAAAAAGGATGCTTGATTTAGATGGGAGAGGGAGAAAAGGCCTCTTGGGGAAAGTGAGATTTAGCTGGAAGCTGCAAGGCTAAACAAGAGTTACCCAGGCAATGAGCAGGGAAAAGGGTGTTCATGAAAAGGCATGGAAGTGGAGGATATGACTGGGGTGGAGTGCACAGGTGACTGGAAACCAGAAACAGGCTCAGGGAAGGGCTTGGGGACTGACTGGACGTGAGGGGACATGCAGGAGAAAGAAGAGTCTCTGCATTTTCAAACTGCTAGCCTCAGGGCCGCATGATTTATGTTCAGGAAAATTCGCACTCTTTAGGTTGGCAGTTTGATGAATTCTGACAAATGTGTACAGTTGTGTAAGCACCACCACAATCAAGTCTTAGAATACTTCCACCACCCAACAAAGTTCCCTGGTGTCCCTTTGTACTCACCCCTTTTTCCCACCGCCAGCCCCCGGCAGCCACTGATCCACTTTCTGTCACAATAGTTTTGCCTTTTCCAGATTATCACCGTGGAATCATAGAGTATGTAGCCTCTCTGGCTGGTTTCCTTTACTCAGCATAGTGCTTTTGAGATTCATCCGTCAATTGTGTGTATAAGTAGTTCACTCTGTCTTATCACATCCGTTGTACAGATGTACCACAATTAGTTTATTCAGTCACTCACTGATGGACATCTGGATTTGGGTTTTTTTTTTCCTGGTTTGAGGCCATTATGAATAAAGCTTCTGAGAAAATTCATGCACAGGTCTTTGTGTGGATATACTTTTTCATTTCTCCAGGGTAAATACCTCAAAGTAAAATGGCTGGATTCATAGCAACATCTTAACTTCATAAAAAAACTACCATCTAACAGTTTTCCAAACTGTACCATTTTGCTTTCCCACCAGCAATGTGTGTGAATTCCAGTTGGTCTCATTCTTGCAAGTACTTCATATTAACAGGTTTTAAATACATATATATATATATTATTATTACCTAAGCCATTCTAATAGGTGTGTGGTAATATCTCATTGTGGTTTTATTGTGCATTTCCCTAATGATTGATGCTGCTCAGCATATTTCCATAGGCTGATATACTATCTATCTCTTCTTTGGCAAATGAGCCTCAAAACTTTTAATTTACATTTAATTGTTTGCAAAAGTCCAAAATATTAAGTAAGAAATAAATATGAAATACTAAAGTTAGGGGCCAGGAGTCCTAGTTGCTTAGTTTCCTTCACTGTTGCCCTCCTTGTCCCCCCTCCAAAGCCCTGACCTTTGAGAGTACTCCACGTTGCAATGTTCCAATCCAGACCAGGATCTTGCTAGCTAGTCTTCAAAGATGGCTCCCCAACAAGCCACTCCCCCCAGTATCCAGGCCCTCGTGTATGCCCCTCCCACACCCAATCTGGGCTGGCCCTGTGACCAGTTAAATGAAATAAAAGTGACGCTTCCTGGCTTGTGTGGCTGGGTCAGAAAAAGCCATAAGCTCCGGCCTTGGTCCTTTAGAATGTTCAGTCTGGAAGGAGCCAGCTGCCATGTAAAAAATCGAACTATGCCAAGACCACTCTGCTACGAGAAAGCCCAGGATAGCCAGGTAGAGAGCCTGCATGGAGGGAGAGATGCCTGTCCATCCCCCAGCTATTCCAGCCATTCCAGCCCAAGCACCAGACATGTTGAGTGAAGGAAGCCGTCTTGGATGTCCCATCTAGTCAGGCCTTGGGATGACTCCAGCCCCTCTGTAGTCAGCCCCTCTGGCTACAATCCTCCCAGAGTCCATAAGTTAGAGCTACCTATCCGAGTCAACCTTCGGAGCCATGAGATATAAACTGCTGTTTTAAGTCACTAAGTATTGGCGTAGTTTGTTACACAGCAACAGCTAACTAAAACGTGGATGATGCCCAGCTTGGGGTCTGGCTGACTTAGAAAGGCAGTGAGGTCATCCTCGAGTCAGGGAACGAGAAAGGGGGCTGCTGGTTGTTGTCACGTTCCTTCTTTTGCTTCTACATTCAGACTCTCTGGATGTTGTCTTATATCCCTACACTGTCAGTGCCAGAATCGTGGGTGGCTACAAGAAAACGGAGACTGAGCAAGAAACAGGAACTGGGAAAGTCAAAGCAGATGCCAGGCCCAGGAATGAGCCCAACTGCAACAAAATAATAAGAACAGTAATTCCTTACATGTTCACAGTCCTTTACGGTTTCTAAAGCACCCTAAAATGTGTTATTTATTTGACCTTCATGCCAGCTTGGTGAGGGGGCATTATTACTCCCATTTAAATGGAAGAAGACACAAAGGCTCAGGAAGCTTAAGCGTGGTAGAGAGCACAGCCCTGGTACATCTCATGCGGGAGCCCTTGTTGGGATGAGAAAGAGAACTAGGACTAAATCAGAACTGGTTTGGGATGGGGACTGGGGGCAATAAGTTATTTAAGAAGTTAGTAAAGGCAAAGTCAAGGCTTAATTATTTACTGAGCACCTACTGGCACTAGACTAAGTTCTTGACACACCTCATCTTATTTACTCTTTCTGATTACCCCATGAGGTGGATACAGTTTCCCTCCTCATTTTGCGCAGGTCTCTGGCACCACCGTTCAGAGCTGTAACGCCCAACACTTACCACTCCAACCCGTCTTGTCTCTATAATGTCATTACCAGATCTCTGGACGCTGATTCCGTGGCTAGAATCTTGTGCCTGTATGATGAGCACAGCGTCCTGGCTGGCCTCCTTACCCCTCCTGTGTACGCCGGTATCCTCCCTCCCCTTGAGCTCATGGTGGTCATGCTGTTTCTGTGCTCAGAAACCATCAGGGGCTTCCAGTAGACCAGGCTCCGCATCAGTGCCCCACCCACCCACCCTGCCCATAGTTTAGGACAATACCTAGTTGGAGGGATTCATTTGTTCATACATTCAACAAATATGTATCAATTGCCCGCTGTGTGCCAAGCACTGTGCTGGGGAGGAGAACATAGTGTATAATAAGATAGACACCTTGCTGGACCACAAGGAGCCTGCAGTCTAGAAGTGTATATGGACAAGTTCCCTAAGGGCACAAAAGAGATTTGTAGAGAGCTATGGGAGTATACAGAGGAGGGAATGACCTAACCTAAGAGTAAGGTGAAGGAGGTAGGGGGATGAAAGGGGAAAAGTTGAGGGACAGCAGCATGTGCAAAGGCCCTGAGGCAGAAAGGAGCACTGTAAATGCAAAAAGAGGACAGGAATTCCAGATGAGGCTTAAAAGGCAGAGACTAGATCATGTAGGGCTTTGAAGGCCTTATGAGGAATTTTGGTTTTGAAGCGGGCATGGGACGTGCGGGAGCAGAAACGGTGATGAGGAGTTTTTGATTAGTAGCTTGAGGTGTCTGCTGATTCCACTTGGACACAAGGCATCATCTGAAATAACCAGTTCCTAGATTTGGCCTCTCATGTGGAACTTTTGCCTTGACAACTACTTGCAGCTCTCTCTGGCACCCATTATCCTCTGGAACTGGTGGAGGCCTGATGGAACCGAGATAATTGGTTGCCTACCCAACACCCAGCCCATTATTCCTAACAGAAGTCTTCTTGTGTTCAAGGAATCCTCCTTCCTATATGGGGCCTGTGCTTCAGAGCAGCTGGCCCCAGCCCCAGGGGAGAATCCTGGCTGCCATTAATCAGTATTGGCAGTCCCGCTCCCCTGCTAGCGGTTGGCTTAGGCACAGGCATGTAAGGAGGAGTCTGATGGGAAAGGCTTCTCACTCAGAGACACCCAGGAGGAGCATGTCTCTTCTTCCACTGGACTTTGTGGTGTCTGGATGAAGTGCCTGGATCTGAGGCAGCCTTTTTGTGACTATGAGGGGAGCCATCCTGAGGACAAAATCAACACACTCAGGGTAGCAGCAAAAGATAGAAAGAACCTGGGTCCTTGATGATATCATTGAGCCACTGTATAGGAGCTCATCCTCCTTCTCTGGAGGGAGTTCCTGTTATGTGAGATAATGCATTTTCTTATCATTGCTGAGTTTGAGGTGTTCTGTTACTAGTATCCAAAAGCATGCTGTACCTCGGGCCCCAGGCTCCCCTGCCTGTGTCTCTGAGGCTGACCTCTGTCCATATGCACCTGTGCAGTGCTCCTCTTACCTAGTAGGACACCCACTTTGTTGGCAATCTGGTTACGGCACTGTAGCCCTCTTTCCCTCTAGCCCCCAGGAAGCCAGTTTTAGACCTTGTACCATGTCTTAGACCTTGGATCCCTCAAACATAACTTGCACCCTTTTGCATTGCATCCACATCTTTATAACTGAGTCTAAACAGGCCCTTCCTACATCCTGGGTGTTCTCTAGCTAAGCTGCCCTTTGTCTGGTCCCCTGGCCTATTTCAGCAAAAGATCAGGCAGAAGCTGTTACACATGTTGAGACTGGCAAGGCTGTAATCCGGAAACTGAGTCCAGGTCAGAGTTTGGGACCATGAGGAAGGGGAATGAAAGATGGTGGCTTAGGACCAAGAGCACAGGTGGCAGGTCATGGAGGAAGCAAGAGCTCAGAGGCCTGTTTGGATAAAAAACAGTGCAAGGTATGGAGGCACGTCTGCCAGCTTGAAAGAGTTGGGCAGGGCTGGGCACCCCCTTTAGATACCTAGCATACCCCTCCCCATTCCATCAGTCCTCACCCAGTGTCTTGTGTAGATTTCCAAGTTCCCCTGCAGTAAAATACCTGGACTCTCCCTAATTATGGTGGTTCAGACTTTGACTCCAAGTCAACTCAACACCCTTACTCCTGCACTGGGTGCTGGAAATACCATGATGGATAAACGACACCTCCTGCTTTCCAGGAGCTCATTGTCATCAAAATGGTCTGCAGTCCCCGCCCCTAGTCTTGCAGAATCTCTCCCTATCCCCCATCCCCAAAGCCAGAACAGCATCCTCTTCTGTCCGTATTCTCTTTTCCTTATGATTTCACTCAATATTCACCTCTGCCAGGATGTTTTCCCTCACTCTCACCTTTGGGCACATTCTATGCCATTCCAGCAACCCTTGGAAATTTCTTATTGAACTCTGTCTAGCTGGGATTAACACAGTATGTGTCCTTTCAGCCTTGAGAGGTACGGGGATGTGTGTGTGTGTGTGTGTGTGTGTGTGTGTGTGTTTTCACCTCATTCTAGCCAAAAGCCACGTCCGCCAGTACGTGGTCACCTGAACAAATTTGGAAGGCCTCCAGCCTGAGCCAAGGCCCTCCTGCCCTTTACTCTCCCCTGAGCCCCAGTCCTGCTTTTCTAGAGGTTTCTCCTTGATGTTCTGCCAAGACCTCAGACTCATCACACCCAAAGCCATCCTTCCCAACCTGCTTTCCTATTTCCCCATTCCGGGTGTGTAACCACAGCAGCCACCCAGGCACACAGACTCAGGACCCCTGATCTGTTCCCCAGCAGCACATGCAAGCTGTCCTACAGCCGCAAACAAAACTCACAGACCCCACAGCTCCGTGAGAGCTGCCCCCTGTGAACAGCTGCCCAGTCACCTCACACAAAACATACTCCTATAAAACTCACGCAAAATTCAGAGGCGTGGTCAGTCACACAAAAATGAAATCAGAACACACAGAGAGTTATGCAGAAGCTCAAGCCTTCCTGCAAAGTGACATGAAGTCATGTGTAATGACAAAGACTACACAGACGTGGTCCTGGGTGACAAGCTCTTCACCGGGAGCATTCTGGTGAAATGAAACATCGTGAAGTCCAACCATCTTGAACCCAGACCGAGCCCATCAGTCCAGCTGGGGGAAGAGGGCAGGCGTTGCCTTTCCCCTGTGCCTGACAGCCTCGTGATTTGTGCCTGCTCCATGGGTCCTGGTGTCATTACTCACACTCAGTGCCCACAACATGACTGCCTAGCCTGGCATGTTGCCTTACACACTCCAGGCCTGCCTCTGCCTGTCCTCCTGGCCCCAGAGCCAAGTTGCATCCATGAGATGTGGGGAGTGGAGATCACAGAAGGACTCAGTCTCCCAGGAAAGAGGACCACAAGATGTTTCTATCACCCCTATGTCTTCCAGGATCCCCTATGCTGAGCACTTGGCCAGGGGCTCAAGGACAAATGCCTCTCTGCTCCCGGACCACAGTCAAATCCAAGCTGCCTTAAACAAATTGGAAAAGAGGGTCCCAGCAGCCTGAACCTGGGGTATAGGCACCAGTGCTTAGAATCCAGGCTTCTTGATATACAGGCAACCTGGAGGCTACTGCCCCCATCACCTGCCTTCCCGTTCCCCCACTCCCAAACACACACACACACACACACACAAACACACACACAGACTGCCCCAGCTATGGGTCTGCTTTCCTGAGGATGGGCAATTCCTAAGCCGGTCCTGGGGCTGATGCTCACTGCCAGGGCAGTGGCAGTGTGGATGAAGAAGACAAGATGAATTACTTACGTGTTAATGAGGTAGTGTGGAGGACCTGGGTAGGTGGCTGGAGGTGATGATGAGGCCGAGGGAACCCAGGTTGATAAAGAGCTGAAGTTACAAGACAACTTCTATTAACTTCAAAACAAGAAAGATTTTTTTTCTTAATTGCTGAGAGCTGGGAACAAGGCTGTCTTGCACATGTAGAGCCTTCTGGAAGGAGTTCTTTCTAGTAATGCAGGCTCTGGCTCAGTCTGTCTAACATCCTGCCTCTGCCCGTGAGGAGCAAGCAGGACCACAGTTAACTGGATTCCCTAGGGGTTAGCTGCTAGCAGATTCTGGGGAATCTTGTCAGAACTGCTCGTTTGACCTATTGACATCCCTTTCTGTCCTGGAACATTATTTACTCTTGTTCCCTCACTGGTCAGCATATGGGGAAAGATCGAATAATCAAGTGCTGTTGGGATAGCTGACCAACCATTTGTAAAACAACAGAGCTGGAGTCATCATACTTCACTCTTTACACACAAATAAATTTGAAGGGATAAAAACATAAAGTGTAAAAAGTGAAACAACACAACTACTAAAGCAAAGTGAATATTTTTATTATTTAAAGGAAAAGTGGCCTCTCTGTGCATGACATAAAATACAAAAGTTATAAAGGAAAAACCTGGTAGACTTAACCACATACAACTCAAGTACTTATGAAGGACAAAAAAATAAATAAGATTGAAAGTCACGATGAAGTAAAAAAAAATAGGAATATTATCTCTAATATATAAAAGAGTTCCTACAAATACAAAAAAAGATAACTATTCCAGTAGAGAAATAAGCAAAGAACACGATCAGACAACTCACAAAAGAAATATGAATGCCCATTAAGAATTAAGCGTATGTTCTAGTTTAATACTGATCAAAGACTTTCCAATGAAAAATAGCATGAACTGTCACCTATAAGGTGGACAAAAGTTGTTTTTTCTTTTTTAAACTGACAAGAGGGTCTATCGTTGGCAATGATGTAAGGAAAGAGGCTGTCTCCTACATTGTGTTCACGGATTGGAAGACAGTATTGTTAAAATGTCAATGCTATTCAAAGTAATCTACAGATTCAATGCAATGCCTATCAAAATCCAGATGACATTTTTGAAGAAATAGAAAAAGCCATCCTAAAATTCATATGGAATCTCATGGGACCCCAGGTAGCCAAAACAATCTTGAAAAAGAAGAACAAAGCTGGAGGACTCAGACTTCCTGAATTCAAAACGTACTACAAAGGTTTAGTAATCAAAACAATGTGGTACTGGCATAAAGATGTACACATGGACAAATGGAATAGAGTAGAAAGACCAGAAATAAACCCTCACATATATGGTCAAATGACCACACATATGGTCAAGGGTGCCAAGATGATTTAATGGGGAATGAACTGTCTTTTCAACAAATTGTGAAAACTGGATATCCACATGTAAAAGAACATCATATATAAAAATTCACTCAAAATGGGTCAAAGGCCTAAGTGTAAGACCTAAAACTCTTAGAAAACATAGGGCAACACTTCATGACATTGGATTTAACAATGATTTCTTGGATATGATACCAAAGGCACTGGCAAACAAAGGAAAAAATAGATAAGTTGGACTTCATGAAATTAAAAAATTCTGTACATCAAAAGACAATGTTGGGCTTCCCTGGTGGCGCAGTGGTTGAAAGTCCGCCTGCCGATGCAGGGGACACGGGTTCGTGCCCCGGTCCAGGAAGATCCCACATGCCGCGGAGCGGCTAGGCCCGTGAGCCATGGCCGCTGAGCCTGCGCGTCCGGAGCCTGTGCTCCGCAACGGGAGAGATCACAACAGTGAGAGGCCCGCGTACCGCAAAAAAAAAAAAAAAAAAAAAAAGACAATGTCAACAGAGTAAAAAGGCAACCCACAGAATAGAACAAAATATTTGCAAATTGTATATCTGATGAGATTAATACCCAGAATATATAGAGAACTCCTAAAACTCAACAACAGAAAAACAAGCAACTCAATTCAAAAATGGACAAAGGACTTGAATAGACATTTTTCTAAAGAATGTATAAGCACATGGAAAGATACTCAGCCTCACTGATCATCAGGGAAATGCAAATCAAAACTACAATGTGATACCTCTTTACACCCTTTAGTATGGTTACTATCAAAAAAACAGAAAATGACAAGTGTCGACAAGGATGTAGATAAATTGGAACCCTTGTTCACGGTTGATGGGAACGTAAAATGGTATAGCCACTGTGGAAAACAGGAAGGTGGTTCCTCAAAAAATTAAAAGTAGAATTACCATATGATCCAGCAATTCCACTTCTGGGTATTTACTCAAAAGAATAGAAAGCAAGGTCTCAAAAAGACATTGGTACACTCATGTTCACAGCAGCATCATTTACAACAGCTAAAATGTGCAAGCAACACAAGTGTTCATTTACCAATGAATGGATAAGCAAACAGTTGTATATACATAAAACAAAATATTATTCAGCCTTAAAAAGAAGGAAATTCTGACACGTGCTACAACATGGATGAATCTTGAGGACATTATACTAAGTGAAATAAGCCAGTCACAAAAAGACAAATGTCATATGATTCCACTTATATGAGATACTTAGAATAGTCAAAATTATGAAGACAGAAAGTAGAATGGTAGGGGAGGGGGAGGGATAAATTAGGAGTTTGGGATTAACATATACACCCTACTGTATATAAAGTAGATGATCAACAAGGACCTACTGTATAGCACAGGGAACTCTACTCAATATTCTGTAATAACCTAAATGGGAAAAGAATCTGAAAAAGAAAAGATATATGCACATGCATAACGGAATCACTTTGCTATACACCTAAAACTAACACAACATTTTGAATCAACTATACTCCAATACAAAATAAAATAAACTAAGATTTAAAAAAAAAAGAAAGAAAGTAGAATGGTAGTTGCAGGAGCTGGGGGTAGGAGGGAATGGGGAGTTCTTGTTTAATGGATGTGGAGTTTCAGTTTTACAAGATGAAAAGCGTTACGGAGATGGATGATGGTGATGGTTGCACAACAGTGTGAATGTACTTACTGCCACAGAAATGTACACTTAAAATGATTAAGATGGTAAATTTCATGCTCTATGTATTTTATCATAATTTAAAAATTGGGAAAAAATCTAAAAACAAAACTGACCAGGGTGTCTATCAGTGGCAATTGTGTAAGGAAAGGGGCTCCCTTTACACTGCTGGTGACAAAGATGTGAACGGGTTCAGAGTTTCTGGAGGCCAGAGAGCCAATGTACCCATAGCAGTAGCTAATATACACAGCCCTTACTACCAGGCATCATTCTAAGTGCTTTGCATATAATAACTCATTTCACCCAGACAGTAATCCTGCAAAGTAAATCCTATTATTATGCCCATTTTACAGATGAGGAAACTGAAGCCCAGAAAGGTTAAATAATTTTCCCAACGTCCCTTTACTAGGAAAGGGCAAAACTGATATTGAATCGTAGACACCCAGCTCTGCTATGTCATACTAGACCAGAAATGTTAATTGTGCAAACCCTTTGTCCTAGAAATTCCACACCTGGGAATCAATCTTAAGGAGTTAATTAAGTAAGTGCACAGAGATGTATACATAAGGATGTGGCTCTCTTTGTTAAATACATTAGAGAAAAAAATGGGATCAATATAAATGTCCATCAGTAGGAGATCTGTTGACTAGATTACGTTACTTCCATAAAACAGAATGCTATGCAACCATTAAAAAGTATGATGTATATTTATATCCACTGATACAGAAAGATTTCAACAACATATTGTTGAGTGGAAAAGCAGGTTGCAAAACAGCATGCATAGTGGGATCCCATTTAGGTAAAATTATATATATATCACTCAAGATCTGAGAGGATGCTCACCAAAACGCTAAAGGTTATTATCTTGAGATGGTGGGGACTTCGGGGAATTTTTATTATCTCCTTTCTTCCTTTCTTGTGTTGTTTGGATTTTGTACAGTGAGCGTATATTATCTTTGTAAACAGAAAAGGCAATTTTCAAAAATGAGCCTCCCGGAATTGGCATATCCTTATTTGTACCTCTCCACACTTTGTTCAGCCAACCTGTAATGAGAACCTACTAGTCATTAGGCTCCGGATTGGGAGGAAAAAGAGAGAAATGGACACTTCGAAGGTGTCAGGGGCAGAGACAAGGCCACAGTGGGAAAGATGGGGAGAGAGACGCATACATTCTGCTTGACTGAGACAGAAACTGGCCAGAAGCTGAAAGGCACCAAGAAGAGGAGCCGGTGAGGAGGGAAGCTGAGAAGGTGCAGACACAGGTACTTGGTATGGGCGCCATGTCTCGCTCCCAGGTTGGCTAATGCTGTCTGTCCTGTTAATGAAGTGAGTGATTAATAGCCAAGGGGATAGAGAGCTGGTATATGAGATTAATCCCAGTTAATGAATCCATTGTTAACGGCATTAAAGAGCAACGGCGGGGGCGGGGGGGGCGGGGGGGGGGAGGTGGCCTCCTCTCAGCACATCCAGGCCTGGGCTGGCTTTGCAGCCACCAGAGAGGGAGGCTTTGGCACGAGGCGGGAGAGAGTGGAGAGAAGGACCGGCGATGAACATGCGAATCTGGTGCTTTCCCCGTGCTCTTTTGTGCTGGTCCCCGTGCAGCCTTCGGCGGGCGGCATCAGCATTCCCGTTTCACTGGGCCATGAGGATGACAGTTTGCCCGGCCCTGACTGCTGTGCGTTCATCTGACTCCAGGCCAGTCTCTGGCTTCCGGCCACACTCCCTTTCAGGAGAAGCTGAGTGACAAGGCCCAGGGAGCAGGGTGGAGGGTGAGGAGAAGTGGTCACTGTCACTGGAGACAGGGAAAGAGGAGCTCTCCAAGAAGCAGGGCAGGGAGGGCCCCTCAGTGGTAACCTGGAGGCTCAGAAAAAGTGGACAGTGGAAGGGCTTGAAGGACAGCAGAGTTTGGGGATGAAGTGGCCTTCAATTCACTGCCTCACTTCCAAGGGACCCACGTCTCAGGACTGTCCTGAGGCAAAGCATCTAAGTGGAGAAGTCTCTCTGCCCAGGCTGCCTCTACCCTGGTCCCAGCCGACCACCCAGAGCCATCTGAGTGAGGGAACCTGGCTCACTCCTGCCTGTCCCCATGCCTCCCCAGCATAGAGATAACATTTCCTGAACCTCAGCTTGTCTAGGCTCGATGCTAGAAGCTGAGAATATGCTAATTTGTTTAACCTTCCCAATAACCCTGAGTAATAGGTATTCTTGTACCCATTTTACAGAAAAGGACACTGAAGCTTGGGGACAGACACTGTCTTGCCCAAGATCACACAGCAAGTTAGTGGAAGAGGCTGGATTTCAAATCAGTTGTGCCTGGCTCCAAAAACTATGCTCTCATTGTGAGCTGTACGTCTGCCTTCCCCTAGACCAGTAGAACCTCAAAGTGCAGTCTCTACACCAGCAACAGCAGCAGTGGCAGCATCACCTGGCAATTTACTAGAAATGCAATTCTTGGGTGCCATCCCAGACCCACAGGAGGGTGGGGCAGTGACTGTTTTAACAAACCTGCATGGTTCTGAGACCCACTGCCCTATACAGCACTCCTGTCTTGGCCAAGGGAAAAGCTCGTCCAGGGTGATGATGCCAGGTGAGCCTCCTGGGTCCTCCTGCTCTTCCAGCCCTGAAAATGCTGAAGAACCCGGGGACCCCTGCTCTCCTCCATCTACGCTCTCTCTGCATGATCTCATCCTATCCCCTGGCTTTAGACATCTCTACACTGACAACATCCCAATTTGTATCTTCAATCCTGACATCCTCCCTGAACCCCCATCTCATACATCCCACTACCTACCTGACATCTCCATTTAGATGCTCATGACATCTCACAATTAAAGTGTATCATGATTGTCCCCAAACCTGCTCCTTCCCAGCTTCGCAATCTCAGTGAATGGCACCAACATTGACCCAGCTGCTCTGGCCCAAAGTCTTGGAGTCAACTTCTACTCCTCTCTTTATTTCATAGCCCACATCCAAACCAATAGGAAATCCAGTTGGTTCTATTTTTAAAATATATTTCGTATCTGACTGCTGTTGACCACCTCCAAATCTGCCTCTGAGGTCCAAACCGGCTTTCTCTTCTCGCCTGGACTTATACAGTCATTCCCACTTATGCCCCCTACAGTCTTATCCGCACTCAGTGGCCAGAGTGGTCCTTTTAAACATAAATCTGAGGTTATGTAACTTTCCAGGTCAAACCCCTCCAGTAGCTTTCCAACAATGTAGAATTAAATCTTAGTTCTTACCTGACCTCCAAAGCTCCATACAATCTACACTTTCACATCCCTCATTTTTCTCCAACCTCAACCACTCTCTCACTACGCCTGCCTGTCACACCGCAACCTCACCACCCTTATCGCCCCACCTTGATTACGGCAAGCATGCTCCCACCTCAGGGCCTTTGCACGGGCTGTTGCATCCACTCAGAATGTTCATACAATTGCTTCATTCAATTCTCTGCTTAAAAGCCAGAGCGACCTGATATTTACTCAGTTTTGTTTTCTGCACAGCATTCATTATGTCATAGATTTATTTGTTTTAATGTCTATCCCCCCTACCAGGCTGTAAGCTCCATGGGGACAGTGCCTTTTTTTTTTTTTTTTTTTTTTGTGGTGTGTAGGCCTCTCACTGTTGTGGCCTCTCCCGTTGCGGAGCACAGGCTCCAGACGCACAGGCTCAGTAGCCATGGCTCACGGGCCCAGCCGCTCCGCGGCACGTGAGATCTTCCTGGACCGGGGCTCGAACCCGTGTCCCCTACATCGGCAGGCGGGCTCTCAACCACTGCGCCACCAGGGAAGCTCGACAGTGCCTTTTTGTTTACTCAGCAACCTGAAAGGTGTCTGCCATGGGAGCTGCTCAAACTGTATTTGCTGAATGAATGAATGAACTTCTGGGAAATTCTGTTTCCCCACCTGTAAAAGTACGTGTGCTCACCTTATAAAGTACCTGTGAAAATTGAATAAATATGTTAAAATACATAGGTCATGGTTGGCATACTGTGGATCCTCAAGATTTGTGTTATTTTTGGAGCTCACCTTCCTTCCCTTGCTTACGAATCCATGATGGCTCCATAGTTCCTACCACTTTGAGTGTGAGCCTTGACCAGCCTAGCTTGGTCAAGGGTCGACTACAACCAGTCTGCCTTCTCACTGTCCCCTGGAGGAAATCGCAACAATAAACACCCATCTGTAGGGTACTTTACCGTTTCTCCTACACCGACGTCAGTCTTCTGAACCACCCAGCGAAGTTCGCACCCGTATGCGCATTTACAGATGAGGGTACTGACACCAGCAGTGTGAGTGATTTACCCACCAAGGCAGCTTCAGGGCGTGGCCAAGATAGGAATCGCCCCTCATCATATGAGGACGACTCCCCTGCTGTTTCTCCTGTTTCAGGATGCCTCTCCCCTGAACACACGTCCTCACTCCTGACCTTTCAGCTATGCCTGGACTGCCCTCTCCTCTGCTCCAAGTCCCAGTTCCACTCTTGCTCTGAAATCCAGCTTGCCTTCTTCTGGAAGCCCTCCTGGCTTTCTCCTTCTCCTCAGAGCTTCTCTAGTACTGGAGTCTGTGCTCTGATGGTCTCCTATGTGTTTTCTCTCTTCAATTCTAAGAGCAGTGATACATGATTTTTAAATTACGTTTGCCCTATCGGCAAAGAGATCAGAGAGATAAAGAAGAAAAAGTCGAAGTTCCCCTCTGCTGCCCCCTCACCAATCCCACCCCTCTTCCAAGTAACCACTGCCAACAGTCTGGCCTGACCGCTGGAGCCCCTTCCAGGCATTTACACACCAACACTAGCTCATACGCTAACAACAATGCTGAATAGATGGGATCATAGCACACCTATTCTTCAAGTTGATTTTTTTTGACTTGGTCATGTGTCCCAGTGATTGTGCCACGTCAGCACTTACAGACTCCCTCCTAAAGAGCTGTAAGACAGTGGATGCCCCACGATTTATTTCACCACTTCTCTATTGAAGGACGTTGGGATTGTGGGCAATTTTTCCTACTGGAGAGTGCCACCGCCCTCACCCTGCGCACCGGCAGCCGGTGTGTATGTACCTCCCAAAGCCCACGTACGTGTGTGCGTTTCTGCAGGAGAGAGTACTAGAGTGGAGTTGCAGGGGGAAGGCCGCCCCTTCAAAGAGGCTGGGCCCATCTGTACTCCACAGTGACCCACTCTGACCCCAGGCTCCGAATTCACAAAGCACTTCCACAAGCACTATTGTAAATGCTCCTCACAAGAACCCTGAGAGGTAGTAACATTAGTACCATTTTACAGGCGAAGACTGGAATCCAGCCCCATCCTGTCGCTCTCCAGAGCTCATGCTCAGATCCAGTTCTGTGCAGACAAGACAGGTCCCCAGACCCTGGGAGTGGTGTGGGGGCAGGTGGGTGCTTCGGGAGTCCCAGAGGGGTCAGGACACCAGAGGAGCACCATGTTCACAGGTGGGGGAATGTAGAGGTGAGGCACTTGGTGGGAGCTCAAAAGCCCAAGGAGGGGCTTTCTTCCCACTCCTTCCATGGCTCGAAGGAGCCTGGGCTCAGGCTGAGAAGCAGGGCTGCTATGTTACCATGGAGACGGAGGGATCCTCTCTCCCTCACAGCAGGAAACTCAGTGATTGGGGGGTGGGGGTGGGAAGAGGATGTTTCCCTGGCAGCACCAAGGGTTGGGGCTAGGATGCCGGTCACTCCTCTCCTCCTCTCTCCCTTCCTTTCTCCTCCCACCCCACACCATGGAGGCCAGCAGCCAGCAGGAGGTGTGGTGGGGGTGCCGGGGGCGCTGGTATAGACCCGGAGGGAACACAGACAGTTGTGGGGCTGGGATGAGCGGGGAGTTGGGGGCTCCCACAGCAAACTACAGAAAGTCCCTCCTTTTAGACTTCCTGTGTGTCAGGGGCCCCGTCCTGCCCCGAGCCCTGCCCAGGTTCTCTTCCAGAACAGAGAAGACACCCACTCGGGAGGTCGTGCAGTCAACCCCACTCTCTGGCCCGGCCCACCCACACTGACCTGAGGCACACGTGCATGTGAACTACTTAAACACACACACACACACACACACACACACACACACACACACACACTGCCAGCCACTCCCACGCAGAGTCACACACTGATATGCTCATACCTTGACATGTCCACACACTCATTCAAACACAGGCACTCCCAGACACGCAGACCACATGCACCTGCTACCTGATGCACAAGCGTGGTCACGTATTCATGCACGCGTGCAAGCATATGTCCTCTCTCCGCCTCTGTGACTGATCATCAGTCCTGGAAACTGCTCTCCGTCCCCTTCACATCTCCTGCTCACTCTCCCTCTTCTCTGTCTCTCCCCTGCTCCCCCCAGCCCTCAGCCTGCCCTTGGCAGGAGCCCTGCCCTCTGGGCTCAGCCCTGGAAGGAGATGCTGTCATTTCCAAGGGAGCAGATTCTCAGACACAGACAACACTCAGCCTTGAAAAAGCAGGAAGGGCTGAGGTGGGAGGCGATACCCCATCTCCCTCCCTCCCTTTCTAGATGATACTCCTGCCTGATCCTGGCTGGACTGAAGAGCAGCAAAAGCTACCCGCCTCCCCAGACAAAAACCTCCAACAGTAAATAAAATTGTGACTATCCAGATAACAACGGTTAATAATTGGCAGCTAAGCGGCTAATTACTGAGGGCTGGAGTAGCAAGTACTAGGCTAAGTTCACCGTCCCACTTATTCCTCATATCAACCTCCAAGGCAGGGAATGTTCCTTTCACAGAGAAGGAAACTGAAGCTTAGAGCGCTCATGTAACTGCCAAGTGATGGAGCTAGGCCTCAAACTCAGGTCTGCCAGACTCCAGTGATCCCTAACCAGGGAACCCCTAACCTTCAGCTGCCAGGGTTCCATGAACTGAGCAAGGGCACTTTGATAGGAGATCTGGGGTATCAGCTGGACGACTGGCGCAAGAAAGCAGACAACTGCTGGTTGAAATCAATTACTAGACATCTCTCTCCTTAGGGTCCTTTGGTCATTCTCTGCCTCCCATGTAGGGGGCTTTCATGAGTGGTCTCTGGAGCTCGAGTCCCCTGCTCTGCATCTGGACTTTTCTGTTCAGCCTCTCCTCTTGGTGTCACTAGTTTGCACATGCTTCCAAACCCGCAATTGCAAACCAATTCTTTCGCAGAGAATTGTTCTTGCTTGTTTTCCCTTCCGACATGCTCCAGCCAGGCCCAGAGAGCTAGTGGGTCCGACTCCAATGGCTCCTCAAGGAAGGTGTTATAAACACAACTTAGTTAATTCCTTAGAGGAATTCTGTTCTCAGTTACTATTTTTTTTTCTCCCTGCTACACTGAGATTATACCTTCCTAGCTTTTTGAAGGTAAAATGTTCTTTTCTTTTTAGTGTCCTTACTTGAAAAAATTTCAAGTTGCCAAATTCTATGAATTCCACAAGTTTTTAAAACACAGAAGGGTCTGGAAACTACTGATTGCCTACTAATTTAATCCAATCCTTTACTTTCACAGACTGGAAAAATGAATCCAAGAGAAGAGGCTTGGCTTGTCAAAGGATCAGCTTTCTTTGTGAGTTGTACAAACTCTGGGGTCAAAGACCTGATTCAAAGCCAGCCTGGCCACTGTGTGACCACAACTGGGCAAGACCTATGTGAGCTTCAGTCCTCATCTCTACAATGGGCTGATGGAGAATCAAATAAGACACTGCATGGTTAACACTTGGAAACTATAAAATGCTATTAAGGTTAGCTGTCATGTAACCCTTCAGCTGCAAAGCTGGAGCCAGAATCCAGGCTTCCTGACCTTGGCTCTATCATTCCTCAGTGTGTTCCAGTGGGATGAGGGTGGCTTGTGGACTCAGAGACCTGGATCAGACCCCAGCTCCTCCATTCACTAACTGTGCAACTGTGGGGAACATAACTCAGGTCCACAATGGTTCTTCATCTGAAAACAGGGAATTATAATACTTAATTAAACAAGTAATATACGGGAAGGGGCCTGCACATGGCTGCCTGACAATAAGTCAGTGTTTTCTCAACTTCCCCCTCAAACTCTTCCCTCCAGCTGTCATTCTCTGAATTTCTTCAGTGGTGACCAACCTCCTGCTTCCTTTGAAGGAAGATTTGGTTTTGGAAAGAGCCCGAGGTCACTGAGAGCCTTGTCTGGCCAGAGAGGCAGATGGTTAGTTATCAAGCGCAGGAAGGAACACCCTTTGGATGTGCCGATGGGTTTCAGCTCTGCGAGGGGGAGGAAGACCTTCTCCCCCAGTGCCTCCAGAACCAGCTCTGAAGGAGGCTGGCCTTGCTGGGGGGCCCGCAGTCCCACTCTGCAGGGCCACTCCTGGAGGCCATCGAGGGAAGCAGGCCCACACCTCCCAGGATGGGGGTGGTCAGCATGTGTTGGCATCTCCGAGGGGATGATTCTGGCCTCTGTGACGGCCTCTCTTCCCCCCCGCGCCAGGTGTCAGAGCCAAGATGACACATCATTCAGTCCACTCCCCCATGTTTTTTAAATGAGAGAGCTGAAGCCCTTCCCTCCCCCACCTGTTCCCTGATGGACAGAAGTGAAGCTTCCAGTGCGACTCAGAGACTGACCTTGGTGATATCCAACCCAACGTTCTCTCTCTTTCCCACCCCACTTTACAGATAAGGGCACGGAAGACAGGCAGAGAAGAGCCATGTGCCCAAGGCAGCGACAGGACCGCTGCCCAAGACTCCTGCCCCTCGGCCAGTGTTCTTCTACTACCGAGGGACACTGTTCTTTATCAGAGGAGCAAATGACTGCTCTCCCAGTCTTTCCTGAGAACATCCACAGAGGCAGAGGAAGGAGGGCCAGCCCAGGAAGAAACACTGGGAGGAGTAGAGGCCACCCAAGTGGGCAGCACTACATGCTTTCATCACAGGTCTTGCCCGGGAGCATTTCATCAGCAGAGGAGCCAGCTGGGCAGCAGCTCTGTCCCTGACCCCCAGGGTGACCCGACAAGCCCCCTCCTCTCTGGCCTTCAGCGTCCTCATCTGGAAAAGACAATGGGTGTTGCACTGCATACGCCCCTGGCTCTTCATCCCATGACCCCAAGGGCTGCAGCCCCCAGGGTCCCGTAGCAGGACGGGACGGCCAGGGTGGCCCGGCTGCCCTGCCCCACTAACTCCCGTGGCGCCCTCTGGCGGAACAGCAGAGATCACCAGCTACAGAAATCCACCTCAGACTCCCACTTCACTAGTTTCCAGTATTATCTTTGCCCCTCGTTCCCCCCCAGATCTTCCGACCCCCTTGGCAGCTGCTGCTGGGGCTCAGACGAGTTAAACTGCACCACCTAGGGGCACTCGGCCTCCACTGCAGCTTTGTGGAGGGAAGAAGGCTGGACGGGGGCTTCCCTGGCTGCCTACCAGAGCTGGCTCTTCATTTTATTTGTCTCCCTGTCCTCGCTGCTACCTTGAGGAGGGCAGGTCAGGGATTTTGAAGACCAGGAAACTGAGAAGGTCAAGCAGCAACCATGTGGCAGAGTCCAAACCAGAGCTCAGGCCTCCTGATTCTAGCAAGCTTTTTTTGCCTTTTTTTTTTTTTTTCTTTTTCATATTCCAAGGGCATTTCTGGGTGGAGTGACCGTTAACACGTAAGAGATGAGTACGTCTTCAACCACTGCTCTTCAGTGGGGCAGAAATAGCCTTAAATCGCTGTGACCCTTCTTTCGGTTGTTTTCAGAGGGATTTGGGGAGGAGCGGGGTCCGGGCTGTGGGGAGGCCTGGAGGAAACACTGGGGGCTCAGACAGACTAGGGGTCAAGCCCTGTCTCTATCAAGGACTCGGCTGGGCCATCCCGAGCCCACTTCTGGGAGAATCTCTGAACTACCTGCGAGGTGGAATTAACTTTCTTAACTGGGTTCTTGAGGGGATTAGCAACCAAGTATGAGAAACACCTGACACATGGCAGGTCTGGTCTCAGCAAGTCCGTCAGAGCCATCCTGTCTCTTCTCCACCAGAACCCGGCACTCCTTCCAGCCCAGAGGAAGAGCCAAAGTCCCCACAGCAGCCTTGAGGCCACTTGCTGCCTCTCCTCCCCTCCCCTCCCCCACCCCTCCCCCGGCCTCCTTGCTGTTTTCCGAACATCTGGGTGCGGGGCCACTGTCCCCTCTGTCTGGAACGATATCGGCATAACCTGCTCTCTCACTGCCTTTGGGTTTTTATTCAAATGTCACCTTCGGGGGGGGGGGGCGTTCTTCCCTACCTAAAATTTCAACATGCCCCCTCACCACCTTCCCTGCACAATTTCGTTTTTTCTCCTCTTGCATTTGTTACCATCTAGCATACTATCTAGACCTGAGTTACCCCTCTAAGCCTTTACCCTATTCCATGTATCGGATGCTGAGTTCTTGGCATATAGTCGGGGCAAAATAAATATTTGTTAAATGTGTGGGTGACTGTTCAGATCATAATTTTTAAAAGAAAGAAAAACCAGGGCACTGACCCCGCAATGCATCTTGGAAGCTCAGACAATAATGAACGGATAAAACTTTTCTGTCTATAAAACCTTTTCCTAGGAAACAGTCAGTGTTGTCCCCAGGACACTGGGAGGAGCCTGGGGAGCGGTGGCCGTGCTCACTTTATAGATGAGGAAGCAGAGGCTCTGCGGCACAAGGGCTTGTGTTTGGGTGGTCGCACAGCTGCTAAGGGGGAGAGCTGGGAGAGCCCAGTCTGCGGGCTCAAAGGCCGCAGAGCTTTCTCCTTACCACATTGCAGCGGCTCCCATGGAGCCGGGGACCTGGAAGTCCTTACACTGAAGCACTTGGTTGAAGGGTTGTTCTTAGCATAAGCACAGCACTTAAGTGGCCACCCAGTCAGCTTTCGGAGGGCTATCCCAGGGGACAAGCAGAGCCTTTCTTAACGTGTGTGAAAGATTATTGGGCACCAACTCTACAGCAAGACCATGAGACCAAGCAGGGGCAGAGAAAGCCAGACTACTCAGACCAGTGTGGCTCCTTCCCAGAGCAGAAGCCACTTCTGTCAGAGGAGCCCAGGGGAGTGGATGGACTCGGAGAGGATCAGTGACGTGTCCGGGAGGGAGGCACAAAGCAGGACACAGGGATCTTGGGCACTTGCTGCACGACCTTGACCTTGCCACCCTGGGGTCCAGTTTCCCAGAAATCTCTCCTGTCTTCTGGGCCACAAGGCATCCATGCCCACCTCTGGCATGGCACCCAATACGCTGTCAAGATGTTCAGCCTTGGGGCTTCCCTGGTGGCGCAGTGGTTGAGAGTCTGCCTGCCAATGCAGGGGACACGGGTTCGTGCCCCAGTCCGGGAAGATCCCACATGCCGCGGAGCAGCTGGGCCCGTGAGCCATGGCCACTGGGCCTGCGCGTCCGGAGCCTGTGCTCCGCAACGGGAGAGGCCACAACAGTGAGAGGTCCGCATACCGCAAAAAAAAAAAAAATCAGCCTTGGGAATTCCCTGGCGGTCCAGTGGTTAGGACTCTGCCCTTCCACTGCAGTAGTCACAGGTTCAATCCCTGGTGGGGGAACCAAGATACCGCATCCCGCACAGTCAAACAAAGAAAGAAAAGATATGTCAACCTCCCTCTCTCCTTAAGCCAGTGGTTCTCAACCAGTGAGGATTTGCCCCCAAGGGACATTTGGCAACGTCAAGACATTTTTGATTGTCACAGTTGGAAGGATGTTACTGGCACCTAGTGGGTAAATGCCAGAGATGCCGCTATACATCATATAATGCGCAGCCTCCCACAAGAATTAACTGGCCCCAGGTGTCAAGAGCACCACTGTGGAGAAACCTAGCTCTAGACTGTGAGCTCTTGGAGGGGTAGGAAGGGTCAGATTCTCCTCTGCACAGCCAGTGTCCACCGTGGCACGTGTGAAGCCATCCAGAAGTGGTTGCTGATGGATGAAGGCCAGACCAGGAACCTCTGAGTCCCCCTGATTCTGGGAGTATATGATTTAAAACGCCTGACTCTACCCTGCAGGCCCCACCCTGCTTCTCATTGGCTGGGCTAATGGGCCTGGGGTTGGAGGCCAGAAGCCCCCCGGGAGAAGGGGCTCAAATCACCTTTGCCTGTGGTGCTACTTCTCCCTGAGGTTCACAGTCCCCCAGCTCTGTCCCCAAGTCACACCTGTCTCAGAGCCGGCACTGGGCTTTAGAATCAGACCAACGTGTGTTCAAATCTTAGCTCTCTTCTCTCTCACTCTCTGTGCCCTTGGATGTGTCCCCTCTCCTCCCTCCCTCGACTGTAAACCAGGAGCACAATCCCTGACCTGTCCCTACTGGGCTTTTGTGAATATGTGTAAAGTACTGGACTGACATGAAAAAATCTTCCTACTGAAGGTGAGAGGTTGGCTGGTTCCAGTTGGAGAATCCTGAGTTTCAGGGGCCTGCCTGGAGAGGACGGCTTCTTGGAGAATCTCTGTTAACCACGGCCCCAGTTGGGCTATGGCCAGTGGGATGCTAGAGGAGCAGGATCTGACCCAGATCAGCAACAAGCCGTGGTGATTGGAGAAGACGTGCGGGGTAAAGAAGCAGCCCCTTGAGAGCAGGAAGGTGCCTGTGCTGTTTGCTGGCACGTCCCTGGTGCTCACCCTAACATCTGGCACCTGGAAGGCTGTCAGTGAACACTGGCAGAACAAGTGTATATTCACTGTTCCTCCTGAAGGAGCCCCTCTGTGTCTGTGCCCCGTCCTAGCCTTGTACAGATCCCACTGAATCCCCGTAACAGCCCCACAGGGAGGAGCTACATCCTCTATTCACAAAGGAGCCGAGGCTCACAAGGTGAAGCCTCGTGCCCGGGGTCATCTAGCTCATAAGTGGCATCTCTGTGATTTGAGCTCAGATCCATCTCTTACCAAAGCCCACAGCCTCTCCCCCAAACACCCCGCATACCCTCTATCCAGGGGTCAGAAGCTCTTTTGAGAAGGAGTTCTAGAAGTTCCCTCCAACCCAAAAGACTCCATGTTGCATTGTGGAGAGAAACCAGGAGCTAGCTGGGCTCTCACCTCTCCCCCTCCCCCGTCCCAGCCCCCCACCAGCCTCATCCTCACCAGTGTCAGGGGGCTCCTGGAGCTGGGAGGGACTCTAGCCAGCACCCATCACCATTCCTGGCAGAACCTCTGGAATCGAGGTCCAGGAATCTGCCCTTCTCACCAGCAACCTCTGAACCCTATTCCAGAACCTCTGCAATGGTTTAACCCCCTGAGCTAAACATGCACGTAACAGGGCGTTCAAGGCTGTGCACCTCCCCCCGCATTTCCTATTCCAGCTCCTGCCTGTCTCTTCAAACACGCGATGTCCCACCTCACACTACGGTGTGCTCTTGCTGGAACCTCCTGGCACCCTCACACCTCTGTGAGCACGTGCCTTTCCCTCTACTGGGTATGCCTTTGCTCGCCTTGTCAGCCTAGCAAATTCCTTCTCAACCTGGACCAGCCGATCCATTAGGCATGGCAGGCATGGTGCGTCGGGCTCGCAACACCTATAGGGACCCACGGAAATGTTTTCATTTCTTTTCAAATCAGAAGGAAACAAATTAACTTTTAGGTCAAAGAAAATGTTTTAATACTGTATGTACTATTAATAACTTGTCTTTATACCAGCGAGGTAGCAAAATATACTTTTTAATTGTATGTGTGTGGGTATCACTTGTGCATCATTTAATTTTAATAGTGTATACTTGCACTTGTGCATGTGTGCACGCACACATGTGTGTGTATATGTGTGTGTGTGTGTGTGTGTGTGTGTGTGTGTGTAGGTATGTGTATGTGTAGGAAGAGGTCCATGAAGGCAAAAGTGTCTAGGACCCACGAAAGTCATAATGCGGGCCTGTCCTCAACCTTTCAACACAGCTGTTGAGTCACTTCCTCTAAGAAGTTGTACCCCGGCCACACCCCCAACACAACTGTCTCTTCTCTGTGTCTCCACTATCCATTTTCATGCTTAGCATATGGTATTACAATCGTTTGCTACCTGTCTTTCCGTAGGGTGGTGAAGTTTGTAAGGGAAGAGCTGTATCGTGTACATGTCAGTGTCCGCAGCACGTAGCTTTGGGTATATGGCAGGTACTCAGCAAATGTTACCAAATTCAGTTGAAGCTCCTCAATACCAATAAGGAATAAAGGCCTCACTTCCCCAGGTCACCCAGTAATATACATAGCAGAGCTGTTTCTGATCACCTATTCACTCAGATATGCCCTTATATGCGGCCACTGTCCAAAGCAGCAAGAATCAGTCAGTAGTAAGGAAAGCAAACATGGTCCTGCCCTCAGGGAGCTTGTATCTGATGGCTGCACCTGCCAGCCTCTACCCCTCCTACTCCCCCATCATTTTCCCATCCTGCCCCACTGATGCTCCCCCAGTGCAGGGATAAGGAAAGAAAACACCGGTAGGACAACCTCCTTCCCCTACCTGCTCCAGCCCTGCAGGCTCCACCACCTCTCCCGAAGGGACTGCATTCCACCTTCTTGCCCTCCTGGAAGGTAGCGACTCCAGTCCCACCTGCTTGTTAATTTCACGCTCAGTTTCCGGCTTGACTGACCTACTTTCTGCTCTTTCCCCACATGGCTGCCCAGCATCGCTGGGTCTCTCCCACCCCTGGGGCTGGGTTTCCTCAGCCTCTCCCTCACCCTGCAGCCAGGTATCCCCTCTGAGACCTCAGTTCTCCCCACCCCCACCCCAGAGCAGAGGCTTCTTTGGCCTGGGGAAGGGCCAGCAGAGGTCCACAGAAACCGGCACAGCCCTGGATTCGAATATCAGCTCCAAACCTCCCAGGCCCAGGGTCCTGAGCAAGTCATGGCCCAATCTGAGCCTTCTGCGTTTCCACACCTATATGGGAATCTGCCCTGCAGGGTGGTATAAGACAGCATTTGTAAATGGATGGGCATCGCAAGCACAGATTCAGAATTATCCTTTATCCCAGCCCCACCCGTGGACCTGCTGCCCTCGCTGGAATTTCACCATTTCTTTCTTTCTTTTTTTTTTTTTTTAACTTTTCATTTTATATTGGAATATAGCCAATTAACAATGTTGTGATAGTTTCAGGTGCACAGAAAAGGGACTCAGCCATACATATCCATGTATCCACTCTCCCCCAGACTCCCCTCCCATCCATGCTGCCACATAACATTGAGCAGAGTTTCCTGTCCTATACAGCAGGTCCTTGCTGGTTATCCGTTTTAAATATAGCAGTGTGTACATGTCAGTCCCAAACTCCCTAACTATCCCTTCCTTCCACCGTTCCCCCTGGTAACCATAAGTTCGTTCTTTAAGTCTGTAAGTCTGTTTCTGAGAATTTCACCATGTCTAGAGAAGGCTGGTCCATCCCCCTCTGCCCACAGGCGCGCCACTGTCCTTCCCGGACAAGCGCTTTTATCCACCTCCTGCCCTTCTCCAAGGCCAAGAGTAGGCTGTGCTCCTTGGCCTCAGCCCCTCTAACCACAGCGGCCTGTATTTCTTTATACCCACTCAGGATTAATTGGAGGCAGAGCTTCTAACTGGTAATCCTCATTTGGCATTCATCATAGAGACCTACATCTGGGCTTTCCTGGGAGAGCCCCAATGTCAAATATCCTGCCTTCCCATTCCCATGAACACATGGCAGAATAATAATAGCTAACATTCACCGCGGCCTACTCTCAGGCAGGCACTGTTCTCGGGCTTTGATGAATCAGCTTCTTAACCTTTACCATGATTCTAGGAAGCAGGTGCTATTATTACTCCCGATTTTCAGTTGGGGAAACTGAGGCACAGAGGAGGGAAGAAACTTGCCCAAGGTGGTGGGGCTGAGATTGGAACCAAGGCAGACTGGCTCCCTGGCTCCAGCCCTAAGCCATTCCCGATGGCAGCCAGACTGCAGGCTACAGTCACTTGCACTCAGAACTGGCTCAAAAATCCCTTGGTCAAAAAAAAAGGTGGCACACACTGTATGTAAATTTCCATATGGCAAATGGGACTGATAGCCTTCTCTTGGATTCTCTTCTCTCGGGCAGGAGTTCATGGCAGAGTGGGGGGTTTCTAGGACTTTGTACTCTCTCCAGTACAATGGGCTGGAACTAGGGAGCTCTGGGTGGTGTGTATATATCTGGAAGGCTCGTGTCCCTGCCAGCTCCCAGCAGGTCAGACTGCATGGACGCTCTTCTGAAGGGTGTGTCTTGGGTACGCAGAGGGCACAACGATCATCTAATCCACTCTGAGGAGGACCAAGGACACTGCATCAAGGGAGTGGAGCAGCACCTGGCTTCGGAAGTGCAATGCAGAGATGCAGAAACATGAAGCAGGACCTGTCCACGCTGCAAACTCCGTTTGTAACCACAGCCGGGGAGGGGGGACAGGGCAACCACGTGGTTGCAGTGCAGAGTGTGCTTTCCAACCCCACCCCCCCACCCCCACCCCGGCACAGCAGTGGGGTTCTAAGCTCAAGGGAAGTTGCCTGGATGGGGTCTGACCTCTCCAGGGAGTCAAGGGGAGGGGAGACGCTGAAGCCCTCCAACTCTTGAGTGGAGAACTGTGGAAATGAATTTTTATCCAGCAAAGTTCATGTAGTCTTAATAATGGATATTTGTTTCTGATTATAAAAACAAAACATGCTTATTGCAAACATTAAGAAAAATTTCAAAAGTCATCTATAACCTCACAATCCAGAAATAAAAACTGTTAATACTTCGGTGCCTTTTCTCAAAGCCATTTTTCCATGCCTATGTATCTTTACATCATTTGGACTGTAACAGGATATCATGAGTATTTTCCCATTCTGAAAACTCTCCAAACTATGATTTTTAATGATTTTGTAGTGTTTGTTCCTTCGGGACATCTTGCAACATACTGAGCTATTCTCTTCTTGTTGGGTCTTTAGGTTACTTTCTATCAACCCCGTTTCCAACCTGCAATGGCTATTGCAGCAAGAAGATATACTACCCAGTCTTTTTGACTGAAAGAATAAACGAACAGGTTCAGTCCAGAAGTTAAAGGCTCTGAACAAGCCAGAGAGGGGAGTTTGGATCTGATGCTGTGGTGGCCAGCAGGTGGAAGGTCTGGAACCGGCCATCAGAATGCTCTTTGAACTCTCCCAAGGCAGGCTTCTCCAAAGCCTTGGCCTTCTCACATGCTGGGAAAGGAGCTCTCCCTCCCCCAGGACTGGCCTAAGGGACAAAGCCCTGCAGGAACCCCCGGGAATTTGCCAACCAATCTTCCCTGGTGGAGCAGGACTGAAAGAAGCACTCGCTCTACTTTTTACAGCATTCAAAGGCAGAACTGTCAAAAGCTGGCCCCCAAATGCTCATATTATGTGGGAGAAAGTCTTGGGGAGAAAATGAGGAAGGAGGGGAATTATGCAATTGAAAACATGTACAAATCCAGACAGAATAATGAAGCACAGACACAAGATTTTGCACTCAATGGAAACTGCATTTAGCCATGTTTTGTGGTTTGAGAAAAAGAGATAGACTGACTCGAGACAGATGCAGATACATGGGGTGAGGAGAAAGAGGGGAAAAAAGAAAAGAGACAGAGATGCAAGGAGAGAGCCAGCAGCAGCCAGGTGGAGTCCCACGGAGCAGAGGGGAGGGAGCAGCGGGGCTTGGGGTAAATGGCTTGTCTTCTCCCTGTCTCATCTTCCGTCTTGATGCCTGGGTCTGCAGAGGGTTGGTCCCATGGGTCCCAGGGCCTACACTAGTCCTGACCTGGGCAAGAAGGAAACTGAAAGACCTCCACCCCACACTCCCCCAGTCTGGGGGCTTGGGATTTTTTTTTCTATATATATGTTTATATACTTTCTGTATTTCCAAGTTTTTTTCAAGACTGACCACTGATGGAATACTACTTAACCATAAAAGGAACCAACTATTGCTACATGCAACAATGGATCTCAAAGCATTACACTGAGTGAAAAAAGTCAGCCTCGAAAGGTTACGTACTGCAAGATTCCATTTATATGACATCCCAGAAATGACAAAATTGTAGAAATGGGGAGAAGATTCGTGATTGCCAGGGGTGAGGGATCATGGGAGGAAAGTGGATGGGTGGGACAATACAGGTAGCTCAAGAGAGCTCTTTGTGGTACACTCTGTCTTGAGTGCAGTGGTGCTTACACAAATCTGTACCTGTGATAAAATGACACGAACTATACACACGTACCAATGTCAGTTTCCTGGTTTTGATATGGTACCATTGGGGGAAACTGGGTGAAGGGTCATGTGACCTCTCTGTACTATTTTTGCAACTTCCTGTGAATCTATAATTCTCCATTCTTCCTGTGAAAATAAAAGTTACCCAAATAAAGTTAGCAAGAAACAGATCACATATTATTCTTAATCTTTTTTTTTTTTAGTAAATTTACTTATTTATTTATTTTTATTTTTGGCTGCACTGGGTCTTCGTTGCTGCGCGTGGGCTTTCTCTAGTTGCGGCGAGCTGGGGCTACTCTTCTTTGCGGTGCACGGGCTCGTCATTGCAGTGGCTTCTCTTGTTGTGGAGCACGGGCTCCAGGCACACGGGCTTCAGTAGCTGTAGTACGTGGGCTCAGTAGTTGTGGCTCACGGGCTCTAGAGCGCAGGCTCAGTAGTGGTGGTGCCCTGGCTTAGTTGCTCTGCGGCATGTGGGATCTTCCCGGACCAGGGCTCGAGCCAGTGTCCCCCGCATTGGCAGGCAGATTCCCAACCACTGCGCCACCAGGGAAGTCCCACATATTATTCTTATAATCAGAAAAGTTATCTCAAAATGTTAAGTGCCATGCAGATGAAAGCTAAAATAGTTATGACAATATGTAATTACCTAAGGGTTATAATCCACATAGAAATTCTTGCTTAAGCAGAAATCCTCCTGGAGAATAGAAGGCTGAACAGAAACCAGTTGGAGGATTTGGAGAAAGCATGGCTAAGAGGGTAGTGCTGTCTGCCTCTTCCTGGCTGTGTGGCTGTGAGCAAGTCACTTCACCTCTCTGAGCCTAGATTCCTCATCTGTAAAATGGGTTCCCATACAGATTAAAAGAGACAGCACTCTGAAGCATATAGTGCTCCATAAATATGAAGTCCCTTCCTTTCTCGAAGCAGCCACAAGTACACTGGCCTGCAAGGACCTTGCCTTCAACTGCTGGAGCCAGCAAGGGAGATTAATGCTGAAAGCGCCATTAAGAAAATCCCTTAAATGCCACCAAGTATGCTATAAAATGTCTTATATGCTACCAATCATGCTATAAAAGTTTTTGAGCCCCACCACAATTTGGGGGAAAAAATACCCATTTTTCTCCGAGAAAGTCTTTCTGGCCTTATATTTACCTTTTAGAGTAAATTTTAAGGGCATCACAAATGTGGTAGCATTGAGAAAAAATGCTATGGCTTTAAAACACAGACAAGAACAGCAATCCTGTTAGTATTTCTAAATTATAAAATGAGAAGATAAATCTCACTGCTATGGTAACTGTAAAACACTAATATTAATTCAGGTTTTGAAGTGCAATAGTATTGGTAGGTGGGGTCACCTGTTCCGAAGGGGTCTCAGAGGTGGATAAACATGCATGCGGTGACCTGAGGAGGAAGCCGAGGTCTCCGGAGCAGTGGGGAAGTCCCGCATCGCCGAGACGCCTGAGCTCTCTCTGCTGACGGAGATTCTGAGCATTGCTAGGGTTGAATCTAATCCTTTCCATTCACAGATGAGACCCCCCAAAAGGGGGATAATGTACCCAATTCTCAGGGCCCACAAGTGGCAGTGGAGGATATGCTTTTGGAAATACATCAGTATGAGGAGAGAGGCTGGCTTTCAGAGTAGCAGTGTAGCCTCTTCGAACAGGAAGAACATTTTAGCGACACTTTTCAATGTACAGGGTGCTTCTGTGGAGCTGTTGCCTTTGCTTCTCCCAGAATCCTCCCTCCTGCTCTAAGACTCCCTCCATCCAGGGCCCCGCTCGGTGCCCAGTGGAAGGTCAGCAGTCTCCCGCTTGACTTCCCTCAGTGACAGCAGCCCACTCCTTGCTGGACAGCTCCCGTCGTCAGAAAGCTCTCCCCGCCAGCCAGGTGTGATGTCTCTGACCCAGCCGATCGACCCCACACACAACCTGTCATTCCGCCATTTGAATTCCATTCCTGTACATTTCAAAGATGAAAACATCTTTATGAGTCCCTTGTTGAAATTCAAATATAGCTGTGAACACCTAAAGCCCCACGTCAGTGGAGACCTTTGAAGTGGAGCGTTGGCAGGAAGCCCCATGATGGAATGACTTGGGAGAGTCGAGGTGCAATGAACCAGGAGGCTGGGAGGCCAGGAGGCCCAATGTGCTTTATTCAGGGGGCTTTTTGGGTCCTCCAGGGCCTGTGTCTCCTTGGAAGAGAAAACAGAAGCCTCTAGAAAGGCAGACTCCTTCCTTTCCGGTATCTACAAGTCTGGCTGCTGGAAACAGTCCTATCACAGGCAGACTGTCTCCACTCTACAGAGATTCAAAAGGTCCAGAAACTTCTTGTCAAGATGGTACTGTAGGTTCGCATTTTGAATCCCATCTCCACGCACTAAACTCAGAGCGATAATATAAAAAGATAAATTCAAGGCAGGAACAGCCACGTTCAAACCAGGATAAACATCTTCGTGGACCAGAAATGCAATAGGCACGCAAAGGGCTTTGTAGCATGGAAGCTAGGGGTCCCGGCACTGAAGCAGGGCGAGCAGTGAGGAGTTAGGAATTTGGCTTCCCCGGGTAGAAGAGGCTAAATGCGGCCTGTGTGAGGCCAGGGCCAAGCTTCACGCTGGTTCAGTGACTGGATGTAAACCACACCCCCGCCGCGGCCCCCCAGCATCAAGGATGAGAGCCTGAGTCATCGGCATGAAACCTGGTTCTGGAAGGGGTCCCAGAAGTCTGGGGCTGTTGTAGTAGCTTTTATGTTTTCTCTTTATCCTTGATGTGCTGTGGTTTCACTACAGCATGGCTAGGTGTGAATTTACTTTTATTTGTTCTGTTCAGCATGGAGTATGCACTCTGAATCTGAGCTCTCATATATTTCTTTTACTCTGGAAAATTCTCGGCTTTTATTCTTTCATCTTGCTTCTTTGGCATTCCCTCTGTTCTCCTGGAACTCCTGCATAGCAGTCTGTCAACTGATACTCCACGTCTCTTAACTGTTCGGGGCATAGCACGCCAGTTATCTCTCAGGGTCTATTTTTCCCTTTTTCCTTAGTAATAGAATCTCTGGCTTTTAATTAGGCACATGACCACTTGGAATAAAGACTACATTTCTCAGTCTTCCTTTTAGCTACAGGCTCTGTCCTGCTGTGGGACCTATGGGAAACTATGTGAAACAGGCTGTATAATTATCCAACCAAGGAACAAGGAAGCTGGAGCATTTATCCATGAATTACTGTCCCCTTCTGGCTGAGGGTCTTTCCTGGGGCTAACTCCCCCAGTACTCTAACTGCCCCTGTGCAAGCTAGGCATGCTTCTGCAGCCAGAAAATGCACTCGGATGGAGATGCAGGAAGCTGTTATCCTGTACTCTGCTGGTGTCAGCTAAGGGAATCTGGGCTGGGCACCAACAGTGCCTGCAACATATCTACTGCATTAGATTCCCTCTAACTTCTATACTGTTCTTTCTCAAAATTCATCTCTCTTTTTTTTTTTTTTTTTTGTGGTATGCGGGCCTTTCACTGTTGTGGCCTCTCCCGTTGCAGGGCACAGGCTCCGGACGCACAGGCTCAGCGGCCATGGCTCACGGGCCCAGCCGCTCCGTAGCATGTGGGATCTTCCCGGACCGGCGCACGAACCCGTGTCCCCTGCATCGGCAGACGGACTCTCAACCACTG
Organism: Monodon monoceros; assembly: GCF_005190385.1. Lineage (NCBI taxonomy): Eukaryota > Metazoa > Chordata > Mammalia > Artiodactyla > Monodontidae > Monodon > Monodon monoceros. The sequence goes on from NW_021703774.1 coordinate 147,767,026, forward strand.
CGCCACCAGGGAAGCCCATAATTCATCTCTTTATCTCTTGCTACATCCTGGGTGAAATCCCCAGTTCTCTCTTCCGAATAATTAATCCTATCTTCTATCATGTCCAATCTAGACATAGTCTGTCTCTTTAGTTTATTTCAATAAATATATTTCTCATTTCCAGTGTTTCTAAATGGTTTTGTTTCATTTCTGCTTGTTTTTAATTTGTAATTTATTATTCTCTTTTCATGGATGGATGTTATTCCTGACTTTATTCATTAATTTTCCTTGTGTGTTTCGGAATTTTAGTTTGTAGGCTTTTCTCAAGTGGGATCAATTTTTCTCTGCCTACTCACCCTGCCTAGCGGACGGCTGGTTCTCCCTGGAATCCTGGGACCCCTTCCGGAACCAGTTTTATGCTCCTAACTCAAGGTAGGAGTTTCACATGTCCCGTCACTGAACCTGTGTGAGGCTTGGCCTGGCTTCACAGGGGGCTCATTACATGTAGAGGAAAGGTAACTACGCATTTGCTAACCTAACAAATATTTTTTGAGCGCCTTCTTTGAGGCAGGCCTGTCCTAGGGGTGGGAACACAATGATGATCTAGACAAGTAAGCATTAATATAAATAAGTCTATCATTTATTATCAGATAGTGATTTCTGACCTTAGAGAAAACTGAAGCAGAGTGAGGGGAGTCAAAGTGATGGAAGGTGGGGGTCAGTATATCTTAGGTAAGTCAATCAGGGAAGGCCTCTCTGTAGCATTTGAGCAGAACACTGAATGAAGTGACGCAGCAAGTTATGCACAGATCTGGGGGAAGAGCATCTCAAACAGGGAAGAGCAAGTGCAAAGGCCCTGAGGTGGAAGAGCACTTGTTATGTTCAAGAAACAGAGAGAAGGCCAGGGATCCAGCAGAGTGAGCCAGGGGAGAGGGATAAACAATCTGTCTGGAGAAGTAGTCTGGGGCCAAATCCTCCATGGAGGGCCTTGGTGCAGTGGTGGGCTGGAGCCAACTCAGACTGGCTCTGGAGTGCTTGTTGTTCAGTGATGTCACGTTGTAAGCTTGAAGTTGGCCTTGGAGGGAGAACATACACCCCAATTAGCACATGCTACAAATCAGCGCTCCCCATCCCTGAGAGCCCATTGCTAAGCATTCACCAGCACACCACTGCTGGTAGGTGTGGTGAGTAATTTGTTCTAATTGGAATAGAAGCCATCAGCGGGTTGTGAACTGCGGGACGATGTGATGTGGTTTCATTTAAACAAGGTCAGTGTGGAGAACAGCCCCTAGGGGTGCAAGAAGTGAAGCAGGGAAATGGATTAGGAAGCAAGTGCAGTGACCAGGTGAAAAAGGGATGGGAACTGGTCTACAGATCATGGGGAGGAAGCAGTTTTAATTCCCTGTTCTGTTTTCTGGTGTGATATCCCTTAACATCCTGTTTAGCCTCTGTTGATAAAGTGATTCCACTGGCAGGGAGCAACAGATTTTCCTAGAAGGAGGGTGGGCTTTGGAATCAGTGGGCCTGCATTTAGATCCTAGATCCACTTCTTAATAGTATTCCTTGGGGAAATTACTTAACCTCTCTGAGTCATAGTGCCTTGTGTGTAGAACAGAGATAATACCTGAAAGGGTGGCTGTGATGAGTAATGAGGCAAAGAGTATGAAATTCCTGTTTACCCTTCTTTCCGGAGCACAGCACCCTGGCCCTCAGTCCCCCAGGGTCCCTCTCTCTGTAGGACATGGGACTGAAGCAAAAAGAGTAAAACTACTGGTCACCCAGTTCCCCAGGCTGTCAGCTGGTCTTTCCTGGTTCCCAGGTGGGCCACCAGCGCCACCTAGTGTCTAGTCTGGTTCTTGCAGGCCAGCCTTTCCTGGATGGTGTCTTGATCATGAATCAATCCCCGCAAGGTTAAAGACTCCTTTGCCAGACGGAGCCAACGGCACATTAATTGTCCTAACATTCATTGTCTGATCTACCAACAAAGCTTGCTCTCTGCTGTCCCTCAATCCCTCCTTGCATGACAGTCTTGACTCCATATTCAGATTGTAGAAGGCAGGCCCTAGGTCTTCAGAATCCATTCCTCTTTCTTGAGCAATTATTTTGTGCCAGGCACTCTGCTTTAACCCTTAAGGCAATTACATCCTTATTCTTCATCTGAAGAAACTGAGGCCAAGACATAAAAGGTGACTCACTTAAAGTCACTGGGTAAACAATCAAGGTAAGATTTGATTCCAGGACCTCTCTTTGCAAGTGCAAGTTTTTTCCACAAAAGCATCCAGCACAAGCTGGGCAGCCAGAAGATGCTCAGGTGGATCATTTTATTTATTAGGCCCTTTTAAAGTACCGAAGCAAAGAGAACACTAAACAGGAGTCAGGCCCCACACTGGGGTTCAAGATTTGCCATGAAGTTTGCCAGGTCACCTTGGGCAGATCAATGCCCCCTGTGGTCTTCGGCAACCCCATAATTAAAGACAAGGACAGGACTACGTGGTCCCGAAGCCTCCCTCAAGTCCTGATGTTCAACAGTTGCCAAGTTGAGAGGGGTCTAGATGAGGGTTCACAATCTGGGCTCTGAGCTCACTGCGCTGGTGAGCCCCAGCTTTGCCACTCAATAGCTGTGATGTCTTGGGTGAGCCACTTACCCTGGCCTCCATTTCCTTGTCTGTAAAGCGAGGATAATGAAAGTGCTCACCTCCCGAGCTCACAGGGTTGTTATCTCTTAGACCCTCTCAAAACAGTGCTTGGCAGAGAATAGGTAATACTTTCATGTTATTTTTAAAAATATCCATTCTATCCGCTACCTAATTCATTTTTGCTAAACCATTAAACCAGATCACATGAAAGTCTTGTGCATCACAAACAGGGTTTTCCGCTGTTTTATTCCTGCAAGCTCCAAGACATGATCATACACATAGCCACAGATAAGACAATGTCATTTGTCTGACACACAGGTTCCTCCTAGGATCATGTGGGCTACAACTTAAATAAAACCTGAAATGCTTCAGCCCAAAGACCACTATTGTACCACAAGTTTCATCACTCAAGATGTCCTAAACTGGGCTCCTCTGGACCTGTTTCCTCATGAGGGAATGGGGGTGGGGGTGGGAGTACACTATCTGATCATTTACAAAGGCCTCTGTTACAGGTCAGGCACTGTGATAGGTTTTCCTGTAGCTAAATCAGAAAATAGCATGCACTGACAAAGGAACCAAAGACCCTGTCCCCTCTGCTGAGTCTCTGTGAGGCAGGAACCAGGGCTGGGCAGTGGAATGGCGTGTCCTCTCCATCCTCTTCTTAGGGATCTCCTCCTGAACAGGCAGGTGGGGAGGCTGGAGAGCTTGCTGTGTGATGGGATGGGATAATTCCCTTCCCCCATCAGAATCCCAGGCTGCTGGAGCAGCTCTGTCCAATAGAACTTCCTGAGATGATGGAAGTATTTGATATCTATGCTGCCCAACATGGAGGCCACTTCACCAGTAGCTTGTGGCTAGTGCAACTGAGGAACTGAATTTTATACCACATTTTATTTAAATTAATTAAAGTTTAAATAGTATCTTGTGGCTAGTGGCTATCATATTAGATAGAGCAGCTCTACAGCTATAAGGCCTCATGGGCATCCTCCTGGCGAGATGAGGAGGTACTTGAGACACAAAGTGATGTGCTTAAAGGTATCCAGTGACTCCTTGGCAGGACTGAAACCAGAACCTAAATCCTTCTTATTCTAGGCCATTTTTTCCCCCACATCATGCTTGGAGACTTTGGCCATTGCTCTTCAATGGCTCCATGCCTTTCTTCAGGTTAGGTAGCTCCCCTTCTCCACACTCACCTGCTCTCTGCTTGGTAAACTTCTACCCATACTTCAAGACCCAACTCAAACATCATGACCTTATTTCCAACCCTGGCAGCTCCTTGTTTCCTCCCCCATCTTCCTGCAGCATCTTGTCTACTTAGCTACCAGAGCACTCATGATGTAGTTACCTATTTATTTGTCTCCCTGCTTGACTAGAATCCCCTGGAAGTACAGACAGTGTTTCATTCTTCTTCCTATCTCCAGAACCCAATACAGGAGACAGGTCAGCAAACGTGTGTGGGATCAACGTACTGAATGTACAACAATTTGCAAGTTTCAAATAAAAACAAACTTTCCCAGAAGACAAGGAGTTGTAACTAGCAATCAGGATGCCTGGGTTCTGTTTGCGACTCATGCTCAGCTGCTGTGTGACTATGGGTAAATTGTGCCCCCTCTCTGGGCCTGAGGAGGTTGGACTTGGTCAAATCTAAGGTGGGTCCCAGCCTCCTCTAAGGGCCTGACTCTGAGGGACCCCTGGCTCAGCAACTTGGGCAGGGCTGGAGGGGGTTGCAGGGAACGGTGGTTGGAGGTGGCCACAGACCATGGAAGGAACAGCTGGAAATGAGGCCTGAGGTCGCTGAGGCTAAGGTGCTGCTGGGAGATGCAGCCATGTCAGAAGCTGCTGGGCCACCAGGCCAGGAGTGTACAGGGGAGCCGTAGACACGGTGGAGGGAGGGCTGGGAGAGCAGCAGAGGTAGGAACCAAAGGGGAGGACAGGAAAAGGATGGAACCAACCAAACAAGACAAAGGAGAAAGATGGAGAAACACAACAAAATACTGACTGTAGAAAATCCAATCCATTTCTGGTTAGACTCTCATTCATTCATTCATTCATTCATTCCACACATTCACTCAGAAACATGTATTCATAGATTTCCTGAACTCGGGGGCTCTTAGATCATTAGACAAAGAAACTGAGGACCAAAGTGGGGAAATTACTTATCCCAGGTCACATGGGAAAGAGCCCAGGTGCCTACCTTCTCCACTCTGCCAAACCACTGTGCCCACTGAACGCCAGTCATGTGCCTCCCTGGTGTGCCCAGCACTCGCTTTGAGTTGTCAAGGCCTTGGGCCAGTCCTGCCAGGAACGGCAGCCTCTTCCAGATAGCAAAGGAGGCCTTGGGGTGATCCTTGGCCTCCGCAGGGCCTCACTCCTGGTGGAGCAGCTTAATAGAATGAGCCCTGGTCTCAGAGCTGGACAGTTCTGGATTCAAGTCCCCAGAAACATCTGTGTGTGTGTGTTTTTTAATGGGTGAATTTGGAAAGTCACTCAACCTTTCAGTTTTCTCACCTATAAAATGGAGATTATCCCTCGCAGGATTATGCTGTAAGGTTTAAATGAGATAATATGTGTGACCATGCCCAAAAGACATCAGTAAATGTTTGTTAATAAATAAGAAAGTCAACAGCAGCCCTGTGAGGGGTCAGCTGGCCTGACCCTCACAGCTAGGCCACGGCGTTCTCCTGCAAACATAAACAAGTTCACAGAACACCGACACCAGACAAGGTTGCTGTAATGGTGATGCAGCGAGACAAAAAGTATACCACCACATCCAAATACAGACAAAAACAAAATCATAAGAGTAACCGACATCTCCCTCTCCCGGGCAACACGAGTGATGGTGGCCTCTGCACCAATCACAGCCTTTGCCCTCCTCCAGTCTCTCTCTCAGATAAAAATAAAGATACCGAATCACCCCATTGCCTCTGCCTTCTGACAGCACCTAACCCAGAGCAAACTCTTGTTTATAGCAAGCCCCTCCTACCAGTTTCTGTCTGAGATGCCGCAGGCTTCTACAAGGAGCACCATGGCCTTCGTGCAGCAAGTGATAAACCCAACCCTGTTGACTACAGGTGTGTTCCTGGTGATCTTCTGCTGTGGGGCAGCGATCAAGATTTAAATGGTGGAAGTTCAGTCCCCATGATAGAATAGTGGAGGGACACACACACATACTCACACATATGTATGTATAGGTATATGCATATACATTATACATATAAATTCTTGTCTGAAGCATCTTTCCTTCAAGTATACAGTCTGGGTGACTTACTACTCTGCTTACGAACAAAATTGGCCCTTCGGTCTAACTGGGCTTTGGTAAAATTTGGGAAATAACTCTCATGGGCAAAGGAAGAAATGGAGACAAGGACGCAGATTAATATTTACATAAATCTAACCACAGGCCAGACTTCATCTCACTTAATCCTCATGACCATTCTATGGGGTAAGTACATTATTTCCCCTAGTTGACAGATAGGGAAAGTGAGGGTCACAGAAGTTTGATAAATGTTTGGGCCATTACTTGAAGCAGTAACAGCTCCAAAGCCCATGCTCCTTACACCCAGCCCACGAGCTCCTTTACCCTCCTGGGAAAGAAGGGATGAGCAGTGCTGGGCCTGCTCTGGCTCCATCCTTGAGTGTCTTGGCACCTGGCCACCTGAATGCAGCCTCTCTAGCCCCAGTAGCCCAGGTAAGGCCTAATAACTGGTTGTGAGCAAAGTATAATCCATCAGAGATCAGAAGCCCTTGATGAGTTACCACTTTATAAGTGGGGAAACTGAGGCTCATGGAGGTAAGTCCTCTGTCCTATCTGGGCTTCCTCCAGTGGTTGCTGGAGCTGGCTCCTACCAGCTTTCAAGGGCAATGGCATGTATCTCCTCCCAATTCAGTGTTCAGTGATGTCCCTTTGGTCCTTGATATCAGCCATGGTGTGACTATTTACACCATAAAAAATTGGCAAATGCTATAAATCAGGGATTTTTGTGTGTGTGTTTGTTGTTTTTTTCCCCAGAGAGCCAGTTGTTAAAACATTTACCAGAACACCACTGGCTTCCTCTCTGCTGTAAGGAAAAGGAATTATAAATGTCAGTGGGGGGATGGTCAGGAAAAGCTCCCATCAGGGTCCAGGCAAACAGATCCTCAACCTACCTTGGCTGTGATTTTATGATCAACATCCATGTGATCTGTGATGTGTTTGTGTCAGAATCACTGAGGGTCTTGTTGAAAATATTTCCTGGGCCCCACTGAAGCAGAATCCCGGGAGGCAGGACCATAACCTGTATTTTACCAGGTCTCCTCAGATGATTCTTTTGGTTCCTGAGTTTGAGTATCACTGCTCTGCATCCTCGTCATTGTAAAATGACTCCTCAGACACAGAGGGCAAAGCTTAGGCCCTCATAGAAAATGCACTCCAGTCTCTATTTCTTGAATGCCCACTGTGTGTTTGCCGAGGGTGAGTGAAGACAGGCCCAGGTGTGCTTCCGTCCTCATTCCCCATCCCTGAGCTGGTGGTAGAGAGCTCACTGGTCTGTCCACATTGGAATCAGACAAAATTCCACCATGTCACCTCTCAGAGAGTTCTAGGTAAGCATGCCCACTAGATGTTCCAGTAGAATTTATTAACACGTAGGAAATGTATAGTTAATACTTAATTATCTAAACAATTTGAAGTCAGAAGAACTGGGTTAGAGTCCTGGATCTGATCCACACTAGGTTAGTGACCTAAGGCAAGTCCCTTGACCTCTCTGGGGCTCAGTTGCCTCCTCTGTAAAACTAGCATCTACCTTAGAGGTTTACAAGACTCAAACGAGATAACGCTGGGAAAGCAAACTCATTTACAGAGTGCTAGATGCACATTTATTTCCTTAGCTCTCTCACCCTTGCAGGTGGGCCCTCCTCAGCTCTAGAACCGTGGCCTGTCTCCCTAACCAGGCTGTGGGCACCTCAGAGCAGGCCCTGGGCTTACCCATCTCTGTGTGTGCGTCATACATAACAGGTACTTCCTAAAGGTCTGTGATTGAATATGAATGAATGATCTACATATAGATATAGACAGACAAGACCGCCCCCACACAGATACATGTAGATACTGGTACGGGATTATTCGCAGACAGGTGGCCTGGAGTTGTGACTAGAGCCCAGGACCTGGGGTCAGGAGTTTCAAGTGTTAGGATGGGGAACTGTATCTACTGCTGTGCAGTAAACTACCACAAACTTACAGGCTTAACACAACACATATTTATTACCCCACAGGTTCTATGGGTCAGGAATCCAAGCCCAGCTCAGCTGAGTCCTCTGTCTAGAGTCCCACGACACTGCAGTCAAGGTGTTGGCCAGGGCTGCAGCCTCATGTGAGGCTCACCTGGGGAAGGATCTGTTTCCACGCTCACTCAGGTTGTTGGCAGAGTTCAGTTCCTTGTAGTTGTAGGACTGTCACGTTCTTACTGGCTGTCAGTTGGAGGTTGCCCCCTCAGCTCCTAGAGCTGCCTGCAGTTCCTTTGTCACATGGGTCCCCCAAAATAGGCATCCCCCAACATGGCAGCTTGCTTCTTCAGAGCCATCCAGGGAGTGAATATGAGAGAGACTCCAGCAAGATGGGTGCTATAATTTTGTCATGTAACTATGTAATCACTTATGTAATAACATGCCTGCCATCAGTCTGATCACCCTCGCCATATTCTATCGGTTAGAAGCAAGTTGCCGGCCCTGCCCACACTCAAGGGGAGGGAATTACATGAAGTCATGAATGCCAGCAGGATGGTGGGTGACCTCTTCAAGAGTTTGTCCATCACAGGAGCTGAGACGAACCTCATGAAGGACCTTCCTTGTGAAGTCGGTAGACAGACTTGTGGGATAGTATAGTTCTGAAAAATCTTCTAGCCACTTCACTTAACATATGAGAAAACAGAAGCCCAGAGAGACAGAGTCACCAGTAAGAATACAGCAGAATCAGACTAGACTGAACCCTCTGACTCCTAATCTCCACCATACTCTACTGCTTCTCTCCTGCTTATTGTCAGAACTTTGAGGACAAAAGACAAAAATTAAGGTGACTCTGAAGATGTAGCTTAGTGACCACTGGAATGTGTTGGAATACCTACAGAATAAATCCAAGTCCTTAGCTCAGCACTCAAGGCCCTTTGACGACCTGGCACAGTGAAGCTTTTCTGTCTCACCCCTTGCCAACCCCACTCCCCTCACAAAGAACCATTTGCAACTACCTGGGGGTCCTTCAGTCCCTTTGCATATGCTCCATCAGGAAGGCCTTTCTCTTTCTATGTCTAGGAAATAAACAAACAAAACAAATCAACAAACAAATACAACTACTTATCCTTTGAGTCCCAGCTCAAATGCCACCTTCTCTGTGACACCCTCCTTAATTCTTGTAGGCAGAATTAATCACTCCCTCCATTCTGCTCTCTCAGAATCTTGACCAGCCTCTCATCAGCCCTTTTGCATGCCTTATAGTTGTTTTTGAGTTCTGTTTCTCCTGTGACACTAGGACCTTAAAGCAGGGTTGTTAGAAAGATGTGAAACTTATTTGGTTTAAACAAGTCTATCCTGACAGCTGGCCCTGTCAAGAGACTGCCACAGCCTCTCCTGCTGAGCTGAGAAACCACCAAGGCTAATGAGAGTATTTCTTTCAAAGCAGTTGTCTCCAGAAGCTCATGGCAAGTCAAGGAAAGGCTAGCTCAATCCCCAGCCAATTACATTCTCCTCTGTAGCTCCCCCAGCACTTTGCTCCATTCAGTAAATAGTTACTGATTGATTGACCAGACTTGAATAGTCATTCGACAATTGCAATTGATATACACCCAAGGCTGGTCCTCTACTCAGAGTTCAGGTTACAGTGATGAATAAGGCAAGGAAAGGGCATGACAAATCTAAAGCACCTGGGCTTTGGAGACAGAAAAGGCGTTATTCAAAGCCAGACTCGGTTACTTACTAGCTGTACGATCTTGAGCAACTTATTTAACTTCTCTGACCTCAGTTTCCTCAGCTAAGGTGCGGCTAACAGTGCCTACTCCGTAAATGTTCCTCTGTGGATTATGTGAGAGGCTATATATGCCTGGCACATGCCCCATCCCCATTCCTAGAAAACCATTGTTCATGCGGGCAACACTCACCATACAGAGATGAGTGCCGTCAGTGATAGACATGACGTGCTGGGGGAGGGAGCAGAGTGAGTGGAGGGACCTGTTCTATTGAACAGAGAAGGGGGAAGGAGAGGCTTCAAACAGGATGAGCAGGGGTTGGCCAGGAGGATATGCCGGTCAGAGGGAATGGCACGTACAAAAGCAGGGCTGTCCTAGCACCTGATCTACATTTTTGTCTGTTCCCAGGTAAGGCGGCATCTAAGCCCTGAAGGTAACACAGAGATCAAACAATCTCTTCCTTCTGTGACAGATGACTGATGTTTTTATTTCTGTTGCCATACTGGAGAAAGTGCCTTTTGTCTCAACCAGAAATACGAAATAATCCAATTTGCAACTAAGTTAATGCTGAGCATTAAAATGCACTGAATTCCAAAGTTCTGATTCTAAGGAGAATGTTACCTGAGTCTCACTCCCAGTGCATGTGACACATTTTTGAATAGACTTTATGGAGTTTGATGCTGTTAAAATGAGACATATGTATAACCTGTGAGTGATACTGCTGCTGTGGGAATCCTTGGAATCTCCTAACATTTTTACTTCCATGATTTTCATGGCCTTAATAACTTAGACTCCAAGAATCCCAGAATGTTAGTTATAGAAGACCCCTCAGAAGTTCAGCCTCTACACCTTCCTGATGAAGAAGCTGAGGCCAAGACATGGGGAATGAGCTGCAAAGACCATACAGCAAAATCCTTAATTTCTGACACTGGAACATAGACCTATAAGCTTCAAATCCAGTGCTCTTTCTCCTGTACTATGGTTACTTACTCCTGAGGGACTGTTGTCAGTTGAGGGTGGGTCTTTTCAAATTGCACACTTCAGTTAATAGATGTTCATTTTAAAGATTCATTTCCTTTGGGTTCAATGGGTTGCTTTCCACAAGGTCAATACTAGAAGGTTATATCAAACCTCAGGTTCTTGACTGTGTCCTTAAGTACTTAGGCCCTGAAGGTGATAGAATCACAGAATCTTAGGACTTCCCCGGTGGTCCACTGGTTAAGACTCTGTGCTTCCAGTGCAGGGGGTGCAGGTTCGATCCCTGGTTGGGGAACTAAGATCCCACGTGCCACGCAACGCGGCAAAAAAAAAAAAAAAAAAATTAAGAGTCACAGAATCTTAGAGTAGAAAGGGATTTTAGAGGTTTATCTGGTTCAACTCCCCTTCCACCAAAGAAATACTCTCTGAACATATTCAGTGAACATATCCGTTTCTCCTGAGGGAATTTATTCTGTTGTTTGGCCATGACTCCAAGGTTCCTTGAGCAGAATTCTGTTTCTCTACCTACTCTGTCCTTTAAGAGAAAGGGAAGGCAGGAAATGGTGCTCACTTATTTATGTGATCATCCCAATATAAGGCTGGGGAAAAAAGTTTAAATAACGTGCCCAAGTTCACCCATGATAAGTGGAAGATTCAAGCCAGCATGTAACTCTCCAGAATGCCAAGATTCCCCCATCTCCCAGCCTTCTGTCTCTCTTCCACAAAGCCCTTTCAGCACGCTACTCTGGAGCTTTCCTTTTAAAATAAAAATCCCCTGCTTAAATGCCTTTGATGGCTCTTCAATACCACTCGAGGTAAACAGTCCAAACTCTTTAGATTACTAACCAAGGCCTTAACAATCTGGCTCCAAGTGGACTTTCCAGGTTCACTTCCCTCTACTCTTCCAGCGCATCCCAGCTTCTCCCTGAGGATGCCTTTCTGTCTCTGCACATGCTGTACTTGCTGCCTGCATGCCCTTCCCCTCTTTCTCTGCCTAAAGAATTCCTAGTTTCCTTTTAAGGTCCCTTCAAATGTCACCTCCTTGGCGAATCCTTCCCTAGTTTCTCTGAAGAATCAGAGACTTGCCTCTTTCCTGCTTTCTCCCAGCACATTGTACAGCTCTTGTAACAGCCTCTTTTGCATTGTCATGGTGCTTTGTAGTCTAAGGTCCTTGAGGACAGGGATGGTATTTCTTTGCGTTCGCAGTTCCTGGCACATAATAGATGTTCCATAAATATTCAGGAAATAGAACTGAGGTGTAATCCGTTTCCAAATGTTAATCCTTCCATTATTTGAAGACCCATCTACAGCCTTGACCTATGACATTCTAGTCTTAGTTTTTTCTTTTCTAGGCTAAGTATTCCCAACTCCTTCAGCTGTTCCTTATAAAGTCTGATTTCCAGAGTTTTATCACCTTGGTCATTTGCTTCTTTCTGGGTGACAACTTGTCAACATCACTCTTGTAAAATATGAGTCCCACCGACAAAACTTAACAGCCCAGATGAAGTCTGACCACAGCAGAACACAGTAAGAGGGTCACAACCTCTGACTTAGATGTAGCATTTCTTTAACCATTGCTGTGTGCCAGGAGCCTCTGTCTATCTTATTTTCTTTCACTCTTGCAATAATCTGGTAAGGTAGGTATTATTTCTCTCATCTTTTAGATGAGGATACCAGCCATCTGGTAAAGCACTTCAAGAGTAAGTTTAAAGTCACAAGCCCAGAGCGCAAAGTGAGCTTGTGGCCAACTGATACCTTTAGATCATTTTTACAACAACTGCTGTCAAGTTAATTTTTTTTCCAGTTACCAGGTTTAAGGGCAACTGAGGACAAAAAGAATCAGTGCCTATAGAAGGGTGTGGAACCAAAGCACAGAGAAAAGGCAGGTTGGATTAATGACCAACTTCCTAAAAATAACAACCTTTATCTAGGAGCTCAGACAGAGCCTGGCATTTCTCAGCCACATAGCTTCCTGGAACTATTTTTATTTGGTATTTTACAAGAGGAACAAGAGCAGAAGTGTCTTAGATAAACAGTGAGGTCTGAGGCTCAGCATTCCTCTGCAAAGCCCTTGCACCATCAGAATCTGCGCAGCCAGTCTAGTTGGGGCCCTGTGAGTTACAGAGGAGACGATGAGGAGCCTGTCTCCAGTCTGGGGCCTGGGCCTGGAAGGGCCCCACTGTGCACATTCATTCCATAAAGATCTCCTGAGCGCTGCTGTGTTCCAGGTATGGTATGAGGAGCTGGGTGTGTCCTAAAGCAGGGGTCCCCAACGCCCTGGTGTGCGGGCCGCACAGCAGGAGGTGAGCAGCGGGCAAGTGAGCGAAGCTTCATCTGCCGCTCCCCATCGCTCACGTTACCGCCTGAACCATCCCCTGTCCCTGTCCGTGGAAAAATTGTTCTTCCATGAAACCATTCCCTGGTGCCAAAAAGGTTGGGGACCGCTGTACTAAAGAACACAGGGAGAATTCCAACCTTCTGAGCTTATCATCCGGTGGCAGAGACAGACACAAAGGATACATATGCAATCGAGCAAGGGCAATGCTCTCCAGGCTACTGGGAGAGCAAGACGAGAGGCATTTAGCCCATTCTGCGGTGAGGATGGAAGAGAAGGGATCCGAGGAAGCTTCCTGGGCAGAGTGATCTTAATTGATGAGTAGGAGTTAACCTGGGGAAGGTGGGAAGAAGAGACAAAGGAAGAAGAAAAAGTAGAAGGTATAAGCAGAACCTCAAATGCAAGAAACAGCATAAAGTTCCCATAAAGGATGGGAAGAATTACAAGCAGTTTGGTGTTTGATTAAAGCTCTAGAGGCGGAGAGATAGACAAAGGTACTAACTGTCTGTTGTGTGGTAGGCCCTGTGATAAAACCTTCACATACACTGTTTCAGATCACTAACTCACTGTGCAACCTTGTACTGTACCTCTCTGGGCCTCACTAGTAAAATGAGGTCAACATGAATTCCAAGGTCCTGTCTAATCTCAGCCTCTGGCATGAGTGGAAAGGCATTCTAATATATGGTCTACCCACCATGTTCACAGTAATGGTAGGTTGATCCAGCTTCATGGCCCTACCTCCCCGAGTTACAGTCTGAATACTCAAGAGGAAGTGAATTCTATCAGACTTAAAAACATTTACCAAGTATATAATGTGTGTAGGATACAAAAAAGATACAGATTAGGGCTCCCCTGGTGGCACAGTGGTTCAGAATCCGCCTGCCAATGCAGGGGACACGGGTTTGAGCCCTGGTCCGGGAAGATCTCACGTGCTGCGGAGCAACTAAGCCCGTGAGCCACAACTACTGAGCTATTGAGCCTGCGCTCTAGAGCCTGCAAGCCACAACTACTAAGCCCCCGTGCCACAACTACTGAAGCCCGTGCACCTAGAGCCCGTGCTCTGCAACAAGAGAAGCCACCGCAATGAGAAGCCCGTGCACCACAACGAAGAGTAGCCCCTGCTCACTGCAACCAGAGAAAAGCCTGCGCACAGCAACAAAGACCCAACGCAGCCAAAAATAAAATAAATAATGTTTTTTAAAAAAAATCTTTAAAAAAAAAAGATACAGATTAAAATAGCTGTCCGGCAGGGTGGGCTGTGACAAAGGTCTGTGGAAAGGGTCAGATGGTGAGCTGTGGGGAGCTCAGAGTTGGGAGAGATCACAGTCAGCTTGGAGGGTCAAAGCAAGGCTTACTGGAAGAGATGGCTTTGTGATGGGCCACAGGGCACACAGAATGTTGGAGGAGGCTGAGCAGAGGTATTCCAGGCAAAAGAAACAGCAAGAGCCTGACAAAGGCAACCAAAAACTGTACTGCTGCTGCCTCCACCTGCCCCCTCTCCCACCATCCCCGCCACCCTTCTGCCCTCTCCACCCCTCCTGACCTCTCCACCCCTCCGTCCCTGCACATCCTCTGCTCACCCTACCAACCCACTCTCAGGATTCTTAGCTGATAGCTGAGACTCGCCATAGCTAACCCTCATTCCCTCTGTCCAGTTTATTGACTATATCTCCCCAATATGGACCCTTGGCTCCAGCCACACAAAACTACTTGCCGTTTCTTAAATGTGCCCTTCAGTTTTCTGTCCCTAGCTCATTATACCTTCTCCATACAATGCCCCATTCCCCTAATACTCCTTCCACTGCCTCCAGTTTTCCCTACCCATCATTCAAGTCCTTCTTCTCTATGAAACTGAATCTCTTCCAAACACTGCATCATTTTGATTGCATTTCCCTCATGGCACTTATAACTTCCTGCCTTGTATTATAATACTCTTCCTCATGGGACTGTAAGCTCCTTGAGGGGAAGTGCTGTGCCATGTTGGGGTCTCTCCCAAGGGTCTTGCACAGGGAGCACTCAATAGCTGGCCAGCCAGCCAGTAAACACATGGGCTGTGAGCAAAGCAATCAGAGGCATAGTCTAAATGAACCTGTCCTTAGACCATCATTTAAGGAGAACTGGGGTCCTTCTGTCATCCTTCGGTTCTCCAGCATTATTCCCCTACACTCAGGCATGTGCTTCAGTGGTATCAAGCCCACCTCTAGTTCCAGCAGTGGACCTTGTTATCCCATCCTCCTAATTGCTTCCAGAAGGTTCAGGACTCCCGATGAATCAGTCAGAAAATGTCCAACCATTCTTCTGATCCCAAACTTAGCAACCAGGTGAAATCTGTTTAAACTGCCCATTTAATGATCTTAGGCAGCCCTGAAGCAAAAAAGGAGTCACAAAAGGCCGACAACCAGGAGAAGATGTGAAAGGGAAAACATCCAAATCAAGGAGGAGGCTAAGAGCTCACACATTTTTCAGCGCCTCCCCCCATCACCACCATCCCCACTTTCTTTAAGCACCAGAAGCCGTTTTTCCTCTTCACTCAACAACTCTCCCTCGGGGTCACTGTCCACCCAGCAACATGGTAAAAGTAAGGCACTGCTCCCTCGATTGTCAATCCTGGAATAATTGCTCCTTCTTGCGCTCCTTTACGGAGGGCTCTGCAGGTTTATTCCTTAATGTGATATATAAAACAGCGGACCTGGGGTTTTCTAGTATCCCTTCTTAAAAAAAAATTACATCCTGATTTGTCTGTTTTCTTCCCTGTCCATTGCCTCTGTACTTCTTGGCTTCCCACCAGCTGTGACTCTTTTCCAAGGGTCTGGTCATAGCCCAAATCCACTCTCCACCTGCCTCTGGGTTTTTAAACCCCTTACATCTCCTTTTAAAAATGTCAAACATCAAGCAATTAATGAAATCTATGATGTGCTGTGCTCTGGGATACTAAGTGGAATACAAGTGAGGTACTACCTTCAAGAAAACTACTGTCTAACTTAAGATACTTCAAGGTGACACACTTCATACAGAGATGTTACCAAGTGACAGCACAGAGGAGGAAGCTATTAATCCTTCTTGAGAAGTGTCAGAAGGAGTTTTGATCTGGATCTAAAAAAGAAGCAGGGATCCAAAAGATAATATGTACACTTTTAATTTTTTCAGCAAACATGTAGGAATCTCTCCTTCATGCAAAGCCTCGTCTGAGGTATTAGAGCTACAGGTGTGAACAAGGTTTCTGATCTCAAGAAGTTTTCATCCTAGGTAAGGTGTTTTAAAATGTGTCCTAATAATGGTGATACAATACATATCTTGCTATGAAAGAGTTACAAACTGCCAGGGGAGTTCACAGAGAAACGTTTAAGAGAACATTTCTCGCTGGGTATAGGAGGCAGAATTTTAAGATGGACCCTAAGATTCCTGGTCCCCTGGTGTATTCGTCCTGCTTAATCCCTGCAACCGTAAAGAGGATGAATTTTACTCCAGTGATTAGGTTATATGTCACAGTTGCCCTTAAGTAGGGAGATTTTCTGGATGGACCTGACCTAATTACAAATCGTTTAAAAGCTGAGAGTTTTCTCTGGTTGAAGAAGGAGAAATCAGAGAGATTCGAAGAATTCTCTTCTTCAATTAGATATGAGAGAGGCTCTCTGTCAATGAGATGGCAAGGACCTGAGAGTGGTCCCCAGTTAACAGCTAGCAAGACAGTGGGGATCTCAGCCCTGTGACCACAGAGAAACAAATTCTGCCAAGAAGCTGAGGAGCTTAGAGAGGACCTTTCCCTAATCAAGCCTCTGGCTAAGAAGATGGCTGGCTGGCATTTTGATTTCAGCCATGAGATACCCTAAGCAGAGAACCCAGCTACACCATGCCAGACTTCTAACCTACAGAACTGTGAGCTAATCAATGACTATTGTTTTAAATTGCTAAATTTGTGGTAATTCATTGTGAAGCGACAGGCACTTACAACACTCTCCTCTCATTCATTGTTTACAAACTAGTTTCCCCAACTGTGGGCTCCTTGGTTCAGGCTGCATCTAGTTATCCTTGTAGCCTGAAGGCTATTCATAAGACAGGTACTCCCTAAAATTCCATCAAATGAGTGTTTAAATGAGACACAGGGATGAAAATGAGCACCTGGATGTAGATCAGGATCTGGATACACTCTGTCCATTCTCTCCTCCCAAAGATGGGGAGACTGATACTGAGACCAATGCCCAGACAAAAAGAGGAGGCTCCCCTTCAGTCCAGCACTCCAAGGTCTATTCCAGAGACAAAGCAAGCCACCTAGCCCTAGCTGCCCCAGCTGAGGCCCCAGCCTTGTGGGGATGGGACCTTCTCCCAGACTTGGCTTAGGTGGACTTCAAGGAGCATTGTTCCCAGAGGATCATTAATCAGGGATCTCTGTGTGACTTGAGAGTCAGTTCTAAATCATACCTATACTCACGCCACACCATCTCAACAGGGGTCTTCACATTTATATTTCACTGTAACACCTTAGCTATATGTGAAAGCCAAACATATTTTCAACCAGCCAAAATAGAAGTTAAAAAGTCCTTGAGCCTCATTTATTCATTTCTTATGAAACATTTTTATGTTGTTGTTACGTTTATGTTGTTTTAATGCTTTAACACAAGGAATGCTATGTACTCTCCACCTTGCTTACAGACAGTTAAAATTCCCTGTGTACTCCTCCCGCAATAGCATGCCCACCCCAAACCCTAGAGATAACCTCTCCCCTGAACTTATTGTTTACTGTTTCTATGCATGTCTTTACACTTTTACTGCATGGGTATGTGTGTCCCTAAAAAAATGGTATTGTTTTGCTTATTTTTAAACTTTATATAAGTAACATCATACTGCTTATCCTTTTTTTGTTCAGTGCCGTTTCAAAGACATTTTCATGTTATTACATGTAGCTCTAGATCAGGGGTTGGCAATTTTTTCTAGAAATGGCCAGAGAGTAAATATTGCAGGCTTTACAGGTCAGAAGGCCTACTGTGGCACAAAAGCAGCCACAGAAAGCCTGACTGGATTCCAATAAACCTTCATTTTCATGTAAGTTTCACATGTCATGATATATTCTTCTTCTTTTGATTTTTTTCAACCATTTAAAAAATGTCCAAAACAAAACAAATCATTCCTAGCTGTTGGCCCGAAGGAAGTCGGGCCAGATTTAGCCCAAGGACCATTGTTTGTCAATTCTGCTCTAGATCATTCATTTTTATTGCTATAGTGTTCTGTTGACTTCACATTCATAAAAAATGAATTTACTAAATATTTACCAGGTTCAAGAAATTCAGTAGATACTACTGTAGATCAGACACTGATCTACTCTCAAAAAATCTACTATGTAAGTAGACAAGATAAGGCGTGTTAACCAATAAGGAGGCAGAAAGTGACCAAGGTCCTGAGAGAGGTTTGCGTGGCCTACCGTGAGAGCCAATACGAGTGAGGCAGGAGAGCTCACTTCACATTGGCACAGTGTTGAGAAAGTGGGCTGTGGAGCCGGGCTGCCTGGATTCCCGTTCCGGCTCTACCATTTACTAGCTCTGTGACCTTAGACAAGTTACTTTACCTCCCTGTTCCTCAGTTTTCTCATCTCTAAAATGCAGGTCATAATAATACTGCATAGGTTTGTTGTGGAAATTAAATTGTCATAAAGATTAAATAAGATAGTGCCCATAAAGCACCCAGAAGAGTTCCTGGTTCTTACTTAGCATTACATAAATGTTGGTTTTTATTATTCAAGCTGGAGGATCATATGAGGCTTTGGAAAGGCAGCATTAAATCAGAGTTTTAAAAGATTGTTACGGTTTGGACATACAGAAGTGAAGAGCAAGGCATTCTAGAACATAGAGCAGTATATAAAAAAGCCCAGAGTAGCAAAGGGCATATGTAGAAAAGGAAAGCAAAGGGCAAATGTAGAAAACTACACATGAATCAAAGGGTAAATAAAGAAGAGAGAGAAATAAATTTAGAAAGGAAGGCTGTGGCCAGATCATAAAGAGCCTTGAACACAAGGCTAACAAGTTTAGACTTTGTCCTGTAGGCACTAAGGACTTAGTAAGTTTTATGAACTGGGAACTGACAGGATGCTTCCAGGATCTGGCAGCTGTGGAAGACAAGTTGAGAGAAGAGAGTCAAGAGTTAGGTTACATCTCCAATAGCCTAGGAAATAGGACGTTGACTAGGGAAAAGGCAGTGTGCTTTGGCAACTGACTGGATGTGGAGGACAGGGAGGAATTTTAAGAAGCACTACCATGATTTTAAGACTGGGTGACCAGAAGTATGGTGGTGCCATTGTTGAAATGGGGAACACAGATAGAAAGAGAAGGTTTAGCATGGAGAATCATGATTTTGGTCTTTAACCCGCAGGGTTTGAGGACTCCATAGGAATTGTCTAATGGAACCAGAGCTAAGAATAAATAGGTCTGTAGACAGAGCTGATGATATAGACTAAATGCTTTGGGTTAATCCTTTTAACAACTCGATATGATAGGTATGTGACTATCCCCATTTTATAGAGGAAGAAACTGAAACCAGGGGAATTTAGGCTAACTCCTCAGCTCATCATCAACCACCCCTCTACTGACTTTGCAGCTGCCCTTTCCAGTGCTTCATCCCAGGACAGTCGCTCAGACCCTTGCTTAGAGGCTGACTATTTGATGCAACTCCAGTAAGCTTAGATTATGTACCTTCTCAGCTTTAGCAAATTAGAAGCAGGTATAAAAGGGATAGGCATAATGACAGCAGGAGAAGTGGCAGCTGAAAACCAGAACCTTTGTGGAAGCACCATGAGAGCACAGCATTCTGGGGCCATTTGTTAAGGTGGAGTAGAGTCCTTAACTCAATAGTCCAAGAGGATTGCTTAATAATAAAGCCTGATTGCTACCAATTCATGTTTATAATAAATCAAGAAAATACTAAGTTTACTTCTATTTCTTAAATAAGGATGGCTAGGAAGTTTATAAAATACCTTTAAAAGATTTTCATCTGATATGGATACTTTTTTTTTAATGTTAAAGGAACAGACTCTCAGCACTATGGGGAACTTCTCTTCAAAAGCGGCTTTCCTGACAGCAGAGGTTTTGATATAATTGTTTTCCCTCTCACTTGTGAGCCCTAGAAGTATGTGAAGGATAACCTGGGCTGTGTAGCTCTGGAGAACCCTCTGCCAGGATTCCCATGCCTACTCACACTAGCATTGGTAACCTCCTCTTTTCCTCTCATCTGCTTTCCTCACTGGACTGCTTCTCAGAAAATGGGCAATGAGGAGAGGTAGCAGTGTGCTGGGGTCAGAAAGGGTGCTAACGTCCACAGCAAATGCGAGCAAAAGCCTCACTACACAGCACCCAGTGGAAATGAAGGAATAAAACACTCATCCTGTCGCTTGTCAGGTGGTAAAGTGATACCAAATGAGGAATAAAAAGACCAGAGTCATCTGGGTCCTAGCTCTGTTGCTTACCAGCCCTGCACTTCCCTGTTTCTATCCTTCTGCCTAGAATGCCCATGCCTTGTAAACTTATCCCTCAAGGCTGGCCTTGGGTCTTGAAAACTCTTTCTGAAATGAAAGTCCGATTAAGTCACTCCCCTACTTAAAACTTCAATAGCTTCTTACTGCCTATAGCAGGCATTCATAAACCTTTTGGGCTCAGGACCCCTTCCCACTCTTAAATATTACTGAGGACCTCGAAGAGCTTTTTAATGTGCCATTTGTTACTTCTAACAATACTTACCATATTAGGAATTAAAACTGAGAAATTTCTAAAATTTTATTAATTCATTTAAAATTACAATAAATCCATTACCTATTAATATAAACACATTTTTAGTGAAAAATGTCTACTATTTCTAAGACAAAATATTAATGAGAAAAGCGGTGTCTTACATTTGTACAAATCTCTTTAACACCTGGCTTAAAGAAGACAGCTGGATTCTCAAATCTGTACCCGCATTTAATGCGTTGAAATATCATTTGTCCTATAGTCTATGGAAAACTTCACTGTATGCTCATCAGAGTAAAAAAAAGCAAATCGCATTTAGCATTATTATGAAAATAATTTTGAGCTCTCTGACCCCTGAAAGGATCTCAGGGACACCCAGGAGTCCCAGAACCATACTATGAAAACCACTGGCCTACAAAATAAATTCTAAGGTAGACATACAAGGACAGTAAATGTCATTCTAGGCACACAAAGACCTCCTTCCACGTTCTGGCTTCCTTTCCCTGTCTAGCTTCAGCACCGTCATCACCACATTCACACTGTCTCTCATACTCCCACCCTGCCAGTCACACCAACCAGCCATCTGCTATCATATGTCTTTATGCCCTTGCACACATCCGTCCCTCTGCCTGAAATGAGCTTCCTCCTTGCAGACTCTTTCAAGAGCCAACCTGAAAGTGTTTAACTCTCAGGGAGCCTCCTTTGACCCATCCAAACAGCTGATGACTCCCTGCTGGCAGAGCACAGGCTTTGAAGTCAGGTTGGAGATGAATCTCCACTCATTTACTGGCTGGGTGACCTTGGACAAGTAGCTTCACCTCCCTGAGCTTCAGTTTCCTCCCTGCTAAAATAGGGATGATCCAGGTGGACGCGGCGTTTAACCATAGGAGTGTAGCAAAGAGTGTTCACTACCAGAACGAGCCTGTCTCCAGGCACATGGAGGGGCTCAATGCGTAAGTAGTTGTTGAATGGATGGACGAACCAATGAAGGGACCGCGGGAGCTTCTATTTCCTACGCATTTACTTACTAGGTCTCCAGCACTGTTCCGTGGGCTTCACAAGCATTAACTTATTTATCCTCACACCAACCCTCTGGATTGAATGCTATCCCGTTAGAGGTGAGGGTCCTGGGGTAGAAATACAAGGTAACTCGCTCAAGGTCATCCATCACTCTTAGCAGGGCAGGGATTCGAGCCCCAGAGCGCCGCTCTTCACCCGAGGCGGCGACGCGCGTCAGCCAACCTGACCTGACGCCTCTTGGGTCCGCCATCTCCCCAACCCGCCCACGCGCGGGCTCGGAGCGGCGACAGCGGGACTCGAACCCAAGTACCCGAGCCCTCTCCAGACCTCAGTTTACCCACCCGTGAGAAGCAGCGCATAGGGCCGGTGGGGACGCGGGTCTGGGCCCCGGGGTCGAAGGCAGGAGGCGGGAGGCAGCGGAGGCTAGCGCGGCCTGGCCGCACGGCGGCGCCCTCCCGGCACCGCCCCCCCGCGCGGGCCCAACTGCCGAGGCGCTCGCCACCCTGCGGCCTGAGGCCCGGGGGGCGGGGCCGGGAAGCCTGCGCCCCGCCCCCGCCTCAGCCAACGCCGCCGCCGCCTCGGTCGAGCCCCCAGCCGCGCGCCAGCCCGCCGGCCGGCCGGCAGCCGCTGCTCTCCGGAGCCGCCCCCGCCCGCCCCCTCCGCGCGTCCTCCCTAGCTCGCTGCGCAGCGGAAACATGGCGGCGGGCAGGGAGTGAGGCGCTCCGCGTCGTCGCTGCGCCCGCAGGTAAGCGCCTCGGCGGCCGCTTCCGCTCTCCCGGAAAGCCCGCGCCCTGAGGGGCTGGGCCGCCAGGGGCCGCCCCGGGTGAGAAGGAGGCGCCAGGACCGGCCCGGCCGCTGCCCCCGCCCCTCGGGCCCGACTGTCCGTCTGTGTGTCCCGGCCGGTCGGCCTGTCTGGGGTCCGAGCGCGGCCGTCCCCCGCCGTGTTCTTGGGCCCGGAGCTCCGGCGGCTCGTTCTGCTTCCGCGGCCGGGCCAGCGGGGCCCAGTGTCCGGCCCGCGGCCCTGACTCAGTAGAGGCGCCCCGGGGGCCCCGCGAGGGAAACTCAAGGACACGGGGACCTCTGGAGGGTCCGCATCGCGGGCGGTCCGAACGGCGGTCTCTCTGTCCTGGCCGGCGGGGCTGGGTCGGCCCGAGAGTGTTGGCTTTGGGCCGAGGGCCGGGAGTCGGAGGGGCTGTCAGTCGGCTCGGACAGGAGAGCTGAGAGATGCCTGTGGATCCTCGCTGGCCGGATCCGGTTCGGGGCGGGCGAGGACCGAGGTCGGCGGACAGCGTGGCCCATCCGAGGGTCGGGGGTGCGAAGGGCGGGGAGCTGTCAGCAGCGGTCCTCCGGGCTGGCTCCGGCGGCTGGAGCTGCGCCGAGACAACTCACGTGTGCCGCCGGAAACGGGCGCGGAAAGCAGGTTTCCAACCTCCGACGGGGGCGGGAGCCGTTGGGCACCGAGGTGAGCCAGCGGCCAGGAGGGCTGGACACGTGGGCACAGCTGTGGGCCAGCCCCGGAGGAATGAAAAGGGGTTTCCTGGAGATAAGTGAACCCCAAAACATCTCCAGACTGGAAGGGAATTTAAAAGTCATCCAGGGTCCCTTTCCCTCATCCCATACCAAAGTAGCTTTGAAAATCCCAAATTCTACCCTAATAATTTGACAAGTCTGAACATCTCCTCCAGTGATGGGAAACCGATCTCTTCCCAAGGAAACCCAAAACCTATTAAGTTTCTGCAAGAAGCTCTTTCGGCCCCAAGGATTGACCTGCTTAAATATAAAGTACTCTATTCCGTTTCTCACTTCTGTGCCGTGTTTTGAGCTTAAAAAAAAAAAAAAAAATCTAGTACTGTTTGTTTAAGCCAACTAAAAGAGTTATTATTTTGTGGAAAATTTGGGGGTTTCCCTCATTTTTTAAAATGTCTATAAACACTTTATCAAATGAGCAAATGTATATCGATTGGAATGCACCATGCAAATAGAAGAGCTTATTATTTTTTACACTGGGAAAGAATTGAGTCTGGCATCCCTAGTTTGATGCCAGACTGCAATTTAATATTTAGTTGGAGAGGGAAATGCTTTATTACATTGAACTCTTTGCTCTCTTTCTAACTGCCAACACAAGGCCCAAAATTACTATGAAAAGAACATTTTGTTGTTGTTGCTCATATACCAGCATTATTTTTTACTTGCCTTTTTATCACTGAGCCTTGGTTTGTGGGGTTAAGTTTTTAAGTAGTGTCTTTACCAACAACTTAAACCCCTGCCTAAGCAACCCTGCAGGTTAGTAATATTTTAAGCTTAGCAGAGATGTCATGACCTTGTAGATAAAGCGCCAAGCTCTTGTATCCAGGACGCTGTTTATATTCTAAGCAAAATTTCACTGTTTTTATAACGTAGACAACACAGCGGTCAGAATTAGTTCTTTATCTTTATTCTTATATCTTCATTTTTTTCACTTGGTCAGTGGTTTTGAAGTTTCTAGCACATGTCAAGTTTTGCTTTCTGTTATGTTTGTTGGGTAAAACTTTGTATAGCATCATTCTTTACAGAACTGTGCAGACTCAGGAAAAGCTCTGGTTCCTTCCCTTCAAAGGACTTGGAGTTAATGGTAGGAAATACTAAAAAACTCTGTGAGAAAGCACTGGTTTGAATATCCCACTGAAAATGTAAACTCAACATCTAACATTTACTCTATACTTAATGTGTCTATTATGTGTCAGGCACTATGCTATGTACTATGTTTAGCTGGGTAGACAGAGATGAATAAGATACATTTCCAATCCTTGTGAAGTTGGTAAATTAGATGCTGAAATAGGTCATCTCAGAATAAAAGGTGAGAGCTATGCCTGTGATGCTGTGGTTGCATCAAGGGGAGGGTGCTTAGACTAGTCCGGGACTTGAGGGAAGGCTTGAGGAAGACATGACACCTGACCCAAGTCTTAAATGGTACGTAGAAGTAAGTCAGGCAAAGATGAGAAAAATGTGCTTCAAACAGAGAGAATAGCTTGAGTAAAGGCATCAGTGTGAGAAAAGGAATGGCTTGCCTAGAGAACCACAAGCAGTTTGCGACTGCTAAGAAATAACAATGAAGATGTAAGCGGTAAGTTGTGAGGCCAGAAATACAGTCCGAGGCCATGTCATGGTAGACCCTGTATGCATAAGTATCTTGAAATGAATTCAATGGGTGACTTTTTTTTTTTTTCACTGAAAGGTTTTTATAGATATGCTTAAATAACATTTTTTAAATGTGGTTATAGGGATGAGGAGAGAGGGATGAAGTTGAGAGAATCTGTGAGGCTTTATGATTGATTGCGTGCGTAGATCAGAGGGTGAGGAGTCCAGGGTGATGCTCATGTTTTTGGTTTGGGTGACTAGGGGAATGATGGTGACATTAACTGAGACAGGAAACACTGGATAATGATTTCAGTTTGGGACTTAGAGGTTCTGTGATTTCTTGAGTTAGGTCAATGAGCAAATGTAGAAGTAAGATAGAAAAAAAAGGTTGTGGTCAGAAAGTGGAATATTAGAGTTAAATTGTCTGATGTGGAGCTCTTCTAGGTGACAGCTGGGTCTCTGTGTGTGAGATGCTGAAGTACAGCAGAGGTGAAGGTCGGGTGAAGCTGAGTATGACAAGGAACTGCGAGGCTATTGTATTGAACGAGTCTTCTGCATGGATAGTGAAATGATTTAGGATGCTAGGATGCAGGGAAGAGAGGGATTGTGACCCAGGTGCAGTGAATATAGGGGATTAATCGGGAGGGTGGTAGATGACAGATGAGGAGGAGGAGTAAGGAGTGATATAGCCAGGTGGTGGAAACCTCAGAGGAGGAGGAATTTTTAAACACAAGAATGGAGAAGTAATGGTTTTTGACTTTTCCTTCGTAGAAGCAGGATTCTGATCTCTTCATCTTTATTCAGGTCTCATATTAGTCATTCTTTTGGCTCTGAAGAATCTGTTCTAACTCTTGGAAAGTAGGAGGGCAGATATCCTATATCAAATCCTTTCTGCTGATACTTAATGATGAAGTCCATGGAGGTTTTTTTTCCCTGATGGTCAGTGGATAGATAGGAAACAATCAGTAGTGAGGATATACTCATGGTTTCTGGGAAGAGTATAGTGGCAAGAGCCTAGGCTTTGGGTTAGAAAGATGGATTCACATCTAGGCTATGTCACTTGCTAGCCTTAGGACTGTAAGCAAATTGTTTAACCTCTGTGACTTTCAGTGTCCTTATGTGTAAAAAATAGATTTCTACTTCATGGGGTGTCACAGAGGTTACATGAAATAACGTGTGTGTGTGTGTGTGTGTGTATACACACTAGAGAAGCAATTGGCACTTCAGAGATGCAAAGTAAATGTTAATTCTCTTCCAACTACCTTTAAGGGACTTAAGCTCTGATGGCAGAAATGAAATTTTTTCATGCTTACCTAAATTGTAAGGCAATAAGTACTCTAAGGGAGGTAAAGCAAAGTGATATAGGAGTTCAGAGGATGGAGCCATCATTTCTCAACAGTTGGAACAAGGTTAGGCTTTACACTCAAGATGAATTTTATTTGAGCCTTGGAGAACAAATTTAAATAGATTAAATAATTTAGGTGGAGCTCCAAAATGGGGAAATTATAGGATATGTTTTTAAAAATTGATAGTTGCCAGAGGTCAAGTATTGTATTTGTGTAAGTCAGTAAGCCCACTAGAGAGGTGGGCTGGGGCCATAGTATTAAAGACCTGAAACTTTGGAGTTTGGACTTGATTCTAGATATACGAGGGAGCCATAGATTGTACCTCCTCCCTTTCTACCTCAGTTTCCTATCTGTAAAATCTATAGGCATTAATTTAGACACTTTGGATTTGTGTTTGAAATAAACCAAGTAAATTCACATTTGAAAGTAAGTTCCTATGTAGACCAGCTTTCAGTTAAAAAAATAACTACTAGGATTTATTTTGTAGTTGTAGCTTAATCTTTTGCAATAACCTTGTTTGGTAGATAGGCTTAGTGGAGTTAAAAAAACATACAAGATCTCACTGGTAGAAAGTGACTAAAGATGTTCTCATTTCAAATTCTTTCTTATACTGCCATACTGATTTAGATTTGAAAAATAAGCCTGGGTCCTCAGTGTCACTGAATATTAATAATACAACCCAGGGCTGGTCATTTTGCTTCTGTGATCTTCAGTTCCCTCATTTATAAAATGAGGAAAGGTGTGGGTGTAGGGCTTAACACTTTACATAATGTGAATAAGTACATACTAGATACTCAGATGTTGCCCCCACCCCCTGCAATCTGTAAATGAGGGAATTTAACCAAACCGTTGTCAAGGCCTTAGTGCTAACTCCGTAGCTATCAGGGAACTGCTAGAACTAATTATTTTGATAACCTTTGGCCATATAAACCCAGCAAGTCTTATCCTCTGTTACCTTTGTCCCAGCTCCTCCAATCATATGTCTTTCTTCTGTACTGTTATTCCTGTGCTGACTTGGCTTCCTCTTCCTCTCTCCCAATCCTGCTTTTTTGCTCCCTTTCAAACCTTTCCACTTGTTCTCTGAAACTCCTGTTCTCTACACTGTTAACCATTTTATGGGATGTTTTAATGTGTGTTCTAGCCTTAAATGGAAGCCAGGAGAGTAAGATCGCTTAATCTAGCCCTTCTGAATGGGTGCAGCTCATTCTCCCAGACCACTCCTTGCAAAAGGAGAGAGATAAGGATGACTAATTTTTTATGCACCACTATTTCATACATTTCCAGACCGCTGCTTCTCTGCCTTCTTAAAATCCCTGTGCTCTCTGGCACAAGGGCTATACCACTCTTGTCTTCTTATATAATAGATCTTCTCTATCATTTAGGACCTAGCACACACAGTCTTCCTTTCCATCTCAATTTTTGGCCTTACCCTGAGTGACTTCAGTACTCACATGGATGATCGTTTCTTCAACACATTGACCTCTTCAACTGAAGTGATCATCATTTTAGCTAATCAGCTCCCATAGTCACACCATGAGCTTTGTTCTCATGCAAAGATGGCCCACCTGTGAAATTATAAATGGAGACATGCAGATTTGTTCAAAATTTCTTCTTCTGCCTGACCTTTGAGGATCTACTAGATCTTTTCTTTGACCCCACCAAGGCCTGTCTTCACTTCCTTCCCTATCCAGCTTAATTTTCTTAGTCTCTTGCTATTTCATTCACTCTCTCATCATTATCTTTTATTCCCTTGCTCTTTTGTCCTTCTGTCCCTGTCTGGGCAAAATCCCGAACTAATCTCTCTCTCCTTGCCTATACTAGC
This sequence comes from Monodon monoceros, assembly GCF_005190385.1. Taxonomy (NCBI): domain Eukaryota; kingdom Metazoa; phylum Chordata; class Mammalia; order Artiodactyla; family Monodontidae; genus Monodon; species Monodon monoceros. The sequence continues at coordinate 147,794,900 of NW_021703774.1, forward strand.
TCTACTGAGCCCTGCTGGAAAAAACATCACAGTTATACAGATTGCTGCCATTGGGGAGATGGGAAGATGAAGAAGGATAGGTGATTACAACTGCATGTTATTGAAGTATGTCACACATTTTTCTACTTAATTTGAAACATACAATAACCCTGTTAGAGAGGATGCCAGATCATTATAAACTCTATTTACTGATAAGGAACTGAGGTGTAGGTGGATTAAATGATGTGCCCAATGCCAAATAGCTAGTAAATGTCAGAATGACAACTCAAAACCAGGTCTTCTTACTACAGATTCTGTGTTTTGTCCAGAATGACTCATTGCTTCCTATGACTTCCTTTTTAAGACTCTGTGCTGTCTGAACCTCCTGCTGGTTCTGTTGTAAGTTGTAATATATTAATTTCCTTCCATTTTAAATTATATAAAGGCTGATGCATTATTTTCCCCTCTGATTTACTATAGTTGTTACCATTGTTAGCTTTTAAAATTGAAGCGTATACATATTGTATATTCATTTTAATCACTATGTCTATTGCTCATTGATGTATTATGGGCACATTTCTAAGTGTTTTCTTATTTAGTAGAATTGCTTTGCACTCACTTTTGTAGACTTTCCTCTGGGGCATTCAAACATGGTGGAACTAGAGGCTGTTTTAGTCATTATGTTCTGCAAAGTATAATAGAAAACATGAGAGCCAGCATACTTGTTCTTGGAGATATTTAAGAAGAGAGCAGACAACTGTTTGTCTTAGGTGATTTAAAATTTTGGACTTCCAGTCCTGATTTTTTGGTGCTCTGTCTTATCTCCAGTTATCTCAAGGGACTGCCGGAAAGTCTCCAAGCTAAATTAAATTTATTTCTTTAAATATAAAAGCTTATAAAACCTAATAGGCAGGCTTACCTGGTGGCGCAGTGGTTGAGAGTCCACCTAACGATGCGGGGGACGCGAGTTCGTGCCCCGGTCCGGGGGGATCCCGCGTGCCACGGAGCGGCTGGGCCCGTGGGCCGTGGCCGCAGGGCCTGCATGTCCAGGGCCTATGCTCCGCGGCGGGAGGGGCCGCAGCAGTGAGAGGCCTGCGTACCGCAAAAAAAAAAAAAAAAAAAAACCTAATAGGCATAGAGGGTCACAATTCCAAAATAAGAGCTTAAAACATTGTCTAATTTCTTTATGTGTGTTTTTTCAGTTTTTCATTTATTCATTCAACAAATATTTATTAATGTCTGCTAACTGACAGACACTGTGCTGTGTACAGTGACAAAGATGGAATTCACCTGTGAAGCCATCTGGTCCTGGACTTTTGTTTTTTGGGAGTTTTTAAATCACAGATTAAATTTCAATGCTTGTAACTGGTCTGTTCATATTTTCTATTTCTTACTGGTTCAGTCTTGGGAGATTGTATCTTTCTAAGAATTTGTCCATTTCTTCTAGGTTGTCCATTTTATTGGCATATAGTTTCCTGTAGTAGTCTCTTATGGTCCTTTGTATTTCAGTGGTGTCATTTGTAACTTCTCCTTTTTCATTCCTAATTTTATTGTTTGGGCTCTCTCCCTGTTTTTCTTGATGAGTCTGGCTAAAGGTTTATCAATTTTGTTTATCATTTCAAAGAACCAGCTTTTTGTTTCATTGATCTTTTCTATTGTTTTCTTCATCTCTATTTCATCTATTTCTGCTCTGATTTTTATGATTTCTTTCCTTCTACTAACTTTGGGTTTTGTTCTTCTTTCTCTAGTTGCTTTAGGTGTAAGGTTAGGTTCTTTATTTGAGATTTTCTTATTTCCTGAGGTAAGCTTGCATCACTCTAAACTTCCCTGTTAGAACTGCTTTGGCCATGTCCCATAGGCTTTGGATTGTCGTGTTTTCATTTTCATGTGTCTCTAGGTATTTTTTGATTTCTTCTTTGGTTTCTTCAGTGATCCATTGGTTGTTTAGTAGCATATTGTTTAGCCTCCACATGTTTGTGTTTTTTGCATTTTTTTCTTGTAGTTGATTTCTAATCTCATAGAGCTGTAGTTGTAAAAGATGCTTGATATGATTTCAGTTTTCTTAAATTTACTGAGACTTCCTTTGTGGCCCAGCATGTGATCTATTCTGGAGAATGTTCCATGTGCACTTGAAAAGAATCTGTATTCTGCTGCTTTTGGATGGAATGCTCTATAAATATCCATTAAGTCCACCTGGTCTAATGTGTCATTTAAGTCCTGTGTTTCCTTATTGATTTTCTGTCTGGATGATCTGTCCATTGATGTAAGTGTAGTGTTAAAGTCCCCCACTGTTATTGTATTACTGTCAACTTTCCTTTTATGTCTGTTAACATTTGCTTATATAGTATATTGAGGTGCTCCTGTGTTGGGTGCATATATATTTACAATTGTTATATCTTCTTCTTGGATTGATCCGTTGATCATTATGTAGTGTTCTTCTTTGTCTCTTGTAGCTGTCTTTATATTAAATTCTATTTGTCTGATATGAGTATTGCTACTCCAGCTTTCTTTTGATTTCCATTTACATGGAATATCTTTTTCCACCCCCTCACTTTGAGCCTGTTATGTGTCCCTAGGTCTGAAGTGGTTCTCTTGTAGACAGCATATATATGGGTCTTGTTTTTGTATCCATTTGGCCAGTCTATGTCTTTTGGTTGGAACATTTAATCTGTTTACATCTAAGGTAGTTATAGATGTGTATGTTCTTATTGCCATTTTCTTAATTGTTTTAGTTTGTTTTTTTAGGTTTTTTTTCTTCCTTTCCTCTTTTGTTCTCTTCTCTTGTGATTTGATGACTATCTTTAGCATTGTGTTTGGATTCCTTTCTTTTTTGTGTGTATATCTATTACAGATTTTTCATTTGTGGTTACCATGAGGTTTTAATATAGCAGTCTATATGTATACATGATTGTTTTAAGTTGCTGATCTCTTAATTTCAAATGCATTTCAAATATCCTGCATTTTTACTCCCCTCCTGTCACAGTTACTGGTTTTGATATCATATTTGTGTGTGGACAACTTCCTACCTATCCTGTATGTTTACCTTTGCCGGTGAGCTTTCCCATTTTCATAATTTTATTGTTTCTAGTTGTGGCCTTTTCTGCTTAGAGAAGTTTCTTTAGTATTTGTTGTAATGCTGGTTTGGTGGTGCTGAAATTTTTTAGCTTTTATTTGTCTGTAAAGCTTCTGATTTCTCTGTCAAATCTGAATGAGAGCCTTGCTGAGTAGAGTACTCTTGGTTGTAGGGTTTTCCCTTTCATCACTTTAAATACACTCTGCCACTCCCTTCTGAACCGCAGAGTTTCTGCTGAAAAATCAGCTGATAATCTTATGAGGATTGCCTTGTATGTTATTTGTTGCTTTTCTCTTGTTGGTTTTAATATTTTCTCCTTGTCTTTAATTTTTGCTATTTGATTACTATGTGTCTTAGAGTGTTCCTCCTTGGGTTAATTCTGTATGGGACTCTGTGATTCCTGGACCTGGGTGACTGTTTCCTTTCCCATGTTAGGGAAGTTTTCAGCTGTTATCACTTCAAATATTTTATCAGGCCCTTTCTCTCCCTTTTCTCCTCCTGGGACTCCTATAATGCTGGTGCAAATGTTGGTGCATTTGACGTTGTCCCAGAGGTCTCTTAAACTGTCCTCATTTCTTCATTCTTTTTTCTTTATTCTGTTCCATGGCAGTGATTTCCACCACTCTGTCTTCCAGCTCTGTACAGTGACCAAGGTGAATGCCATAATTTTAAAAATGCACAGATAGGCCACAGAGTTAAAGAATATATTTATGGTACATATAACAGCTAAATATTACTGTCTGTATTAACTAGGGATTCCTACAAATAGGTTAGAAAAAGACAAATCAATAGAAGAATGAGAAGGTATAAAAGAGGCAACCTAAAAGTTTATTAGCCATTCGCTGGTAATTAGTTCCTGTAGGAAAATTAAAGTTCTCATGAGATGTCATTTCATACCTATTAGATTGGCAAAAATTAAGAAGTCTGATAATACCAAATAATGGTGGGAATGTAGAGTTAAGGGAGCTCTTGGACACTGTTGATGGAAATAGAAATTGCACAACCATAGTGAAGAAAAATTTAGCAATATCTGTTAAAACTAAAACACACATAACCTACAATCCAGCAATTCCACTCCTAGGCAGATACCATTTAGAAACTCTCCTATGCATGTATAAATAGTTATGCAACATTTTTATAACAGAAAGTTCAAACTAGTCCAAATGTCTATTTATAAAAGAAAGAAAATATTGTAGTATATTTACCTAATGGAATCCCGTACAATAATGAAAATGAATGAACTAGATCTATATAGTAACTTGGGTGAATCTCACAAGTAAAAGGTTAAGTAAATAAAGCAGATGGCAGAACACATTTATATTGTATAAAGCCCTACATTCATGTATTATTTAGGGAAGCATACTTACATAATAAATGTTTAAATAAATGCATGGTAATGATAAATATCAAAGTAAGGATAGTGGGGATCTCTGAAGGGTAAGGTGGGGAGTGAAGACCAGTAATACTGCTGGGAAGAGCACGCAGGAGCCTTAAATTGTATTGGTAAATATTTTTTCAACTAGGCTGTAGATATATGGGTGTCCATTCATTATTCTTTATATATCTGAAACATTGTATTATATATGTATTTTTAAAGAATAATAACATGTAGTTTTTGTTATGAGTTTAATGCAGGGAGGGAAGGAGCAGCAGAAATATAAAGAGATGTTATTAGGATGAATCATGTAACTGTTTTCTACAGGTCTGAAATGGTCTAAAATAGGCAACTTCAAATGGCTCAACGTCATTCAAGCTAATGTAACATGGGCTCTCATTGAAATATATTCAAAGTAATATGGGAACACAAGGGCAGGAACAATTGACTACCAAGGCAGAAGGAGAGAGATAGTCTTTGGAAAAGCTTCAGAGAGAGAGAGAGAGAGAGAGAGAGAATGACATTTAAACTGGATCTTAAAGGTTAGGAAGGAATTCACTAGATAGAATGAAGAGAAGAAGGCCTTCCAGGTAGACAGAAGTAAAGACCCCTTTGCATGGATGGAATCCCCCAGGTGGAATATGTGGAGGTCACAGAAATGTAGCAGAGGAAGAGACTAAGGAGGAGAACAAAAACAGCAAATATCTGTATAGCATTTACTATGCATTTTCTATACCTGTAAACTCATGTAATCCTCCCAGATGGGGAAACAGGCACATAACAGTTAAGTAACCTGTCCAAGGTCACAGGACTAGCAGATGGTGGAACCAGGATTTGAACTCCAGCGACCTAGGTCCAGAGTCTCTGCTCTTGGCCAGTAAGCTATTCTCTGAATCACTACATTATAAGCAAAATCAGGAGAAACCAGTGTTTTGAATGCCAAAGGAACAGCGGTAAGTTTCAAAAAGAAAGGAATAGTCAGCAGTGTGCAAGGCCCTATGGAGGTAAAGTAGGAATACTACAAAGAGACCATTGGATTAAAAAAAAAAAATCATTGTGCTCTCAGTTACAGTAAGGGATACCAAGATAATAGAGATGTGGGTATCTCAGAATAGTAGTGATTCAGTCCACCAGTTCTGTGGACAAATGATTATAATTCCATTTAATAATGAAGAAGATGGAGTCAGGGAGACTATTTGGAATAGATCCTCTCTCTATTTAAGTATTTGATATATCAACACAGTTGAAAGGATTTTCATCCTCTGCTGTCTATATCATAGTTTCTCTAAAACTAGGATTAATACTGAAAATTTTGTTTATTCTTCTGTATCTTCTGGTTTTAATAAAGATAGAACTTAAGCTATGTTGATTAGTGGATTTTGAGAATTAGGTGATATTCTAAAGATCAGTAGTTCAATTTACAATATTTCATACACGAAAAGGTGAAAGAGACCTTATAAGTACCATGGTATGTGGAAAGAATTAAGGCTTGGTGGTTAGGAGTCCCCATTCAAGTCCTAGTCTGCCACTCACAGGCTTTATGATTTAGGCAAGGGGGTGACAGTAGGTGATCTCTAAGATTTCTTGCAACTCTCAAGCTCTGTGACTATTAGGTCAACTATTCAGTGAAGAAAATGACGCCTGAAGGAGGGACATGGTTTGTCCAGGGTCATGAAAACTGGAATTGATTCTCTTGACACTGGGTCCAAGAAATCTGATGGAAGAATCATCGAACATTTGAGTGGCTGCTGTATATCAGGCAAGTGTTAACTACCTAAAAACATACTTGCACATGAATCATTTCACAGTTTATTCATCCAGTGTAAAAGTAACAACCATGATCATCTGTGTTTGTTTGTTTATGTATATCCTGCCTTATTCCAGAATGTGTTTAAAGCATACCTATTCTGTGTAACAAACCATACTTAGAAAGGGATTAAACTTAAGTGTCTGTCAGACACACTGCAAAATGCAAACATGTGTTGATCTCACCCACCCTCATATAAATATTATTAGCTCCATTGTATATGTAAAGTAACTGAGACTCAAAGATATCTGGCCAACATTATACAATTTATTAGTGATAGGACTCAGTTTCAAACCCAGACCATCCTGACTTTAGCCCTAATGCATCTTTCCATTTTACCACGTATACTTCCCACAAGCAGTGTTATATATCTCTGAGGCTTCATCAGTACAAGAGGCAAGGTTTACCTGTAAGAATTAACTTGTTTTTTAGCTGAATATATCCTGTTCCACCACAACAGGTAAACTAGAAGGATCCCTGAATAGAAGAATGAAACACTTTAGTGAATCAGTCATTCTTATTTTTAGTTTGAGCAAACTTATGAACAGTTTCCTTGTTAGGGTTAGTGCTCATATTTTAATAAATTGCAGGGACTTCCCTGGTGGTCCAGTGGTTAAGAATCCGCCTTCCAATGCAGGGGACGCGGGTTCAATCCCTGGTCGGGGAACTAAGATCCCACATTCCGCGGGGCAACTAAGCCTGTGCACCACAACTGCTGAGCCCGCATGCTGCAAATTACAGAGCCCACACACTCTGGAGCCCATGCACCGCAACTAGAGAGAAACCCATGCACCACAACCGAAGATCGCACATGCTGCAATGAAGATCCCACGTGCTGCAACCAAGACCCGATGCAGCCCAAAAAATTAAATAAATAAATAAATAGCAAAGTTTCTGTGCCCCCTCAACCCTTGGTGTATATCCACTGCCTCCTTAACCAACAGATATTTGCCAGCTATGTACTAAGGATACAAAGATGAGAATAAGATAAGATTCCTTCCCTTAGTAAGCTTACTATCCAGGTGATAGTTGGGATAAAAAGTTATTATAACTTTACCTCTGTGGTCTTCCTCCCCAAAACCTATAACTCTAGTCTAATCATGAGAAAAACATTAGACAAATCCCAATTGAGGGACATTCTGAAAAATACCTGAACAGTATTCCTCAAAACTATCAAGGTCATCAGGCAAGGAAAGTCAGCCAAAAAGAGCCTAAGAAGACATGACTACGAAATGTAATGTGTTATCCTGGGAAGGGTAATGGGATCCTGAAACAGAAAAAGGATATTAAAAAGGATATTAAGTGGAAACTAAGAAAGTCTAAATGAAGTGTGGACTTCAGTTAATATTGTATCAGTATTGGTTCATTAATTATAACGAATGTACCATGCTAATGTAAGATGCTAATAATAGGGGAAACTGTGCAGAGTATACGGGAACTCTGAACTATCTTTGCAGGCTTCCTGTAAATCTAAAATTGTTCCAAAATAAAAGCTTATTTTTTGAAGTAATAATAAAGTTAAAATAATTTTATATGCTATTTCTTTGGAATTTAATTAAAACACATTTCTTCATAAAATGTTCCCAGTTTGGTTGACTCATTTGATGGGACCAACAAGCTGCAGTCTATTGATTGATGCATGTGCTACATGTGTATGCTAGGTGCGTGCCATATAAATTTTTTCTATCTCAGTGTCTTATACATACAGATGACAGAAATATGCCAAGTGCTAGTCAACAGAAAGGACTCACACAAATGTAAAAAAAATTCTTACTACATAATATCGCTCGTTAATTGAAAGTACAGAACACTTATTTGGAGGGATTGTGGCTAAGTACCTACCACGCTGGCTTGTAAGCAAAAATGATTCAGTTCACATAGGAATGTTATTTTATTTGATCTGTTTGTGTGACACTATAAAAAGGTGCTAATACCTATTATCACTGTATATGAGTGTGAGTTGGATAGTTATTTTTTCTAAAAATGCTTTATAAGATTAGTGTGATTCTTGGAGTGAGATCAATTTAAAAGTCCTGGACTTAGTTTTAAGAAAAAACTTCTTGAGAAATCACTTAATCAGAGTTTACAGTTCTTTTACTAAGTGTATCTTCCTCATCAGTTATAGTTGTGCCTACATTTAAAGGAAACCACTCACAGAAATTTATCTTCAAAGGATATATTCTGTAAATAATTATTTAATGAATTTAGATGTCCTGTCTCTATAGAAAGCTTAGAAAATAATACTAACAGATAACCAGTAGAGCTAGCAATTCTCTTGCTTCTTTATTGATCCAGAACTTACTCTCCAGACTCCCCAACTCTTAATGATCTTATTTCCACAACACCTCCACTTAATTAATGCAACTTTACTTAATGAATAAGCAAGGATTGCTTGTTTTGGCTGAATTATATTAACTGCCTTAACAAAAAATAGATTTTTTTATGCTGACCTTGACAGTTAGGTGTCAAAGTTGCCTTCTTGAGAACAGCTAGTTGAATTTGGTAAAAAGTAATGTTTTTATTGACTTCTTTATTCTTTTAATATGTTAAGTTCCCTAATGATGGCATTTAAATTAATCATCTGAAAGAGAAATGTCAGTTCAGGCAATCTACTAATTTGTTTCTGATTATTAGTTATTAGTGAAAAGCTATATTTAGGTGCTTAATACAGTAAATGTTTAAATAATAAGTGCTTAATACATATTAGTTATATCCAAATTTGAATTAATGGACTGTATTCATTATGCCTAATTTTTTCTTTGCGTGCTTCTATACCTTACATTGAGAAGGAACTGTATTTTGCCCTGAACACGTTTTGGAAATAGCTTTGTTGTCTGATGGATAGGGGTTTAAATCCCATGTCTGCCACCTCTAATCTACCGAAAAGATCCTTAGATCATTCTGTTGATTGGACAGGTTCAGCAGTCCCCGATGTATTTGTAGGTCTTGTCTTTTCTACAGATTAAAGAACACAAGATTCTGGAAGGCAAGGCAACACCTTAAACTTTTAGTGCCCCCAGTATACCATGGTGGATTCTGGTACAGTGGTAGGCTTATAGTATGTTCTAAATAAATATTGTTATAATAGCCTTCTTCTGTGTTACTGGGAAATAACAACTATTGTTTGATACAGTGTAGGAGGAGACAACTAGACTTTTGTTGAGTGTTAAACTTCAGTCTAAGCTAGTATTTCCCCAATTTGCCTGATCATCTGGAACACTTATTAAGAAATAACAGATACCCTGACCTGGAGATCGTTTCTGTAGATTTGGGGTAGTGCCCTGGTGATCCTTTTGAAAAAAGCAGTACATTTTTAAATATTGGTAGTGTATTAACACTTTTTGGTTGTAAAGGGCAGAAATCCAACATAAATGGATTGCAGACAAAGGGGGAAAAAAAAGAATTTATTGCCTCACTTATTTTGAAACAGGGCCTAGGGAAGGAAGGTATTAATCTGATCCTTCCTTCTGGATTGTATCCTAGCTCTATCAGGCAAGGAATGCATAACAGAGGTGCTTGGGGGGACCCTAGGGGATTCAAGGGAACTCTCTTATTTTTTCATAGCTGTAGGTCCTACCTTTCTGCCTTTGTTTGTACCATTTTTATTTTAGCCCCGGGTAGTTTCCAAACTCAGCAAGGCTCGTGTGCAGGCTCTAGGCAGAAGGAATCTTTTTTTTTTTTTTTTACAAAAGTGATATTTTCTTCCAAATACTTTCAGATTGACCAGTTTAACTCAAGACTGATACTCTCCATTATGCACTGGTATGATCTGACAGGTTATAAATATTTTTAATATCTCCCCTATTTCATATTAAGCAGTTTGTTTTTTATAGGAACTGATTGAAGTCTGTCTGCATAGCCAATACATCCTGTGTTTTCCCTACCACATCTTGTTTTTGCAGTGTGCCTCGGTAGTGGCGAGTCCTGGTAGAAGACCACAGTTTGATAAGCCGCCTCCTACTGCATAAGGATGGCCAACCTCAGCATGAGATAGAGGTCTGCACTGTGCTGTTCCCAACCTTGATCCAGTCAATTCTACATCTTAGGGACTCATTTATACCACCCCTCTTCCACGTACCAATTTCTGTCTCATAAGGGTCTTTGGATAGAAGCAATAGAAGCTGACTCTGGTTAACATAACATAAAATTTACAGTTTTAACTGTGTTTAAGTGTACAATTCAGTGGCATTATGTACATTCACATTGTTGTGCAACCATCGGCACCATCCATATCCACAACCTCTTTTCATCTTGCTAAACTGAAACTCTGTACCCATTAAACAGTAACTCCCCATTCCTCCCTCTCTCCAGTCCCTGCCCCACCGTTCTTTCTGTCTCTGATTTTGACTACTCCAAGTTTCTCAAATGAGTGGAATCACACAGTATTTTTCCTTTTGTGACTGGTTTATTTCACTGAGCATAATGTCCTCAAGATTCATCTGTTTTGTTGCTTATAGAACTTTTAATGAACTAGCCCAATCTACCTTTTTGACCTCTTGTCACTTTTCTCCTTGCTTTCTGTGCATCAGTCATACTTGCTTTTTTTCTGTTTTGTGGGCTATTCATGCCCCATCCCCCTTACATGCCTGTTCTCTCTGCCTAGAATGTTCTTTCCCCTTCTTCGCCTGGTTACTTTCTGCTCATTCTTTGGATTTCAACTAAGACGTAACTTCTTCAGGGAATCCTTCCTTTATCTCCCAGAATCTATTTAATCTCTATGTTACGTGATTTCATAATACTATGTGACTTTCCTTTGTAGTACTTATAATAGTTTTAAATGAAGCATCTATTTATGTTTTTTTGGCTGAGTAATGTCTATCATGATGGCAGGGACCATGTCCTATGTTCAACATTGTATCCCTGGAACCAAGTATGTAGTAGGTGTTTCAGTAAATAATGTTACATACATAATAATATTAAAATTTGTTGACTTAATGAATTTAGCTCTGGAGATTGATGGCTTAAGGTCTTTCTATAAAAATCTACTACTTATGCGAGCCTTACTTGACTTGAAGAAATGTCCCTTTTCTATGAACTTGAAAATCCTTATTTATTGTTTGCCAGATGCTTAACATTTACACAAGTAATCCTTATATCATCTTAAATCTTCTATTTTTTCATATTATTTATCCTTTGTATTTGCCAATTTGTCTTCCCCTTTTAAACAGCCACTAGTTATTTTTTTGACTTTGTAAATTACAAATCTGGTCTGTTGTGAAACCTTTAGGGCAGTGCTTCTTAAACTATGCATGTTGAAGGAGGAGTATTTTTCATTCATTTTAGACTAATAATCTTATAAATGTAATAAAAATGAATTGTTAGAAACCTGAAATTTAAAAAAAATCTAAGTATAAACCACAACATTTTATTAGGTTTAACAATATAAAGCTATTCTTTTAAATTATAATACAGAGTTTCTAAGTGATTACTCTCAATTTCTGTGCTTATTGCAAGCTGGTAACCATTTGCTGATGAGAACTGTACATAGAGTACTAAACTGCTTTAGATCTCTATGAAGGAACACCAGGGAGGGGGTCTCAAGGTGAGGCAGAATGTATAAACTCTGCTTCCTTACTGTCCTACCAGATAAGCTCTGTAGTAATTATTGTTATGTTTTGCATAAAAATGTGTTTGAAGATAGTTCTTTTTTTTTTTTTGGCTGTGTTGGGTCTTCGTTGCTGTGCACGGGCTTTCTCTAATTGTGATGAGTTGCGGTGCGCGGGCTTCTCATTGCGTGGATTCTCTTGTTGCGGAGCATGGGCTCTAGGCTCGTGGGCTTCAGTAGTTGTGGCTCGCGGGCTCTAGAGCGCAGGCTCAGTAGTTGTGGCGCACGGGCTTAGTTGCTCCGTGGCATGTGGGATCTTCCCAGATCAGGGCTCAAACCCGTGTCCCCTGCATTGGCAGACGGATTCTTAACCACTGCACCACCAGGGAAGTCCCTGAAGATAGTTCTTTAAAAAAGGTTTGAAAACCTCTAATCTGCAGAATATGTTCGTTGATCTTTATCTGATTCTAACCTAGTTTTCTGTTTCAGTCACTGCTTCCTGATGTGTATTCCTATGCTTGAATCATTTCTCGTTTTCCACAGAACATCACACAAGCCCTTTTACTACTTAGTATTATACTTTTCTACTTCCCTTTACTTAATTAGAATTTCCTAAACTTCCTTCTCTGTCTGGAATAAGATGCGTGCCCTAAATTTTGCTTCAAAAATCACCTCCTCTGTGAAGCCTTTTCATTTCATTTAGACAGAATTGGTCTCCGCCTTTAACATACCTTTAATAACTACATATTACATTCTGTTATAATGTATTTGCTTATCTATCTCCATATAGATTAATATTGTTCAAGTCCTAGCCATCTGTATATCCCTAGCCCAGGGACCAGCACATAGTCAATAAATATTGACTGGGTAAATTGGGAAAGTCATCAATATTTGGTGCATATTTCAGACATAGAAGCTTCTTATTTGGTCTTGGACAAGCTGTGTGATTTTCTCTTCACTAGGGGACGTATCCTTGGGTGTTGAGTATGACATATATAATAAAGTTTGAAATATTGGTCCTAGAAAAATACAAGTAATGATCCTCCTACATTGAAGCTCTGTGTGTATAGGGTATATAGAGAAGGAGGTTAAAACTGGATTAGCCTTGAAATTGGTTTGATTGAAAATTTAGAAATCTGATCCTTTAAATAGCACCCTTGTTTTGTTTTATCTAATTGACTTTGTCTGTTCTTGCAGTTTTATGAGTGACCTATAAGTGATCTCCTATGGTGAGACTGTTTGGCCTATGGAAAAAGTACAAGATTTGGAGTCACATGACCTAGATATTCTAATCCTAGACCTAGTGATTACTAGCTTTGTAAACTTTATCAGTCATTTAAACTCTCTAAATCTTGTTTTCTTCATTTGTAATGAAGGGATACTAATATTAGCCCTTTGCACCTCACAAGATTGTGAGGGCCAAATGAGGTAAGAGTATATGAAAGTATATATGAGAGTATATGAAACCCCAGAAAGTGTACTATTGACTGTTTGCTGTTTGACTTCAGAGAAGTTAAATTCTTTGTACCTTAGCTTATTTTCTTATAAAATGGGAATAATAATACCTGTATCATAGGTTTATTGTGAGAATTAAGTTATTCATAAAAAAATGTCTAGCAGATTGACTTCGGTGTTTGACTAGCAGTCAATTTACATTTTCTTTAGCATACACCCTTTCTCATCCCCCACCCTGAATTAGGATTGGATAATAATAATGGTAAGAAATGACAGCAAGCAGAGATTAATTATTTATTTACTAAATGCTGGTCTATACTTAATTCTGTGCTAGTTGCTGTGGGGAAAATGGAGATATAATAACAATGCCTTTCATTTCATTTTAGCTATTCAGTATTTATTTAGCACTCACTCACCATGTGCTAGATACAGAGGATAAAGAAATAAACATGAAGCAACCCGCCCATCAAGGCTCATAATTTAGCAGACAAATAATATTAGACAAATAAATAAATTGTAATACAGTATAGGGCTATAATATAAATGTGTACACTCCAAGGAAGAGAGAATGATTATGTATGAGAGTATGAGGAAGGCTTCTCAGAAGAGGTAATATATGAATTAGGTTTAAAGGATGCATGGAAGTTTATCAGGTGGACTGAAAGCACTGGAGGAGAGGGCATTCCAGATGGAAGGTATCAGCATATGCAATGTTTGGGACTACGTATATAAGTTGAGTGCTACTATGGTATTAAGGTTGAGAAGGGGTGACTAAAGATGAAGTGAATCTGTTCACATTTGAGGTGGCAACCTGGGGTTTAGTGAAAAATTTTGAGGATAGGCAAGTACTAGGAGGAAAAAGAATATTAATAAAGATGAAGTAACTTTGAAAAAAACAAAAGGTGAAGTGAGAGGGTAGGCAAGGGCTGGATCATCCAAAAGATCTGTACACCATCCTTAGGAGTTTAAATGTCACCCTGTAGACAAAGGGAATCTGTGAGAGTTTGGAGTAGACTACAAAGAGGATCTCTTAGACGTTATAGGAAAATCACTTTGATGATACTGTGGATGACGGGACCTGGGATCGTTACAGACTACCTAAATGCTTTCAGATTACACACTCATCTGATTCTTCCAACATGCCTTTGAAAGTTGGCAAAGCAAGAATTAATCCCATTTGACATATGAACCAGTGAGAATTAGAGATGACACTGGAAGTTAGTCAGGGTCAGCACTTACTGAACAAGGACTAAACCTAGGCCTTTTCCCAATCTAGTTTTAATTTCACTACAATACATTGAAACTCACAATCCCTGCTCCCAAGTGAGATTGAAGACTTGTTGGGGATGTTAAAGGGTAATTTCTTTAAAAGAGTAAAGTCATTTATTCACAATAGCCGAGATATGGAAACAACCTAAGTGTGCATCGATGGATGAATGGATAGAGAAAATGTGTATATATACAGTGGAATATTATTCAGTTAAAAAAGAAAGAAATCCTGCCATTTGTGACAACATGGATGAACCTGGAGGGCATTATGCTAGGTGAAATAAGTCAGACAGAGAAAGACAAATACTGTGTGGTGTATTTTAAGAGTATGTGGACTCTTAAAAAAAATTGAACTCTTAGAAACAGAGAGTAAAATGGTGGTTGCTAGGGGCTGGAGGGTAGAAGAAATGGGGAGAGGTTGGTAAAAGGGTTGGGGGGGAGGTAAACTCACACAAATACAAAATGAACAAAAATTTTATTTAATTCATTAGTTAATGTAGTGAACAGAAAGAGTACGAAAAATGGTTCAAAAGAGGACTCAAAGTACCACATATTTATAGTCAGGGTATTCTGAAATTAGTTTAAAAACAAATGCAAAAGTGCTCCATATTCACAGAGCAACATCAAGTGAATTCCTTGTACACAGTTTGCATTTCAGTGGACAGGAATTATTTCCATTAATATCAATTTTCAGCAAAGCTATCAGTTTACAACAAACTTGTAAAATTGCCTAGTCAGAGATAGACCAAGTAACACATTTCTGTAGGATCAGAGAATCTGGAAGCCTCCATCCTTCTATTGATAGAACATGCCATTTCAAAACCTTTCACTGGGGCTTTCCTGGTGGCACAGTGGTTAAGAATCCGCCTGCCAATGCAGGGCACACTTCTATCCCTGGTCCAGGAAGATCCCACATGCGGTGGAGCAGCTAAGCCTGTGTGCCACAACTACTGAGCCTGCGCTCTAGAGCCCGCGAGCCACAACTGCTGAGCCCACATGCCATAACTAATGAAGCCCACAGACCTACAGCCCATGCTATGCAGCAAGAGAAGACACTGCAATGAGAAGCCTGTGTGCTACAACGAAGAGTAGACCCCACTCGCCGCAACTAGAGAAAGCCAGCATGCAGCAACGAAGACCCAACGCAGCCAAAAATAAATAAAATTTTTAAAATTGAAAAAAAAGCCTTTCACTATTTTTCCTTATAGAATTTAAGACTAATTCTCAAAAAATTCAGATTGATAAAAGACATTATAAAATTTAGGGATAAATTGTGTGATTGGACTAGATTTGCTGTAGATCAGGATCTTCTCTAGTTTTCTCTACTAGTCTGTTGTTATGAATAAGTGATTCTTCATCTCAACAGAAATGTCCTTTGGAAAATGGCTGAGTCATAAAGTCCCATTGTGCAACCTTGGTCCCCATTCTCACTTTCTGTTTAGATTACCTGCCCAGTACACTTAAGTGTTTGAATTACCCGTTCCCAGAAATGACAACGCTGCCCCCAAACCGATCAGCCTAGATGTTTGGACCCTAATGCCCATGTTAAAAAAGTCTCCTAGGTGTCAGCTGTCTGGATTTTCTAAGCATTACCTCTGCAGTGTTCCTTGGCGTAATGCTGTCTTCCCCATTAGCTCTGTGATGGGTTTTAGAAGAGCCTCTTTTGCTGTAATATAGTAGGTGCATTCCTAAGAAGCTTTATGTCACGGATAATTAGTATGACAATACTTGTTTAAGGGATTTTTTTTCCAATATGAAATTAAAGATGCTTATATACCTCTAACTATATGGCTATAAAATCTAAAATTTTGAGGAAATCCAGTGTTTGTTTAACTTTTGCAAAAGAATCTTTCCTTGCCTGTCTCCTCTAGCATCACTTTATAACATTTATTGCCCATTGTTAGGACAAAGCACTAAGTCACTCAAAGCAGTTGTTTTACACTTAATATCTTTGTATTTTTCTTTCTTTCATTTCTTTATCCCCTCTTCCCTTCCCTTTCCTTTCTTTCTTCCCTCTCTTTCCCCCTCCCTCCCTTCCTCCCATCCTTCTCTCCTTCCTTCTCTCATTCCCTCTCTCTCCCCTTCATATTTCCAAGTAAGATATGTCCGGATGATGCAAATAATGTTTCCTAAAGCCATATATAGGTATATCTCTTTGATTTAATGCTGCCAGCTTAAGGTTATTCATCTATTCATATCATCTGTACTACCATCAGTGGGTTTAAGGGAACATGATCCCCAAAAGACTGCCCCCACTTCAGATGCCAGCCTCAAGTGTGGTCCTCAGACCACCTACACTTCCAACCAATTGGCTACAAATCTGGCAGGTTCCTATGACCCCTCAGGTTCAGTGATTTACTAGAACAACTCACAGGACTCAGGAAAGTGCCATACTTACGACTACAGGTTTATTGTAAAGGATGCAAATCAGGAACGGCCAAATTAAGAGACACATAGGGCAAGGTCTGAGTGAGTCCTGAACACAGAGCTTCCCTGTCCTCTCTCCATAGAATCAGGGCACATCACCCTCCTGGCACATTGATGTATTTACTAATTAGCTCACTCCACCGAGCTTCAGTGTTCGATTTTGGCTGGGGTTTCATTACGTAGGCCTATGTGGTTGGTCTTTCTGGCAACCAGCCCCCATCCTGAGCGATCTCTTTAGCATAAACTCACATGTGTCCAAGGGGCTAATGTATAACAAAGATACTCCTATCACTTGGAAAATTCCAGGGATTTTAGAAGCTCTTTGCCAGGAACCTAGGACAAAGAGTAAACAAGTTCCTTATTATACAGCAGCTGGCATATAAAAGAAAGTTTAGCATAGTAGTTAGGAATAGTGTAGTAGAAGGTTATTTTATTAAGTTTTATTGGAGTGTAGTTGCTTTACAATGTTGTATTAGTTTCTACTGTACAGCAAAGTGAATCAGCTATATGTATACATAAATCCTGTCTTTTTCTTTATTTCCTTCCCATTTAGGTCACCACAGAACATGGAATAGAGTTCACTGCGCTATACAGTAGGTTCTCATTAGTTATCTATTTTATACATAGTGTCAGTAGTGTATATATGTCAATCCCAATCTCCCAATTCATCCCCCTGCTGCCTTCCCCCTTGGTATCCATACGTTTGTTCTCTACGTCTTTGTCTCTGTTTCTGCTTTGCAAATAAGATGATCTACACCAGTTTTCTAGATTCCACATATATGCGTTAATATACGATATTTGTTTTTCTCTTTCTGACTTACTTCACTCTGTATGACAGTCTCTAGGTCCATCCACATCTCTACAAATGACCCAATTTTGTTCCTTTTTATGGCTGAGTAATATTCCATTGTATATATGTACCACATCTTCTTTATCCATTCCTCTGTTGATGGACACTTAGGTTGCTTCCATGTCCTGGCTGTTGTAAATAGTGCTGCAATGAACATTGAGGTGCGTGAGTCTTTTTGAATTATGGTTTTCTCAGGGTATATGCCCATAGTGGGATTGCTGGGTCGTATGGTAATTCTATTTTTAGTTTTTTAAGGAACCTCCATACTGTTCTCCATAGTGGCTGTATCAATTTACATACCCACCAACAGTGCAAGAGAGTTCCCTTTTCTCCACACCCTCTCCAACATTTATTGTTTGTAGATTTTTTGATGATGGCCATTCTGACCAGTGTGAGGTGATACCGCGTTGTAGTTTTGATTTGCGTTTCTCTAGTGATTAGTGATGTCTAGCATCTTTTCATGTGTTTGTTGGCCATCTGTTTGTCTTCTTTGGAGAAATGTCTCTTTAGGTCTTCTGCCCAGTTTTTGATTGGGTTGTTTGTTTTTTTGTTATTGAGCTGTATGAACTATTTGTATATTTTGGAGATTAATCCTTTGTCAGTTGCTTCATTTGCAAATAGTTTTTCCCATTCTGAGGGTTGTCTTTTTGTCTTGTTTATGGTTTCCTTTGCTGTGCAAAAGCTTTGAGGTTTCTTTAGGTCCCATTTGTTTATTTTTGGTTTTATTTTCATTACTCTAAGAGGTGGGTCAAAAAAGATCCTGCTGCAGTTTATGCCAGAGTGTTCTGCACTCTTTCTTCGTTTCTATTTCATTCATTTCTGCTCTGATCTTTTAGATTACTTTTACTAACTTTGGGGATTTTTTTGTTCTTCTTTCTCTAGTTGCTTTAGATGTAAGTTTAGGTTGTTTATTTGAGATGTTTCTTGTTTCTTGAGGTAGGATTGTATTGCTATAAACTTCCCTCTTAGAACTGCTTTTGCTGCATCGCATAGGTTTTGGGTCGTCGTGTTTTCATTGTCAGTTGTGTCTAGGTATTTTTTTTTATTTCCTCTTTGATTTCTTCAGTGATCTCTTGGTTATTTAGTAGCATATTGTTTAGCCTCCATGTGTTTGTGTTAACAGGTTTTTTTTTTTCCTATAAATGATTTCTAATCTGATAGTATTGTGGTCAGAAAAGATGCTTGATATGATTTCAATTTTCTTAAATTCACCAAGGCTTGATTTGTGACCCAAGATGTGTTCTAACCTGGAGAATGTTTCGTGTGCACTTGAGAAGAAAGTGTATTTGGCTGCTTTCAGATGGAATGTCCTATAAATATCAATTAAGTCTGTCTGGTCTAATGTGTCATTTAAGGCTTGAGTTTCCTTATTTATTTTCTGTCTGGATGATCTATCCATAGGTGTAAGTGGAGTGTTAAAAGTCCCCCACTATTATTGTGTTATTGTTGATTTCCTCTTTTATGGCTGTTAACATTTGCCTTATGTGTTGAGGTGCTCCTGTGTTGGGTGCATAATTGTTTATAACTGTTATATCTTCTTCTTGTATCGATCCCTTAATCATTATGTAGTGTCCTTCTTTGTCTCTTGTAACAATCCTTATTTTTGTATTTATTTTTTTGGCTGTGTTGGGTCTTTGTTGCTGTATGCGGGCTTTCTCTAGTTGTGGCAAACCGGGGCTCCTCTTTGTTGCGGTGCACGGGCTTCCCATTGCAGTGGCTTCTCTTGTTGTGGAGCATGGGCTCTAGGTGCGGGGGCTTCAGTACTTACAGCACATGGGTCCTAGAGTGCATGGGCTTCAGTAGTTGCGGCGCATGGACACGAGGGCTTCAGTAGTTGTGGCTTGTGGGGTCTAGAGCGCAGGCTCAGTAGTTGTGCCACATGGGCTCAGTTGCTCCACAGCACGTGGGATCTTCCCAGACCAGAGATCATACCCGTGTCCCCTGCATTGGCAGGTGGATTCTTAACCACTGTGCCTCCGGGAAGTCCCGACAGTCTTTATTTAAAGTCTATTTTGTCTGATATGAGTATTGCTACTCCAGCTTTCTTTTGATTTCCATTTGCGTAGAATATCTTTTTGCATACCCTCACTTTCAGTCTGTATGTGTCCCTAGGTCTGAAGTGGGCCTCTTGTAGGCAACATATATATTGGTCTTGTTTTTGTATCCATTCTGCCAGTCTGTGTCTTTTGGTTGGATCATTTAATCCATTTACATTTAAGGTAATTATCAATATGTTCCTGTTATCATTTTCTTAATTGCTTTGGTTTTGTTTTTGTGGGTCTTTTTCTTCTCTTGCATTTCCCACTTAGAGAAGCTCCTTTAGCAGTTGTTGTAAAGCTGGTTTGGTGGTGCTGAATTCTCTTAGCTTTTGCTTGTCTGTAAAGCTTTTGATTTCTCCATCGAATCTGAATGAGGTACTTCCTGGGTAGAGTAATCTTGGCTGCAGGTTTTTCCCTTTCATCGCTTTAAATATGTCCTGCCACTCCTTTCTAGCCTGCAGAGTTTCTGCTGAAAAATCAACTGATAACCTTATGGGGATTCCTTTGTACTGGGTTGGCCAAAAAGTTCGTTTGGATTTTTCCATAAGATGTTACAGAAAAACCTGAATGAACTTTCTGGCCACCCCAATATGTTATTTTTTGCTTTCTCCTTGCTGCTTTTAATATTTTTTTCTTGGCATTTAATTTGTATTAGTTTGATTAATATGTGTCTTGGTGTGTTTCTCCTTGGGTTTATCCTGTCTGGGACTCTCTGCGCTTCCTGGACTTGATTGACTATTTCCTTTACCATGTTAGGGAAGTTTTCAACTATAATCTCTTCAAATATTTTCTCAGGCCCTTTCCCTTTCTCTTCTTCTTCTGGGACCCCTATAATTTGAATGTTGGTGTGTTTAATGTTGTCCCAGAAGTCTCTGAGACTGTCCTCATTTCTTGTCATTCTTCCTTTTTTTATTCTGCTCCACAGCAGTTATTTCCACCATTCTCTTCTAGCTCACTTATCTGTTTTTCTGCCTCAGTTATGCTGCTATTGATTCCTTCTAGTGTATTTTTCATTTCGGTTGTTGTGTTGTTTATCACTGATTGTTTGTCTTTAGTTCTTCTAGGTCCTTGTTAAACATTTCTTGTGTCTTCTCGATCCGTGCCTCCATTCTGTTTCCGAGATCTTGGATCATCTTTATTATCATTACTCTGAATTCTTTTTCAAGTAGATAGCCTATTTCCTCTTCATTTATTTGATTTTGTGGGTTTTACCTTGCCTGCAACATATTTCTCTGTCATCTCATTTTGTCTAATTTACTGCGTTTATGGTCTCCTTTCCACGGGCTGCAGGGTCATAGTTCCTTTTGCTTCCGTTGTCTGCCCCTGGTGGGTGAGGTTGGTGCAGGGTCTTGTTTGGACTTCCTGGTGGGAGGGACTGGTGCCTGTGTTCTGGTGGGTGGAGCTGAGTCTTTTCCCTCTGATTGGGCAGGACTGCGTCAGGTGGTGTGTTTTGGGGTGTCTGTGAGCTTAGTACGGCTTTAGGCAGCATGTCTGCTGATGGGTGGGGCTGTGTTCCTGTCTTGCTGGTTGTTCGACATGAGGTGTCCAGCACTGGAGCCTGCAGGCAGTTGGGTGGAGCCAGGTCTTGGTGTCGAGATGGATACCTCTGGGAGAGTACACACCAATTAATATTTCCTGGGCCCAGGAATTCTCTGGCAGTCCAGCATCATGGATTTGGTGCTCCCACCCTGAAGGCCCAGGCCCAACCCCTGGCTAGGGAACCGAGAGCCCACAAGCCACACTGCATGGCCAGGGTAAAAAGAAAGAAAAGAAAAAGGAAAATAAAAGAAAAAGAAAAGAAAACAAACAAAACCCAAGACAAATAGCAAAAACAAAAACAAACAAACTACAACAACAACACAACATGCACAAAAAGAAAAAAAGAAGAAAGAAAGCAGACACACCATATCCAAGACAAATGATATCAACAAAACCAAACTAATAGAAACAAATAAAGAAGCAGACAGGAAAAAAACAAACAAACACAAGAGAAGAAACAATGAAAAGAATTAAAAAATGAGAACAATCAATAAGGACTAAACTAACAAAACAAAAAATGAAAAATAAAACAGAAAGCAAACAAAGCAAAGAAAACAAACACATGGAAACAATCAAAAAAAGAAAAAGGAAAATGAAATAAAAAACAGAACAAAAACAAGAAGAAAAACACAAAAGAGCAAAAAAGTAAAGTAAAACTAGAAAATATATATATATTAAAAAAATAAAAATAATAAATAATAAAAACAACAATACCATCAACTGAACAAAACAAAACAGACATAAAAATAATAAGAGGAATAAGAATATTTTCCTGGGGCCTCCTCTGTCAGTGTCCTTGCTCCCACAGTGAGCCACAGCCAATCCCCGCCTCCCTGAGAGGCCCTACAATACCTCTAGGCAGGTCTCTAGACCTGCTGTGGGCCCTGTAGGGCCAGCTCTGACTCCGACCTGGCCCAGCTCCCGTGTGTTCTTGCCCCCAAAGTGCACTGCTGCTAAGGCTAGACCCGTCTCAGTTGTGGGAATGCTCTTTTGTCTATTCAGGTATTCCACAGGACTTGCCAAGCCAATCACGATCGCAGGGATTTAATCCATGGCTTGTGCAGCTGCACAGAAGTTCCTCTTCCTTAGTCGCACCGCCCCTGGGGCTTACTTTTGGTTTTCACCCCGCCTCTGTGTGTGCGCCACTCTCAGGCCAGCTCCCCACCCGGGCGGGAGGAAGCAGCGGCTGATAGGGGCACGCTTCCTCAGGCCGGAGAGGGGTATGGCAGCCACAACTGGGGTGTGCACAGATGGCCTGCAGGGCCCAGCAGGCAGTTGTAACAGACTGGGGCGTGCTCACTTTGGTGGGAGTCCCTCCCAGTGCCTGCAGAGGCAGGGGCTGGCATGAGGGGGCAGTGGCGGCTCCACCCCTTGCGCACCGCTCAACAATGGTTCTTTTCCTAGGCAGACCACGTTTCCTCTAGGGCCATTCCCAGCCACAGAGCCCCTCACTCCCATTCCCTTTGTTGTATCCACGCAGCCAACAACGGTCCTGTCCAGGGATCCGCTGTTTTAACGTGCTTTAGCACTCAGCCCCCACCAGCATTGGCAGATTCCTAGCTCCAGAAGGTTATTTTATTTCTTTACCTCATGAGGTCATGGTAAAGATTAAATGTGATCATCAGTGTAAAGCACTTTACACAGTGCATAGTAAGTCTTGAATATACATTAGCTACTATTAAGGGGTGTTTTAGTTTCTTACGGCTGCCGTAACAAATTGTATCACAGACTAGGTGGCAATTTATTCTCTCACAGTCCGGAGGGAAGCACTCCAAAATCAAGGTGTTAACTGGGCCGCGCTCCCTCTGAGGCTAGGTAGAATCTTTACTTGTCTCTTCCTAGTTTCTGGTAGTGGCTGTCAGTCCTTGGCTTGCAGCTGCATCTCTCTGATCTCTGCCTTTTTTGCCACATGGTGTTCTCTCTGAGTATGTCTGTCTTCACATGGTGTTTTCTTTCTCTTATAGGGACCCCAGTCATATTGGATTAGGGCCCACCCTAATGACCTCATTTAAGTTGATTATATCTACAAAGACCCTATTTCCAAATAAGGTCACATTCACAGATACCAGGAGTATACAATTTGGAGAACATAACTCAACCCATAACTGTCTACCCTCTGGCCCCTCAAAATTCATGTCCTTTCCAAGTGCAAAATACATTCACCCCATCCCAATATCCCCCAAAGTCTTAACCCACTCCAGCATCCAATCCAAGTCCAGAATCTCACCTAAATATAACCAACTCAAAAAGTCTCAAATCTCATCTTCTAAATCATCTAAATCAGGTATGGGTGAGACTCTGCTATGATTCATCCTGGGACAAAATTCCTCTCCATCTGTGGACCTGTGAAATCTAGAACACAAGTTATCTGCTTCCAAGATATAATGGTAGGACAGGCTTCGGAAAGACATTTCTATTACAAAAGTGAGAACATGGAAGGAATAAAAGGATCACTAGTCTAAAGCAAATTCACAACCCAACAGGGCTAACTCCATTAGACTTCAAGGCCCGGGAATAATCCTCTGTGGCCCAGTGCTCTGTCCTCTGGCCTGTGTGGGCAGGCCCACCCTTTTAACCCAAGAGGGTCCCATTGGCCCAGGCATCTGCATCTGTGGCTCTGCCCTGTTGTTAGTCTTCATTTCATTCCATCTCTGTTCCTTTCAGTCCAGGCTGGCAGCACTTCTGCTGATATGAAATTCTCAAAAACCTTGTCAGTCTCCCATGCAATTTACTGGTGTCCGAACCATCTGACAAGAGGGTCCTGCACAGATCTTTCCTGGATAACCATGTCTCTGTTCCTAGCTTCTGAGGTGTTTGATTGTGTCCTAGAGTCAGGCAAATGATCCAGCCATACGCTTGGCCCTGTTTCCAGAGCATGCCGTTTGGATAGGCAGAGAATTTTCCAAATCATCAAGTGCTGGTTCCTTTTTGCTTAACAGTTCAATCCTCAATTTACCTCTTCTCATATTCATAAAAACCAAAGAGAAACTAGGCCACATTTCAACAGTTTGCTTAGAAATCTCCTCAGTTAAATATCCAAGTTCATCAGTTATAAGTTCATCCAATGGCTGAACACAATTCGGACAAATTTTCCGCCACTTTATAGCAAGAACAACCTTTCCTCCAGTGTCCAATAACATGTTCCTCATCTCCTTCTAAGGCCTCACTTAAAAGCACCTTTAATGTTCATATTTCCATCTCTTTAAGGCAATTTAGTTTTTTTTTTCTGTCAGGCCTCTACTCATTATCCAGTTCCAAAGCCACTTCATTTTTAAATATTTGTTAGAGCAGCACCCCACTCTGATCAGTACCAAAATCTGTATTGGTTTCCTGGGGATACCAGAAGCTGGAAGAAGCAAGGAAGGATATTTCCCTGCAGGCTTCAGAGAGAGCATGACCCAGCCAACACCTTGATTTTGGACTTCTGCCCTCTAACTCAGTGAGAGAATAAATTTCTGTTGTTTATTACATTCAGCTTGTGGTTCTTTGTTATGGCAGTCCTAAGAAGTCAAAACCAAGGGTTTTATTTGGAGGTACTGTAGTCATTAGTGAAAGACAGTGAGTATGTGGTATCTCCCTGTATCCACAGGGTTTCTTGCTATTTCTTTCTCTCTTTTAAACCATATTTGTGTCTAGCTGCACTATAAAGTTTACTTTCGTCATGTTAACAGCTTATGATTTGGCTCTGTTTTATCTCAGGAGAGCAGACTTAAGTGGTTGGTAGGGATTCTTTGGTACCAAGAAGACTACACACTTTTGAAAGGAGAGGGGCTTTAGTTTTATAGACCTTCCTTCTGCCAGAATGCCGAGTACTGGTTCTTGGTTTCCTCCTCATGAATACTGTTGTAACACCTGCCTCCATCAGGGTGAAACAAGAAGAGCTGCAATGGCACTTCAGTTATGCCTGGAAAAGGCAGTTGATGCATAAATGATGAATCACATAATAAGTCCTTTACCACTACTTCTAATGGACATCTGTGTTTTTCAGTTTTGAGTTATTTTTCAAGAACACATGCTTTTCCTATCCTAATGAAGACCTATACTTTCTTGAATTCCTCTTAGCCAATCACAGTGTTTGCAGGCCTCTTAGAAGATACCCCATAAATATTGTTTTGCCTTGAAGAAGGCTTATGCATCTCACTGCTAGTGAAAGACTAGCTCCAGCGATAAATAAAAGATGTTAGTTGCCAAAGCTGTCATTTCAATTTGTTTTGCTTGCACTGAGCTCATTAATAAATTGCCACAGTCGTAATATGAAAGTAATGAACCTTCTGGAGGCCCAGCTGGGTCACAGAGCATTAACAGGGACCTTCAGGGCAACTGCCATTGTTATACACAGTTCAGTTAAAGGGTTTTAGCCTTTTTTTTTCTTTGAAACATATATATTTTGCAAAATCCAAATCCTGCTTTATCACTTGTGTACTTTCTAAGTGAGTATATTTGAATTCAACCCAACAAGATGTATCTGATGCCTACTACTGTCAGGCAGTGTATTAGACCCCAGAGGCAAAGATGAATAAGGCATCCCTTAGGGCTTCACTATCAAATTTGGAGAAGTATGTAAACAAATAATTGTAATACAGTATTTAAATGCTGTAAGTATGAACCAGATATAAATAATAGCATAGAAGAGGAAATGATTATCTAGGGAAGAGAACTCAGAAGGCTGAGGAAGAGGAGATTCATTGATTTTTGAGTTAAAATTTGAAAGATGAGTTGTAAGTTGACAAGTAGAGTGTATAATGGGAAAAGGGATTTCAGTGCAGATAAGTTGAAGGACTATAGATCATGTAGAATAACTTAGGGGAAGAAGGTAAAGAGGAGAAGATGGGTAGATGAGGCTGCAGAAGTAGTCAGGGGCCAAATCTTAAAGGATTTAGGTTTGAAGGACTATGTATACAATGCCAAGGACTTTGGTGGATTTCATTCTATAGGCTGCATGGGTCCATTGAAGGATTTTAAGCAGAGATGAAACATAATTGAATTTCTATTTTAGAAGGATTACTCTGGTTGCCATACACACAATGGAATGGAAGTAGAGAGAGACTAATTAGAAGGCTATTGACTAGTTTTGTGGAAGCGAGTAACGCCTTGTGTACTACAAAGAGCATGACCCAGATTGTTTCAAGTCCCGGTTCAACCACCTACTGACTTTCTAAACTAACCCTAAAATTTACTCATCAGTGAAATGGGAATAATAGTAATCTCTCACTGGATATTATGAAAAATCATATGAAATAACATATATATGTAGAATTGCTCCAAAGAGCTGAGTATAAATGTTAGCTGTGGACTTCCCTGGTGGCGCAGTTGTTAAGAATCCGCCTGCCAATGCAGGGGACACAGGTTCGATCCCTGGTCCGGGAAGATCCCACATGCCGCAGAGCCACCAGGCCTATGTGCCACAACTACTGAGCCTGCACTCTAGAGCCCGTGAGCCACAACTACTGAGCCCAACATGCCATAACTACTGAAGCCCGTGTGCCTGGAGTCCGTGCTCCACAAGAGAAGCCACTGCAGTGAGAAGCTCGCGCACCGCAGTGAAGAATAGCCCCTGCACGCAGCAACGAAGATCCAACGCAGCCGTAAATAAATAGATTTATTTTTAAAAAATAAATGTTAGCTGTTATAGTTCAACTTCTGTTTTTGTTGAGTTTGGGGTAACTTATAACCTAGTTTAGGGTTTTTAAGAAGCATTTTCACTTTCCTTCTACCACTCTGTCCCAATAAAACAAAGAACTCAGAACGTTTACAAACATTTTATATCACATTAAGATCTACATTCCAGGATTTTCTAAACATTTAGAAAAACAACATAACTAAAGCTTTTGCCTTTGGATGCCCTGCCAGACTCTCACTGGAGAACAGGCTTAGTGTCTTTGTTTAGTCAGTGGTGTAATCGGAAAAGACTGGAGCCCTGGTTGAATAAATGTGCTTTTTAGCTGAGAAGTAGCATCAGAGTTTACTCTGACTCTGTTTCTTCAAGTGTTATTAATAAGGATAATGTGAATAGGTGCCCTTGCTACCTTGCGTCTCTATTGTGAGGATCACCTTCTTTCCTTAAGTAAATACTCATTAAACTATTTCAGGTACTGTTATAAAGAATGTAGAAATGAATCAGATCTGGATCCTAATTTCAAGGGAATCACAGTGCTAAAAGAACTGTAAAAGATGTATACAGATAACTGTAATACAAATAGGATAATTGTGAGTCAGCTAACTTTGAAAATTAAGAAGGACTTTGAAGCTGGAAGTCATATTATACAAAATATCCTGAGATTTCCCGGGTGGCACAGTGGTTAAGAGTCCACCTGCCAATTCAGGGGACACGGGTTTGAGCCCTGGTCTGGGAAGATCCCACACGCCACGGAGTAACTAAACCTGTGCGCCACAACTGCCGAGCCTGCGTTCTAGAGCCCGAGAGCCACAACTGCTGAAGCCCACATGCTACAACTACTGAAGGCTGCGCACCTAGAGCCTGTGCTCCTCAGCAAGGGAAGCCACCGCAAAGAGAAGCCCTCGCATCGCAACGAAGAGTAACCCCCGCTCACAGCAACTAGAGAAAGTCCACATGCAGCAACAAAGACCCAACACGGTCAAGGATAGACTAAATTAATTTTTAAAATATATTGTTCTGTTTTACAAAGTATATCTCACATGTTCTTATTATTTAAAGTGCTTTTCCAAGTAGAGCTGAGACAGTCACTTTCCAGTTACCTGTGGAAAATAAATGATAAAGGTAGATTCAGATTTTAGTTCGATATTTTTAAACCTGCGTGCATATTTTGATCCCAGGCTTGGTCAGGCTTAATATTCACTTATATTCAAGTAACTTGGTTACGGTACTCTCTGAGCCTCAGAGGCGTGTGTGTGTGTTTGTGTGTGTGTGTGTAATAGAGATAATATCACCTACCTTTCAGCTTTGCTGTGATGAAATGGCAATTATATGTAAAAGTGCAAAAAAAATTCATGTTCATTCATTCCTTCAGTCTCTGCTCTAATCTACCCACCTTTTCACTATTGCTCAATGTTGAGCTCTGAGACAGCAGCTTCTTTGAGATGTTTTAAGGTTTCTTTTTTTAAAACTTATGAAAAATTTCAAACATATGATAAACTTGAAAGGATTTTGCCATGGAAAACCTTATGTCCACATCCTAAATTTTACCATTGCTTGTAAAGATCACATGTCAGTTTATCTATCCCTCTACCACCCAGCTATATTAAATTTTCTCTAGTGATTCTTTAGCACTTTTCTGAAAGACGTTTTTTAAACTAGGTTGGAGGCCAGGAGTGCAAATGCATTTCAAATATTTGTAATTACATTACATTTCTCCTATTTACATTGTTCTATACCTGCAAAGAATGTTATTTACAAGTTTATTCATCACTTGGATATATCTGTGTTCCTACACTATCATTTCTAACCTTATCTCATCCCATTTGCATTGTCTGAGAATGCCTTCAGTTAATTTTTTTTTAACATCTTTATTGGAGTATAATTGCTTTACAATGGTGTGTTAGTTTCTGCTTTATAACAAAGTGAATCAGTTATACATATACATATGTTCCCATGTCTCTTCCCTCTTGAATCTCCCTCCCTCCCACCCTCCCTATCCCACCCCTCTAGGTGGTCACAAACCACCTAGCTGATCTCCCTGTGATATGCGGCTACTTCCCACTAGCTATCTATTTTACGTTTGGTAGTGTATATATGTCCATGCCACTCTCTCACTTTGTCACAGCTTACACTTCCTCCTCCCCATATCCTAAAGTCCACGCTCTAGTAGGTCTGTGTCTTTATTCCCGTCTTACCCCTAGGTTCTTCATGACCTTTTTTTTTCCTTCCTTTCTTAGATTCCATATATATGTGTTAGCATATGGTATTTGTTTTTCTCTTTCTGACTTACTTCACTCTGTATGACAGACTCTAGGTCCATCCACCTCATTACAAATAGCTCAATTTCGTTTCTTTTTATGGCTGAGTAATATTCCATTGTATATATGTGCCTCATCTTCTTTATCCATTCATCCGATTATGGACACTTAGGTTGTTTCCATGTCCTGGCTATTGTAAATAGAGCTGCAATGAACATTTTGGTACATGACTCTTTTTGAATTATGGTTTTCTCAGGGTATATGCCCAGTAGTGGGATTGCTGGGTTATATGGTAGTTCTATTTTTAGTTTTTTAAGGAACCTCCATACTGTTCTCTATAGTGGTTGTACCAATTCACATTCCCACCACCAGTGCAAGAGTGTTCCCTTTTCTCCACACCCTCTACAGCATTTATTCTTTTTAGATTTTTTGATGATGGCCATTCTGACTGGTGTGAGATGATATCTCATTGTAGTTTTGATTTGCATTTCTCTAATGATTAATGATGTTGAGCATTCTTTCATGTGTTTGTTGGCAGTCTGTATATCTTCTTTGGAGAAATGTCTATTTAGGTCTTCTGCCCATTTTTGGATTGGGTTGTTTGTTTTTTTGTTATAGAGCTGCATGAGCTGCTTATAAATTTTGGAGATTAATCCTTTGTCAGTTGCTTCATTTGCAAATATTTTCTCCCATTCTGAGGGTTGTCTTTTGGTCTTGTTTATGGTTTCCTTTGCTGTGCAAAAGCTTTGAAGTTTCATTAGGTCCCATTTTCCATTGATTTTTATAATGATTACCAGCTGAAGTGATAATATTTCAATATATTGGGTTGAATAGAATGCATTATTAAAATCATTTTCATCTGTTCCTTTTTTTTTACTTTTTATAATGTGACTACTAGAAAACTTAAAATGACATGAGTGGCTTCAATTATATTTCTGTTGGATGGCAGTGCTCTAGACCCTGGGTCAGGGGGAAGAGCAGTGGAATATAGACTGGGGGAAATGTTTTTTCTCATTACACAAATACCCCTGGAGATTCCAAAACACCTTCACCCAGTGGAGCCTTCCTCCCCGTCAAATTAATCCTACCTCCTACCTTTTGCTGAAAATCAGTGCCTTTAATGAGCCTGCCCTCACTGATAGGAGTGTTTTGTATTCTTCAGGTATGTCGGGGGGAAAAAGTTATGAGTCACTGCTGTATGTTAAAGAGTATCGCACAGGTTCAACACCTATCAGTGATTTTGATGAAATAAATTTCTGGAGTTCTCTTAACTAATACTAGCGAATAAAATTGTTCTCTGAAATAACATACCACTAAATCCTGGTCTAGTGAACCCCAGAGACTTAAAATGAAGAAGAATTAAAGTAGATTTTAATTAAGGGATGAGTGCTGGGTCAAAAGCTGAGGAAGTTGAGAAAGGCATCTTGTGTCCTAAAAGCTAAATTTCCGGGATTAAAAAAAAACAACTCAGAAAGCTAAACAACCATAAATTTCTGTCTCTGAAGTGAAACTGGACATGTTTTTTTCTTCTCGTGCCTCTTGGTTCTTGCTGATTCTGTGGTTATATACAAACATTTCCTGACTTGCTTTAAAAGGTGTTATTCTCTGGAATTAGCATGAGGAAGGTTTCTAGTAAATGCTGAGTGTCTGCTAGCAAGTGGTACCACTCTTCTGCCTTAGCTGTTTAGAATGCATATTATATATTCTTTCTGTATCACCCTCAAATAATTTTTTTTAATCCGATATGCCTTAGCTTAATACCTATCTCAAAGATTATTCCATGCTCTCTCAGTCAAGTCAGTTTTCTAGAGAAGAGAGCCCTTTCCTGAGGTTGCTGTTTCGGACTCACATAAGACACATTTCCCTGGAAGCCCCTTTGTATTGTCTAGCCTTCCTATTACTATGAAGAAAGAAGTTGTCTCTGTTTCCCAACCAGATATGGGTGTCAGGGCAATTCCCTGAGTAGCTCACAGGAAGACAGCTGATCTCATTTGATAAATTTCCGTTACTGTAATAGCAATAGGATTTTCTATGAAACCGTAAGATCACACACTTGTAGAGGTGGTTGATGAAGAAACAGAGGCATGCAGCTAGTTTGCAGTAAACATGGGACCTGCCTGAGTTATCTTTTGGTTTTAAAGTGAAGAATTTGAAGCCCTGACGAAGTGACTACTCAGTGACAGAATGAACCAGGCCAAGTTTAGGTCTAAGTTGCATCTCAGTTTCTTGGTACAGAGAAACCGTATTTGCCCCAAGTTTGTAATTCTATCAGACTCCTACAAGATCCTGGATAATGTCAAGGATTCATAACTCACTTTTTTAGGATAAGAACCTGAGACTTTGGTGGGAGTGGTGGGTGACTTACAGAATGGTTTATGGATACTGCTCTGTTAATGAGCCCAAATTACTTTATGTACCTGTCTCTCTTGTTTAAGCAGTGAGAATTTATTCTCAGGGCTGTACATCTCAGGAGTTAGTTTCCTGTGTAGGACTCTATCCTATTACACTCCCACAGAATAAAGTTGATCTTGAGATCTCTGGTACTGTGTAGCATAGACATCTCTCAAAGGTCTGCTTGGGCAGTGTGAATAGATAAAAAATAATTGACAGGTTAATAGTCTCTTATTGGTCCCCAAAGCCATATGAGTCTGACCTCAGGTTTTAATTTTGTCGCTATGAAAAAAGCTTTTATTAAGTGGCTCCTGTCTGTAGATGGTGACATGCGTTCAAATCTTCACTCTAGAAAACCTTGGAGAATTAAGTCACTCTTAGAAGCTTAGTGTTCTGGATTGCTACAGGTTTGTTCCATTACACATTAAAACTTTATTTTTAAAAATCATTTTAGGGCTTCCCTGGTGGCGCAGTGGTTGAGAGCCCACCTGCCGATGCAGGGGACATGGGTTCGTGACCCGGTCCAGGAAGATCCCACATGCTGCGGAGCGGCTGGGCCCATGAGCCATGGCCGCTGAGCCTGTGCGTCTGGAGCCTCTGCTCCGCAACGGGAGAGGCCACAACAGTGGGAGGCCCGCGTACCGCAAAAAAAAAAAAATCATTTTACTTAGAAATTATCCTAAAGTGGATTATACCCTTCTTCCTTCTGTTTAGTTTGTTGGGTCCAATTTAACCATTTCTTAGTGACTGAGATCCTTGTGGGGTATGTGTGTATATGCATAAAGGATACAAATTTTCATGGGCTTCTAGTAGCTTATTCCTAACTCTGTTTTAACCACAAGCCCATGTTTAGTGCATAATTTTGCAAGGTGTAAGGTTTTTAGCAATGCATATTGTTGTAAAAACTCCTGGATTTAAGTCTGTGGGTCACAATCAGAAAGGTTTGAAAGCCACTGCCCTAGGAAACTCTTTTCTTGTGCTAATAATGACTTCTTACATTGCGTAGTACTTGACTGTTTGCCAAACTTCCCTCTATAATATGGTCTATGAAAAGTAAACTAGGGAAGGGATTGATTTCTTGTTGCTTTTAAACTATAGTAGGCAAGCATAATGGAACCAAAGAGAGGATGGACTTTGAAATTAGTCTTTAATTTTAGCCTTTCCATACAGTACTCATATGCCCTTGGATGCTTTAATTGATCTTGTTTAACTTCAGAGCCTCAGCTCTTTTTTTTTCCCCAACCTAAATGGGAAATGCCAGAATTGTTGGGTGTTTTAAATCAAGTAATGAAGACAAAAGTGCCTTAGTAGGGGCACCGTGGATGAATCTCATAAACAAAATGTTGAGTGGAACAAAGTGGACATAAAAGAGGACATGAGATATAATTTCATTTCTATAAAGTTCAAAACAGGCAAAACTAACCTAACAATAGTAGTCCACATAGTGCTTACTCTTGGGTGGAGTAATGATTGGGAGAGGGCTCAAAGGAGTACTTCTTTTGTGCTAGTAATGATCTCTTTCTTGGTTTGGAAACACATTGTAAAAGTTCATTGAGTTTCATACTTACGATTTATTTACTTTTTTAAAATAATGAGTTTCAGGTGGACAGCATAATAATTCAACAGCTATTTGTACTAGAAAGTGATTACCACTACAAGTCTAGTTACCATTTGTCACCATACAGTGGCCTCCTTCACCCATCTTGCACGCCCGCCCCACCCCCCGCAACTTGCTTCCCTTCTGGTAGCCACTGATCTGATCTCTGTATCTGTGAGTTTGTTTTTGTTTTATTTTGTTTGTTCATTTGTTTTTTTAGCTTCCACATATGAGTAAAATCACATGGTAACTGTCTTTCTCCATCTGACTTATTCAAACCTAGCATAATACTTTCCAGGTCCATTTATGTTGTCACAATGGCCAGTTTTCTTTTTTTTTATGGCTGAATAGTATTCCATTGTGTATATATACCACATCTTCTTTATCCATTCATCAACTTAGGTTGTTTCCATATCTTGGCTACTGTATGATGCATGTGCTTCTCAGTATGTATATTATACTTTAACAAAAAGTTGTTTTTAAAGTATTCAGCACAGAACCTATCACATAGTTGGTTCCCTTCTCCTATGATGGTTCCATTTTTTTTCCTAACCGTTCAGTCGCTTTGTTTTGTTATGGTTCTGTCTCCTAATTCCAATTTTATACCTAGGCATGTTTAATAAATATCTACTGATGGCAGTTCTAATTGGCATAGTTGAAGGAGTTTAGGTCATTCAGACAAGGTGAAATTGAATGTCTGACCACTGTGGTCTAGAAATAAGTCAGGAATATGAAATTTGATTTGATGCTATTTTCTGATCTTTAGATGATTTGATATTTTGCTTTTAAGTGAAAATTAAATGGAGATTTTTCTGATTTGTGTAATATGATTTTATCTGGTAGATCAGCTTTATTATTGAATTTTTTCATGGTGGGATATTGAACTTATTCTGTTATTTCTGGCACTTCTAATATAAGCCCACCATAGTGTAGCAGGCTTTGAAATGGTCACTACCACACCCTGTAACACCTTATATATTTTGCTTAGGTTCTTATCACTGACAGAGAACCATACTTACTGTTTTTACCTTATTGTTTTTGTAATACAAGTATAGAAATAGAACTTGTGTATTTGGATATTTATGCAAGATCCTGTTATAAAAAACCTAGAATTGTTGAAAATTCAATTTTAAAAATTGATAATTTTTTTCTGCTAGGCAATACGTGGGATACAAAGTAAGCCTACCTGCCCTCGGGGAGGGCAGACTCCTCTAGAAGAGGTTTGTGAGGTAGGCAGAAAAATTTGTGTACATTTGTGTTTGTTCTTTTGGATGTTGGCCTTTGAGAGAAGGTTTCTGATAGATATACCAGCAAGCCTCCCAAGTTACAGAGAGTCGTGGTGATGATTGTATGGATGCCAGTGGAGCCAAGAGACAGAGAACTGACTATGATTTCATCAGTGATCAGTAATACTACGAAGAGTTAAGGAAGTGGGGAAGTAATTTCTGTCTGTCGACACTTAATTTGTATTAATTCATTAACATAGAGAATGTCATTTAACCATCACAAAGCCTTTGGAGTAGATACTACTATTTTTGCTTTAAAGATACAGAAATTGGGACTTCCCTCCTGGTCCAGTGGTTAAGAATCCTCCTTCCAGTGCAGAGGACACAGGTTCAATCCCTGGTTGGGGAACTAAGATCCCACATACCACAGGGCAGCTAAGCCTGCACACTCTAGAGCCCACGAGCCACAACTAGAGAACCTGCATGCCACAACTACTGACCCATGTGCTCCGGAGCCTGTGCACTACAACTAGAGAGAAGCCCGTGTGCCGCAAAAAAAGATCCCACGTGTGGCAGTGAAGATCCCATGTGCCGCAACTAAGACCCAACACAGCCAAATAAATAAATAAATAATTTTAAAAATAAATTAAAAAATAAAGATACAGAAATTGAGGGCCAGAGACATGTAGTAACTTGTTCAAGTTTACATAGCTAGTGATAGAGTTGATATTCAAATCCAGAGCCCATCTGTACTACATGCTATATATAGATAGTAACATTATCCAAATAAAAGGATGTGTTTATCAGAAGATAGTCTAGCTTGGAAACATGCTAAATGGGAGGTCATAAAGAAAATTGATAGCAGGTTCCATCTAGGACCACCCAGGAAAGGGAATGCTGTGACTCAAGAACTTAGTTTCTTGAAAGTCCCTGTGAAGCAATTTGTGTTCCTGTTGTGAGATTGTTGAATGGAGCTGTCAAACCCTGATGCAGGTCCACCTGTTGCTTGGTTTTTTTTTATTATAATTGTGTTAAAAATATATATATAACATAAAATTTATCATTTTAACCATTTTAAGGCATTAAGTACATTTACAGTGATGTATAGCCTTCACTGCTATCCAACTCCAGAATTTTTTCATCATTTCAAACAGAAACTCTGTACACATTAAATCATTCCCCCTCCTCTTCCCAGCCCCTAGTAACCTCTGTTCTACTTACTTTCTCTATGAATTTCCCTATTCTGGTTATCAAGTATAAGTGAAATCAGACAGTAGTTATACTTTTGTATTTGGCTTATTTCACTTAGCATAATATTTTCAAGATTGATCCATGTTATAGCATGTATCAGAATTTTATTCCTTTTTATGGCTGAATAGTATTCCATTTTATGTGTATGCCACATTTTGTTTATTTATTCATTTATTGGTGGACACTTGAATTTTTTCTACCCTTTTGCTATTGTGAATAATGCTGCTATGAACATTAGTATACAGGTATCTGTTTTAGTCCCTGTTTTCAATTCTTTTGGGTATATACCTAGGAGTGGAGTTTCTGGGTCATATGGTAATTCTATTTTTTTTTTTCTACTAATTACTGTCATTTTCTCACAAATAACAAACAATGAACAATTGTGCGATTCATGGCTAGTTAGTAGCCGGGAGTTTAGGTCTACTTGAAGCTTCACTGAAAGCACTGGGAAATACAAAATAGCACCATGGGCCAAAAGGAAATTGGATTGCACCACTTGTCCCTAAGATAGACCCTAATAATGTTGAGAGTAAAAGGATTCCATAATGTGAGGCACCACTGAAACACAGGCAAATTCTGGAATGCTTGAAAGGGCAGAAATCTTTGAAGGCAGACAAATCCAGCCTACCAGGGAATATGGGCCTGGAGGATCAAGCCTCACGACTCCATGAGCAATGACGTGCAGACACTCTGCAGTAGAAGTGTTGATGGGTGGTAAAAAGTGTGGTGCCCGGGCATTACAGCAAGAGAATGGTCACCTTCAGAACCTTGAAAAGTACAGTAGTACAGCACAACAGCTGGCATACAGGGGCTGGCATCGAGTGAACAGGCAAGAAGAGTTACCGACTGGAGGAGGGAGAGGACAGGGGAGATAGTAGAGCTGAAGGATTGTCAGCAATAGGAGACGGAGGGCAACCTGCAATTTCATTCATGCCTGACGTTGATGGCAGAGGTTCTGGTTCCTTGTTGGATTCCATTCTGTCTACCCTCTTGAAAAAAACGATCCAGTGATGTCTGGATCGCAAGGTAATTCTATTTTTAACTTTTTAAAGTTTTCCACAGCAGCTGCACCATTTTTTAGTCCCACTAGCAATTCACAAGGGATCTAATTTCTCCACGTCCTTGCCGACACTTATGATTCTCCTTTTTTTTTTCTTCATAATAACCATCCCAATCATCCCAATGGGTGTGAAGTGGTATCTCATTGGGACTTTCACTTGTACTTCCCTAATGATTAATGATGTTGAGCATCTTTTCATGTGCTTATTGGCCATCTATATAGATAAATGGAGAAATATCTCTTCAGGTCCTTTGCCCATTTTTCAGCTGGGTTGTTTGAGGTATTTTTGTTATTGAATTGTAGGAGTTCTTTATAAATTCTAGATATTAGTGCCTTATCAGATAAACGATTTGCCAATATTTTCTCCCATTCTGTAGGTTTTCTTTTCATCCATGTGATAGTGCCCTTTGATGCACAAATTGTTTTTCATTTTGATGAAGTCCGATTTATCTTTTTTCTTTTGTTGCCTGTAATTTAGATGTCACATTCCAGAATCATTGCCAAATCCAGTGTCATGAAGATTCTCCTCTATGTTTTCTTCTAAGAGGTTTATAATTTTAGCTCTTAAGTTTTGGTCTTTGATGCATTTTGAGTTAATTTTTGTATATGGTGTAAGATAAAGGTTCATCTTCATTCTTTGGCATGAGGGTATCCAGTTTTCCTAGCATCATTTGTTGAAGAGTATCCTTTTCCCATTGAATGGTGTTGGCACCTTTGTCAAAAATCATTTGACCATATATATTAGGGTTTATTTCAGAGCTCTCTATTCCATTGGTCTGTATGCCTGTCTTTATGCCAGTACCACACTGTCTCAATTACTGTAGCTTTGTAGGAGGTTTTGAAACCAGGAAGTGTGAGTCTTCCAACATTGTTCTTCATTTTCAAGATTGTTTAAGCTGTTTGAGATAGCATGTGAATTTTAGGGTGGCTTTTTCTATTTCTACAGAAAAGGGATTTTGATAGGGATTGTCTTGAGTCTGTAGATCACCTTGGGTAGTATTGTCATCTTAACATTAGTCTTCTAATTCATGAACGTAAATGTCTTTCTACTTCTTTCTTTAATTCTTTCAGTGATGTTTGTAGTTTTCAGTGTGCAATACTTTAGTTTTGTGACTGTTATCTTTCTCACAGTGAGTTAATAGAGTAACGTTCTGGTTTATCCATTATTATTTCATGACCTGTTAATGCCCTGAAGAATCTGTTCTATTTTTAACAGAATTGGGGTTCTGAACTCGAAAAGCTGAGGGAAGGATCCTGGAAACTGGAAACCTAACTATATTACTGCCCTTGGGAAGCCCTTCTAGGTGTTCAGCCTGCTGGTTTCTTCTGATTAAAACCTAATTTCACTGCAGGTCTCCTTCAATCTACAGTAGTTCACATTTCTAATTTTTTTTTTTTAATCTTTTGCTTCTAGATGTCTCCATCTTGCTAAGGAGGAAATTCCTATTGGGTATAGCTGATGGTACCATGCAAAAATCAGATCCTCGAAAAGGTCAGAACCTATTCTTATATGTAATAGAAATGGAGAGTTACCTTCTGTCAGGCTGTGTGTGAGTGTATGTGTCACAACAAGCTGTTTGAGTAAATAAAAAAATCTCACCCTTTCTTGCCAACTTACCCTGCAATTTTCACAAATCCTGCACATCATTTATACAACTCTTTTTTAGTTTG
The DNA here is from genome assembly GCF_005190385.1 of Monodon monoceros. NCBI lineage: Eukaryota > Metazoa > Chordata > Mammalia > Artiodactyla > Monodontidae > Monodon > Monodon monoceros. Next base: position 147,833,329 of record NW_021703774.1, read on the forward strand.
CAAAGTACTCTTCATGTAATTATCTCAAATAGTCTTTACTGTAAGCTTTTGAAATAGGGACTGTTGCTATTCCTCTTTTATGGAAACAATGAAGGGTTAAGAGACTTATTCCGAATGTTGTTACTATAAACTGCAAGATTTAGTCCTGAATCTTTTGCTTCTAAATCTTACCCTTCTCACTACATCACAAGTTCATAATCATTATTTAGATTATTTAGTTCATATCATTAGTCAGAATTTAGTAGATATGTAAGTATGGATGCTCTATGAACATTGGAAATAATATATGTAAAAGTTAAAATAATATATGAAAAAGTTAAAAACCCTTTATGAGTGTAAAATATAATTAATAAATCAGGTCTTGTTATTGAATGTTTAAATATAATCTTTGGGATGATACCAGACTCCTTATTGTGTACATACCATTGTCTTATTATGGCAAATGAGGCTCTTCATTTGCTGGTACTTACCTTTGTATTCTCATCTTCCTCAGTTCCTGTCATTTGTCTCTGTAGCTTACCCTACCACTTTCCTTCTACAGCAGCTGCTGGCTGTTGTCCAAACACATGGTCCATTTCCATGCCTTAAGTACCTTTATACTATATTCCCTTTGCCTCAAATGCCTATTCATCTTTCTTCTGACAATTCTAGCTTAACTTCATGTCCTCTGTGAAGCTTTCCTCCTCTCCCCAAGCAAAGTCAATCATTCCTTTCTCTTTTCTCAGAGCACTTTGTATAGCAAATCTCTCTTATAGCAAAAATCACATTGTATTATGATAGTTTATTTGAGTTGCTGTCTATCCTACTAATCTGTGAGTTTTTTGTGACCATAGACTGGGACTTATTTGTCTTCATGTTCTTAACACTCAGTGTTACTCCTAGGCTTAGCTACGTTTTGTTTAATGAATGAAATAACAGCTTTCCTTAAAGGATCTGTACACTAATCTAAGTGGGAGACTGACCACGTAAAAAATACTCAGAAGTTTATAACTATTTGTAAATGAATATAGTACATACTTGAAGTAGAATAGTGGAATGATCACAGCCAGGTGGAGTTATTTAGGGAAGGATTCCTCTAGATCAGGGATCAGTAAACTATGGCCCATAGGCCAAATCCTGCTGGCTGCCTGTTTTTGTAAATAAAGGTTTACTGGAATATAGCCGTGTTCATTTGTTAATGTGTATGGCTACTTTCATGCTACAATGGCAGAGATGAGTAGTTGTAGCAGAAACCATATGTCCCATAAAACTGAAAATATTTACTATCTGGCTCTTTACAGAAAGTTTTCTACTCCCTGCTCTAGAAGATAGGTTTTGAATAGAGGTATGAAAAGAGGAATGTGAATTGATGAAGCATGAGTGTGCATCATAATGCAACAAAAACAGCCATAGTAGTAGGAATGCCAAGTGGGAAAGTTTGACTGTAATCCAGTTTGTCAGAGAGAACTGTGTTGAAGAGATGAAATGTCAAGAATGCTTTGGATTGAGAAAGAGGAAACATAGAAATATAATGAAAAGAAGTTGTCAAGTAAATACTCTGGGCCTACAGTAAGAAAGTTCCCTAAGTAGTAGTAGGGCATGATGATGGTGATGATGAAGGAGAAGGAAGCAGCAGTACAAATTAATATTGATTTGAGCATCCACTGTATGCCAGGTACTGTTCCATGTGCTTTATATGTATCCTAGTTAGACTTCTGCAACTGTATAAGCTAATTGCTGCTGTTGTCTTTATTTTGCAGATGAGGAAACTGAGGCACAGGGGATTAAAGTTACTTAGCCAAGGTTATACAGCTAGTAAGTGAGAGAACCAAATCTGAACCCAGGCAGTCTGTCTGCAGAGTCTTCATAGTAGAGGAGGGAAATCTGGGGATATTTGGTAAAAAACAACCATAAGCCTGGAGTAAGGTAACTAGTCTTAGTAATTAGGAAGTGTGCTCTCCCATCATGATAAAGAGAAAATGAACGGACTATAGAAGAATAATACTGGAAGGCAGAGGGTCCAATTAGAAGAGTGTACTATGGCTTCGGCGGAATGGCAGGGAAAAAGAGGCAGATTCATTACACAGTGAGACACGTTATACCGTTAGTCATTGAGTTTAACCTTGGTGAGGCCAGAAGGCAGTTAACTTTCCTTGCACACATGAAAGCTGTCTTAAAATGCCTGAAGAGCTGGCTTACTCAGTTGAGATAGAGATTAGCAATGGTTTTGAAGGAGCTAGAGGGCATTCAGCCTCCCCACAACAAGTATATTACAGTCAATTCAGTGCCCACTCTACACCTGAGTATATTAACAGCCGATGGAGGTGTCAAATCGTAACACCCCATTGCCTCTCATTCTGTGTTGTTCCTGTAGGGGAACTTGTTCCTGTCCAACCCCCATCACTACTGTGATAAAGATTTACCCCCTTGGACCACTTTTCAAAAATGTATGCATGTATGTATTAAAGTAATATATATGCAGTGTAAAAAAATTACCAACAGAAGTATACCAAAGAGAAAGTTTCCCTCCCATCACCATCTTGCTCTCTAGAGAGAACCTCTATTAAAATTTGGATGTATGTGAAACTACTGTTATGGATGGAAGTGTTCTGGGATTCCCTCATGGTTGCTGAGATAGAAAAAATATTGAGAATCACGTCCCTAAAGCCAAGGTCCACTGCCAAGAATGGAAGGAACTTCCGGGGGAGATGTGGGATCTTCATCACTAGAAGAGTAAGCAAAGACTTGGTAGGGATGTTAGAAGGAAGATTCAAGCATTGGCTAGGGTTAGTGGAGTTAGAGGCAGGGAGAGGAGGAGGCATTGAGCTAAATGACTTTTAATATTCCTTTCAAACCTATAGTTCTGTGTTCATACCAACAGACTGATTACCTCAACAGACTGAGTGGAGGACAAAGTGATAAGAGAAAATCCAAAATATAAAATCCAAATTTATAGAACAAGTTACTTTGCAGCAAACATTGAACTTATTTTTTTAAAGATTTCTTTTAACTAACCATTTTGGTGTGTTCAAAATGTACTTAATTTTTTATTAAAAATTCTGTTTACACTTAACCTTTCACTACTATATTTACTGTGTAAAATGAAGGTGGCACACATTGTTCATTATTCCAAAGAAGGAAGATGTTTCAAAGTATCTGCCAGGTTAAGCTGTGTTGCATAGGGAGGAAATAATTGAGCTGGGTCCCTAGTGCTACTTCCCCTTCAGACTCATAGTATAAAGGAAATTAAAGGGGACCTTAATGTTCCCTTTAATGAATAGCAAAGTTCAACCCCTTCCTTTTCCAAATGAGGAAAATAAAACCCGTAGACAATATCTTACCAGCTCAGAGTCTCACAATAGCCTAGCTGGACTCTTAAAGATTAGCGATAAAGTATATAAAGTGCCTGCCACAGTGCCAAGTATATGGTAGATGAAGATGCAGAAGGGAAATAAGATCATGGTGATGGTACTGATATTGTTATTTCTTCTGCCCCCCCTGCATCACTCTTCTGTAAGCCTTCAGAGAGAAAGCTGGTAATGTAGATATGTACACTGTCTATGCTGCAAACCTAAAGTTGCACAGTGTTGTAATGATGAAAGCAGGAGCTCCATACCCTCATAAAATTATAGGCTGTCAGATTTGGGCAGGACCTTTAAAGGTTACCTAGTCCAGCCTCCCTCCTCCTTCTCATGATTTAGTATTTCCACCAAGAGATTATCTTACTTCTACTTCTATGCCCTCAATGATGGCAGATTCATACCTTCCCTTCCCAGAGAGTTCATTCCACTGTTGATTACCTCCGACTGCCAGCAAGTTCCTCCTAGTAATGAGCTGAAACCTGTCTACCTATAGCTTCCACCCACTGATCCTAGTTCTCTCCCTTGGGGTAATTGAGCAAGCAAAGCAAATACAAGCAAATACAAGTGAAGCAAGTAGCATTGGGATGAGCATCCCTACTTTACTGATTTAGAAAAAACAGGTTCAGTGCAATTAACAACTTGCCTAAAATCGTCAAGGGAAAATAGTCTTGCGATTCAAAGCAGGATAAAATTTTAACTTCCAGTTTGGTTTTCTTTTGTTGTTTTTATTTTGTTATGCTCTATTTTACCACCAATCAGACTGTAGTAAAAGGAAGAGTGAGGATTCTTTAGGACAACTTGAAAACTGAATAGCGTTATATGAGATACTCTCAAAGAAATGCTATAGCTTCATTTGTCCTATGACCATGTGTATTAGTGTGTTTGGACTGCCATAACAAAATACCACAAGTGGGGTGGTTTAAACAGCAGAAACTTATTTTCTCACAGCTGCTGAGGCTAGAAGTCCAAGATCAATATACCAGCGGGGTTGGTTTCTGGTGAGACTTCCCTCCTCGGCTTATAGACAGAGCACCTTCTGGCTTTCTGGCTGTGTCCTCACCTGACCATTTTCTCTGTATGTGTTGGTGGCAGGGGTGGTTGAGAGACAGAGACAGAGACCAGTCAGTCTCTGGGACCGCTTCCTTTTCATTAGCACACCAGTCCTATCAGATTAGGGCCCCACCCTTATGACCTCATTTTACCTTAGTTACCTCCTTAAAAGTCCTGTCTCCAAATACAGTCACACTGGGGGGTTAGGACTTCAATATACAAATTTGCGGGGGTGGTACGTAATTCAGTTTATAACGCCGTGTTAATGTATTTTTAGTATCTTTTGATTTTTTGGCCTAACCTGGTTAGTTGGAAATTTGGGATTTGCATGGGACCAAATATCTATATTTTTTATTTCTTTTTTTTTTTTACATCTTTATTGGTGTATAATTGCTTTACAATGGTGTGTTAGTTTCTGCTTTATAACAAAGTGAATCAGTTATACATATACATATGTTCCCATATCTCTTCCCTCTTGCGTCTCCCTCCCTCCCACCCTCCCTATCCCACCCCTCCAGGCGGTCACAAAGCACCAAGCAGATCTCCCTGTGCTATGTGGCTGCTTCCCACTAGCTATCTACCTTACGTTTGGTAGTGTATATGTCCATGCCTCTCTTGCGCTTTGTCACATCTTACCCTTCCCCCTCCCCATATCCTCAAGTCCATTCTCAAATATCTATATTTTTTATTTCTGTGAATATTGAGGCTTAGTTCAATTTAACCCGTGGTACTTAGCATAAAGTACTATCCAACCCTGAGATATTCTAATAAGCAAAAACATTATATCTAAGTGTCCTACTTTTCTTATAATGTAGTCCAATTTGTTAGTACCAGTAAAGTCTCAGTCCTTTACAGGGTAATAAGTGTCCCCCTTCCTCCCACCCCCATTTTACAGATGGAGAAATTAACATACAGAGAAACTGACTTGTCAGAGGTCAGAGCAAGGTATTGGTGGATCCAGGGGTAAATCCCAAACCTCTTAACTCCCTGACCAGTTTTTAGTCCATTGACTATGCAACCTAGCGGTAAGTATATTTTTACCCCATCCTGGAGGTAAGAGGGGTTAAGAGACTTGGCAAGGAGTGAATTTAAGGAATTCCTCACTACTAATTATGTCACTCGTTATCTTTTTCTTTTAACCATGATGTCTTTTTTGTCATTAGCATCAGTTTTCAAGGTTGTGAGAGGAGGTTGGAAGTTTTGCTTTTTAAATACCTAAAAATATTTCTATAACAGTTCAGCCAGACTAGAGATTATTATTAAGAAAGGAAAGAAAGGAAAACTTATTATTTAATGAATTTGTTCTCTGTGTTAGGCACTGTGCTAGACATTTTGTATGATATTTCTTAAATGTCATTAAAACTTGTCATTTCTGGAAGGTATGCATTCTTGCCTTTTTTTATAGTCACTTTTTTAATAGTATTAGTTGAATTTAGTAGAAAACTACCTTACAAACGTCAGGGTTTAGATTCTAAATAAAATTTTAGTATTGTAGAAACTAAGAACCTTATCAGAAATCTTTAAAGATAAGATCTCTTTATGTTTAAGCACAGTTTTCTAGTTTGTTGTGTCTTAACCCTTACTTGGTTTTTACTTAGGTGGGATGACTTGTTTTGTCTGAGATTAAATCAAGCTTGCTCTTCCACTTGACACTAAAATCATATTTTCTGTAAAGGCTTTTCTTCTACCTCTACATCTGAAATAGTTAGAATTCTTTTAATTACTAAGCAGGTTGAACAACCAAGCCATGTGGAAAACAAGGGTTTAATGAGCCTCCAGAACCAAGATCCCATGGGCCATTAGTGTATTCTCTCCTCCATCCCTCACCTCTGCTTCTTGCCCATTGGCTTCTTGCTTGTAGATCTGCTTTCTCAGATATAGTAAAAATTATAGCCACTGACATTGACCACATTTCACTTTTCTTATGATACACTTTGCATGCCTTCGGCTGCAGCCACATTGAACTACAGTTGGACAACATGGCACTGTCCAATAGTAATACAATGTAAGTCACATATGTAATTTAGATTTTTCTAATAGCCACATTGCAAAAGGTGAAAAAATAAGGGGGGATTTAATTTTAGTAATATATTTTATTTAATCTACTATATCTAAAATACTATTTTGACATGTAACCAATATAAAAATACATAATGAGCTATTTTATATTCCCTTTTTAATACTCAGTCTTCAGAATCTGGTATATGTTTTACAGTTACAGTAAATGTCAATTCAGACACTAAAGTTTTATCAGAAATACTTGATCTGTATTTAGATTTCAAAAAAATCTATCGTTGAAAAACTAGATTCTCATACCCAGTTTTGTTCCAAACACACTTAAAATTTTTCCCAATAACTGCACCAAATGTCCGTTTTTGAATTTAAGTTAATAAAAATTAAAGCAAAATTAAATTTACTTCCTAAATGACACTAGCCACATTTCAAGTGCTCAGCAGCTGCATATGGCGAGTGGCTACCATGTTGGACAGAGCAGGTCTGACATAGTGTTTCACGGCATCATTTCTTTCCTTACCTAAAATAATTATGAAAAATTTTAAACACAAATTCAGTTATGATACCCTAATATCTTTTGTCTCTGTCAGCAATTTTTAAGCCTGATCAAGTTTGTAATCTTTATTCATGATTTAGAGAAGAACAAACATTAGCAGTTTACTAGAAAGACTGGCGACATCAAACCAGGAGAAAATGCAAACACTTGGAGTGGGACACTGGCCAGTGTGACTAGAGTGTAGTGGAAAAGGGAAAAGACAGACAAGATCACAGAAATGGCAGTAGCCAGATCCTGCCTAGCTTTGTAAGGCACCCTTCACTCAGTGGGAAGTTATTTGAGGTCCTTAAGCAGATAAATGACATTATCTGTCGTGTGTTTTAAAATGCTCACTCTGACTTTTCTGTGGAGAATAGGTTGGAATAGGGCAAGAGTAGAAGCAGGAATACAAGTTAGCAGGCTGTTGTAACAGTCCAGATAAGAGATAATAGTGACTTAAACTAGAGTGTGAGTGGTGAAATTAAGAGCAGTGGATGGATTTGGGATATGGCCCGACAGAAACTACTGATGGATTGAATTTGAGTGTAGAGGAAATAGAGACATCAAGGATAATTTCAAGGATTTTTAGCTTGAGGAGCTAGGTGATACAGATGCCATCTCCTGGTTTGGGGAAGACAAAAAGGAGAACAGCTTGGCAAGAGATAGGGTTCTGTTTCAGCCATGTTAAATTTGAGATATCTGATTGATAACCATGTAGAGGTGGCCTAAAGGTAGTTGTACATATATGTAAGCGTAGAATTCCAAGAAGAGGCCAGTGCTGGAAATATGAATTTGGAACAAAGCACAGTGGAGTGGTGAGCAGTAAAACCCTATTTGAATGAGGACATAATGTGAGTAAGTGAGGAGGCAATAACTTATTGCCTTTAAGACGACTCTTAATTTCCCATGAAGGAGAGCAGAGAAATTGAAAGATATAGCAGGAAGCATATAAGTGGAATTAAGAGAAGGTTGGGCGAGAGCATGTTTGTTTGGGGGTTTTGTGTGTTTTTTTTTGATAGGAGATGATGGAGCAGTAAGAATACTTATGCAAACGCTCTGTTAGAAGTGAAATACTTGCAAAGTCCTTAAGAGGATGAGAGGAAATGGGATCTGGAGAAAAATTGTAGGGTGGACTGTTGATTAAAAACAGAGACGCTTCATCCACAGCAGCAGAAGAAAAATCAGAAAGAATGATGAATAAGTAGATTCATTCCTTCACCAGATATTAACTGAGCACCTGCTTCTATACTATGCTTTGGGGATATACCACTAAACAAGATCAAGTCTGAATCTTCCTGAAATGAGTGGCATATAGAAGGTTCTCATCTATTATTTTTGTTTTCTCAATGAACGCTGAATTAACGTCATCTCCTAAGAGTGAAGGTGAAGGAGGGAATATTTGTAGTATGAGGAGAGAGAAAAATATATGAATTTATTTTTTTGGAAAGGAGAAAAGCAAACATATTAGGGAAATGTGGCTTGATTTCTGGACAGTGTTAAGTAAGTAGCATTTGAGAATTGTAGCCATGAGTTTAAGGTGAGACCAGTAAGCCTGCACTTGTTTTTCTTTAGCACTCATGAGCTATTGGACTAGGCATGATATAGGTGGATAAGTGGTTTTAACCAGAGTTAGGGTTGAGGCTTTACTAGGCAAGTTTCACACAAAAAAAAAAAGAGGTGGGAAGGAGTTAAGAGTATTTGCCATGGAGTGATTTTAGTGAGGAACCATGGAAACTGAGCTGGGTAAGAAGAGAAGTGAAAACATGATGGGTAATAATGGTGAGAAAGTGGTGGGGTCAGTAGGTGAATCTAAATTTTCAAACAAGGAAAAGGTATTTCCATTATAGAAGTAATATATACTCTGTATAGAAAATTTGAAAATATTTGAGGTTAGAAAGGGGAGAAAAACAGTACCACCATCCAAAGATAACCATTTGTTTATATTTGCTGCATTTACTTCTGTTTTTTTTTCCTGGCGATAACTTTTTAGGGTTGTGTTAAGTTTGCTAGACCTTCCATAACAAAGGCTACAGATTGGGTCATTTAAACAACAGAAATGTATTTTCTTAAAGTTCTGGATGCTACAAGTCCAAGATCAAGGTTCAGCAGGGTTGGTTTTTTCTCCTCGGCTTGTAAATGTCTGTCTTCTCCCTATGTCTTCACATAGTCTTTTCTCTATCATTGTCTCTGTCCAAATTTCCTCTTCTTATGAGGACACCAGTCATATTGGATTAGGGCCCACCCTAAATTTAGATCTCATTTTAACTTAATTACTTCTTTATAGACCCTACCTCCAAATACAGTCGCGTTCTGAGGTACTGAGGAATGAGGACTTCAATATGAATTTTGGGGGGGACACAATTCAGTCCGTAACATAGGCGTTCTTTGGTTTCAGTTTTTTACATAATTGTGATTATTCCTTGAATATAATTTTTGATCCCATATTTTACCAGATAATGTTATAACTTAAACACTTTCCCATTTTATTGTTTAGGCTTTGTAAAAATGTAACAGCTGCAAAATACTTTGTCAAGTGACAAATGTATTGCAGTATCCTAATCAGTCTTCTGTTTTGAACACTTAGGTGCCCCCTCCACCCCAATTTTTTTGTTATTATAAACAATATTAAAGCTTTTTAAATAAAACCTCTTTCTGTATTTTGGATTATTTCCTTAGACTAGAATCTCAGAAGTTGATTATTTTATCAAAGACTATTGCAACATACTGCTGAATTGGAGAAGTATTGAATCTTGTACTCTCTTTCTACATGACTGTTTTCTCTCTTCCTGCAGTAATAGACTGGAATGATGTTAGAAAACATAAATATGGTCACCTATCAGAGTCAGCATCCCAATATCAAGGTAAGAATAAATCTATTTAGCATGGAAAAATTTAATTTGACATCTCTTACCATAAAACCTTTGTTTTTAGAGGTCTGAGTGTACCAAGAACTCACTGGTTAAAGCAAATATAGTTTGTAGAGGTACCTGTCAAATGCAATATGCTTTATGTTGAGCGTGAAATCAGGAAATTTAGATTCTGAGTCCAGGCAATCTCAAATTAGCTTCATAGCTTTAAGAACAGTTATTTATCCTCTCTGGATTTCCATCGTTTTTAAGAGTAAGGCAGAATTGGGTGGTGTACTTCCATAACTACTAGTAATGAACTGAGTATCTTTTAAAATGAGAGAACTGAACTACACAAACTCTCAAGCCCTCATTTTACCCCAGAACTTCACTGTTCTGTCATTTCGGTGTGTTTGTCATGATGACTTATGCTGTAACATTTTTTTCTTTAATAGAAGCTACTGACATCCTGGAGCTAGGTAAGATATTTTTTTGTGTGTTTCTGTTAAATATGGGGAATTACTAAGCCAGGGATTAGATTGTAACTAGGTAAAGAATTCCATGTGTCTCTGTCTCATGAACTAGTGAATCCTGTGCTCTTGTCTGCCTAATGAGCCCACATAATTCATCTTTGCTGTCATGACAAACTCTCCTTATCAGGAGGCCACAGACCACGCTAACAAAAAGGGAGAGAGGTGGTTAATTACATGAGTACAAGAAGGAATGGGAACTGAACCAAACTGGAAGTTACTTCTTAATTTAGTAAATCCAGAGCCAAAACAAACCCCCATTGTCCATAAATCAGAATTTGTTGGGATTTTCCCAAAAGAAATTATTCATGAGATATATTGAACTGAAATTAAACCTAAAGATTTTCTAAATTTTTTAACTACATAAAAACTGAAATATTAAAATATCAAACAACAGGAGTCAGACTGATACTGCATTTGGTTTTCATCCCTGAATAGTGTACTTCCGCACTAGGATTTTAGAAATGAAACTAATGTTAATATTTCTCAATCAGCTTTCAGGGTTCCTATATAAATGTCAGTCTTAACTTCTTAGAGTCCTTTAAAATTCTGCATGTTCCTTAAATGTTAATATCCTGATACCTTCATTAACTTTTGTTGAAGTATTGTTTTATATTTTGTTATTGCAACTTCCTGTGTTCAGCCCTATTATTATCATTTTCTGTTTGCTCCCTCTTTCCTTTTCTTCCAGTAACATATTACTTTCATTGCCCACTGACAAAGAAGGTAACGTAAAGTAGTAGAACACTAGACAAGGAAAGCCAACTTTGCCACTTAGTAACTTTGTGACACTAATCCTTGGTTTTCTGATTTGTAAATGGGGATAATAATCCCATTCTACCTACTTCACAGGGTTGTTAAGAAGATTACATGAGCTAATGGATGTGAAAACATCTTAAAAACTCTCAAATACTTTTCAACTTTGGAGGATTATTATTTTCATTTGTTCAGCGACTATCCTCAGACTTTAAGTCAAATCTTGTGACATTCTTTGAAGTGAAGCATTCTATGAATATGAGCTGAAGAAATGAATGAAATGAAATAATGCAGGTAAAGGGCCTGACACTTGATAAACAATAAATGATAGTCACTTTTTATAATTCCTTAAAACTTTCCTCAAGCTTTCTAAGGTACTGGTGTGTGGTAAAAAGCATGGACATAAGAATCAGACAGGCCTTGGTTCAAATTCCTTTTCCCCGCTTACCAGTTTTGTGACTTCAGGAAAAATGCTTAATCTTTCTGAGCCTAAATAAAACCCATCTTACTTAAACCTACTTTTCAGGTTATACTTAACAGGGGAAATAGTGAACATAGTATGGCATGGTGCAGGCAAACAGAAGGCACTCAGTGATAGCTGCTGCTGTTTTGGGGTTTGTTGCTAATGTGAACGATAATAACAATTTAGTTCAGTGACATTTAAGGTATGTTGTGAGCAACCTATTCTGTTGACAGGGAATTGTGAAAAGTGGATACTCAATTCAACATGAAGTACATAAAGTGATACTAAAATTTGAAAGTATGTTTTTCCTTGTGAGAGTAGAGGTAGCACAGCCAGGCATAGCCTCTGGTAAATTAATCTTGCATATTTCATTTTGTCCATCAAGCATAGAGAGTAGTCCCAAATACCAAACTGAAAGAAAATTCAGTAGATTTTTAGAATCTCAGAGTTTGGAAGAGGGCTTAAAATAATCCAACTTGACTCAACATTTCAAACTCCAGCATTTTGTATTTCTTGTAAAATGTCTTGTCTTAAACTCCCCAAGCAACTCACTTCATATTTAGACAAATATTTATTGGGCCAAAATCTGTTTTTTTGTCAATTCTATTAGTCCTTCCTATAACTTTTAGAGCCTTACGGTATAGGTTTAGCCGGTTTTTCACTCACTGGCCTCTAGTTATTTGAAAGCAGCTCTAAGGACTGCTTTCTCACTGCCACTCTGTTACTTTTCCTAGTTCAAGCAACCATCACCTCATACCTAGATTATTAGAAAATCTTCCTAACTAGTCTTCTGCCTGCAGCCTTACCCTCCTCAAATCCATTCTTCACACTGCAGACAGAGTGACTCCTCCCACAAACCCTTTTGTGCTTCCTCTTCTCAGTAGTGTGGTATATGAGACTCTCTGAAACCTGAACACTGCTCTTATCGACAGCCTCTTTTCTAAACTGTCTTTATCTACCCAGTAGCCATACCAAAAGATTCAGGTTTAGAACTGCTTTTTCTCACTTCTGGGCCTCCATACATGCTTTTCTCTCTGTCTGAAACAACAACAACAAAAGAATTCCCTCTCTCTTTGGCTGACTCCCTGCATATCCTTTTACACTATAACCAGAAGCTTAGCAGTTACTTCCTGTGGGAATCCTTCCACAAACCCTCCTATAGCACACTCCATCTCCAAGGGTAGCACTTATCCCAGTTTATTACAGTCGGCTGTTTAATCTCTATCCCTCAATAGATTGAAGCTCTATGAGGGCAAGAACAGTATTTTGATCATGGTTGTATCTCCAGCACAGTGCTTTGATACACAATATAAATATTTGTTGGATGGATGGATGAAGAAACGGCTCTGAGACTTTGCTTTCTTATTCACGCTAAATGTTCATTATTCCTTCAGCTGGTCCTCATGTGACATGGTTTTGTGTCTCTTCATCACTTAGGTCACCATTTAGGCTTTGCTTTGTTCTATCCCTCTCAAAGTATAGCTCCCAGAACATTTAATTTCCCAGGTGTGATGTGATGTTACTAGTCCAGAAAAGAGTAAGACTATTACTGGTTTGCTTCTTTTCATTCACTCACTTTTCAAACTTTTATGGCGCCTCTATTAAGTTTCAGGCACTGGGTTAAACAGTGAAGATTTTTTAAAGTTCATAAAAGATATCCTCAATCCATAAAGACCTTACATAAATAATTATGATAATATGATATAGAGAGTATGGAAATAAAGGTGTGAATAGGATGTTACAGGAGATTGGGAAGGGTGGGATTTGTTTTGGGAAGACGGGTAAAGTAAAAATTCTTTTTTTGGCTTGCTGTTTTATCTTTAGATGATCCATTAAAAAACGTCAAGCTATTGAACTAAAAGGCCTATGGACCGTGTTTTAAGGATGAACTACTGTATATCTTATAAACTTAGCTTTGGACATTTTAGAATAACTGGGTTTTATTAGTGCTGGTTATGCCAAAACTAAGTAATCATTTGAAAGTGCCAAGAAAACCTAGGGTTGAGGGTTATGAAAAGGACTTGCTCTATTTAAATTGATTGTAAAATTATATGAAACAAAGTGCTCCTGGTGCTGGAAGAGAGTAACTGATGAGAGGAACAGAATACAGAGTCTAGAAATAGATCCAAGTGTATATAAGAAATTAATGTATAATCAAGGTGACATTTCAAATCCGTGGGGAGAAGATGATTTGTTCAGTAAGTGAATTTGAAGCACATTTATTGAACAAAAGTGAAAAGGAAAGCTGTATCTTTGCCTCATTTGTCTCACAAAATAAATTCCAAATAGATCAAACATTTAAATGTAAAAAAATGAAACTTTAGAAATCCTAGAAGAAAACATGGGTTACTATTTTTATAATACTGAAGTGAGGAAAGCATGATATGAAATCAAGAAGTCATAAAAGACTGAGAAATTTAAAGGCAAATCCTATCAGACTGAGACAAGTGTCTTCAACATATATGACAAAGGACTAATATATCTTCAATCTACAAAGAACTCTTAGAATCTGTGAGAAAACAAAAGAATACCTCAGTGAAAAATGGCAAAAACAGAATAAACTAATAAGGCTAAAAAGATCTTCAATTGTATTAGTAGTCAAAGAATTGCAAATATAAGTGTAACAGTGTTTTTTTTTTGCACTGATAAGATTATCAAAATTATAGAAATTGTTAAAACAGTTTTAGCAAGGATATAAGAAACATACTCTGATGCACTATTGGTAGGAATTCTGTTGTATCAAAACATAAAATATGCATACTCTTTGACCATTAATCCAACTCTTAGGAATTTGCCCTAAGGACATAATCTTAAAGATGTTAACGATATGTACACAAAGATGCACATCAAAAATTAGAAAACAGTGGGGCTTCCCTGGTGGCGCAGTGGTTGAGAGTCCGCCTGCCGATGCAGGGGACACGGGTTCGTGCCGCGATCTGGGAAGATCCCACATGCTGTGGAGCGGCTGGGCCCGTGAGCCATGGCCGCTGAGCCTGTGCGTCCGGAGCCTGTGCTCCGCAACATACGGCAAAAACAAAAAACAAAACAAAACAAAACAAAACAAATTAGAAAACACTTAAATGACCATCAATAGTATTTAACAAATACTTTTGTTATGTAAATTATGGTGCACATAAACAATGGACCACTTTTCAGGCAGTAATCTTGGAGTCCAATTTCTGATCTAAAGACTATGATTGTCTTTACTGCTCTTAAGAATTTGGGTTCCACACTTTAGGTGGAACAAAGTAGAATTCTTGTAGAGGAATGTGGACAGAACAATAGCCAGCATGAATGGAGGTGCCTGACATAACCATGTTAAATTAGGAAAAGTTGAGGGATTTGGGACATATTTAGGGGATTAGATATATTATGTCTAGGACCAGTGGGTAAAGTTAGAAGATGGCAGACTTTGGCTGATTCTAACGGTTAAAAATCTGTCCATTTGTGCTATTGAACCATAGCCAAATAATGAGTTTCTCATCATTGGAATTATTTAAGCAGAGGCTAGAGGGACCATTCACATCTCAGCTTTTATATCACCTCATCAAGATGCCTTTCTTGACCATCCTGCTTAAAACAGCACACACACTCTCTTTTTCCCTCTTACCTTGCTTTATTTTTTCTTTATTTGAAAAGGGCCAGAAACTGTACAGTTATTATCTGGTGTCCCTGTTACCTTCTGGACCAATTGAATTGTATTTATTTGTTTATTTATTTATTGTCTCTCTTCCCCCTTACAATGTAAGCTCCATGTGGGCAGAGATTTTGGCTGTTTTGTTCTTCGCTGTATCACCTGTGCCTAGAACTGGGCTTGGCATATAGTAGTAGTTGCACAATAAATATTTGTTGAATGAATGAATATTAGAGAAAGGGATTAATGTGTTCAGCTGGTGGATCTCTTGTGCTTTACATTTTAGGGGACTTCTAATTTTTTAAGGTACTTCTATGCAGCTTGTAAGTCTCCTCAGGGCAGGGATCTTATTTCCTAATAATAAATGTAACTATCATGTGGTATGTTTGTTATAGTTTATAAAACACTTTCATAAGCATTATTCAGCAGTACAAATGAGATGACTGACTTTCTCTCATCTGTAAGGTGTCAGCTCAGATGTTTCCTGTGTAGAGCATCTGTCCATAACTTCACCACCTAAGAGGGTTCCCAGTCTCTATCTGTCACATCACATTATTTTATTTCCTTCAAGTACTTATCACTTATTACCTTATTTAGTTGTTTGTGTATTAATTGTGCCTCATCATGCACCAGAATGTAAATTCCATGAGGGTAGGGACCTCCTGCCTTATCCTAGCACATAGAAAAAGTGTCTGGCACATAGAGGATACTCAAACATCAGTTGAATGAATAATTGAAATCACTCTGTAAATTATAAAATATCAGTTAATAATGTTAATCTTCACAATAATCCTTGACCCAAGTATGGATTAGATTTCCCTGTTCTCCATTCTCAGGGCAACCTGTACTACCTCATTAACTTAAATTTATCATAATTGTGCCAGATTCTTTGTGTTATTATTTATTTAATACTACTGTTTATCTCTAAACTGCAGCCTCCATGAATTTCGGAACCATGTCTATCTTGTTCCCCTAACATTTAACACAGTGCTTTTGCACTTAGAAGGAGTTGAATAAATGTTTATTGAATGAATGAGTGTGTGTACAATCTTGTGGGATATTGTCTCTGTCTTTCAGATGAGTAAACTGATGCTTGGAAGGATTAAGTAATTTATTCAAGATGGTTAGTTATAGAAACAAGACTTTAACCAGCATCTTCTGACTCTCAATATCATTCTTTCAATTACGCTATTAGTTTCTAGGCATAGAAGTTAATCAGTACTACGTAGGGAGCCTTTGAAAATACAGATTCTCAGACCACACTCAGAGACTACTGAATGAGGACCTCTGCAGATGGGTCTCAGAACTGTATTTAAAGAAAAATTATTTAGGAGATTTTGATGGTAAGTAGCATTTGAGAATCAATATTATATCTTAGGGGTCGGCAAACAACTATTTGGGGGCCAAATGCAGCCCACTGCCAGTTTTTATAAATAAAGTTTTAGTGGAACGCAGTCATGCTCATTCAATTACATATTGTCTGTGGCTGTTTTCATGCTGCAACGTACAGGTTGAGTATTTGTGACAGAGACTGAATGGCCCAAAAAGCATAAAATTTTTTCTGTCTGCCCTTTAAAGAAAGTTTGCCAACCCCTGATCTATATTTTATTGCCTGTCCTATTTCTTTTGTGATATTTTAGTGCTTGGTGATGTGGTAGACATGATGTTTGGCTTCATTATGGGACAGTATAATAGGTGCTCAGATATTCTTATTGAGTCAATAAAAATTATTTGGCAATTTACCTGATAATAAGGGACTAAGCTATAAATAGCCTAAGCAGTCAAATTTAAGAAAAATACTAATCTAGGTATGGTTCAAGCAAGTGAACCCTCAACAGTGGGTGAACTGCTTTTAACAAAGAGATTCCTTTTCATTCAGTTGGTAATAGGGTGCTCCCTAAATGGTAGAAGATGTGATATTTCTTACCTATATAATAGGGATTGGTTACCATAGTTGATATGTGTAATAGAGAACTATAATTCATACCCTAATTATTTTGGTATCCCGATGCTGCTCTAATTCCTAAAGCCAAAGTCTTTTGGATGCTTTTGGTCAGAACGCAAACTTATACAAGCAACCCAGGACTGACCAAACCTCTTCCTGCACTTTCCTTATGCAGTAGCTGTTACCCACATGTAGGTATTTAAATTTAAATTAGTTAAAATTAAATAACATTTAAAATTTAATTCCTCACTCACACTAGCCACATTTCAAGTGTTCAGTAGTGACATGTGTCTAGTGGCTACCTTATTGGTCAGCACAGATACAGAACATTTCTATTATCACAGAAGGTTTTAGTGGGCAGTGCTGCTATAGATGCCAGAGTTCAAGAGCTACAGTCTAGTCAAACCCAAGACTTACTATTTGACTTATTTATTTGTAAGAATGGAAAAATAATTTTTAATGTTTTCTTTTTCTAACAGCCAATAGTGAGGAAAGTATTCAGTCTTTGCTTTAGAGCCATCTCAGCTAAGAGCAAACGCTTTATTAAATTCTGATAAGCTCTTTAATCTTGACTCCAGGAAATACCCATCTCATTTACCCTATGGGCTAACTGTCTATTCAAGATGATTAGTCATTGGCGAGTGCATGAAATAGTTCAGAACTGACTGTGATTTCTGGCCAAATCTATTTGGCTTGGTTAGGATGGTGGGAAAGGAACCAGTTTTAAAACAGAAGCTATAAAGTCAATAGAGTATAAAGTCTTGGCATCATCTTTGCAGTGATTTAGATTTCATCATTCAGTGACTCGTTTTTATTCCCAGCATCTAGTGCTTTTTGCATGGCCCAAAGGGGCCCTGTGCTGCTCCACTGCAGAGGAAGCTTCAAGAAATGCTGGTTTGCTACAGTGTTTTAGCTTGTGAGAGTCTCTGGGACCTTCCCTGCTCCATCATGGGGTCACCTCTAGGTGGGTATTAGAGGGAGATTCATAATTGATTTAACCTTTAATAAAGAACTTGGTAATCTTTTGTGGTCCAGTAAGATATGTCTTTAATAGCCTATCCCTTAAAATGTATTCCCTGACCCCAATAAGTGTCACCTTAAAGATTGTTTCTCTAGCACAGTGTTCCTCAAACTTTGAGAGGCCCTAAGGCCACACACTTTGAGAGGCCCTAAGGCCACTTCAAGAGGCTAAAAGATTCTGTAAATTTCCCAACTTATTCTTAGTTACTGTCATCAGAAATGCTTCTGAGTATCTACTTTTCTCTAAATTAACAGATCTTTGTCATTTTGCACCTCAGAGCAATGCGACAGTGGCAGGGATAGGAATGGGTTAAGGGTGGGTGAGAGAGAAACAGTTTTTAGAGTGAAGATTCAAGTATAATCTCACTCATTCTGGCTTTTCCTGCCCTCGACAACTCGTCTTACCCAATGTCTCAAGATAGTCTCTTCTTTATTCTTTCTGATCTGAGATGGTAGGATTCAACCACATTAGGTGTTAAAAGCAATCATTTGATGGCAATAAGGAACCTTGACAGGAGTCAGATTGTTCAGAAGGAATCTCCTCACCCACTTTCTGCCTCTTCTGTTCTGTTTTCCATGAGCTTCCTGGATACTTCTTTGAGACACTGGTATGACTTGCTCTAGCATTATGGATCACTTTAGGGACTAACATGAAAAACACCTCAGGTCATCTTAGACTGTGATTTAAAAACATTGATCTAAAATGATCCACTCAGGTCACCTTGATTCTTCCCCTTAATACTCCTTTGAGCCCAAACAGGGCAAAATAAGTTTTCTTACGCTCCAGACGAGTCTGAAAATAGCCTAATGTTTAGTGTAGGTTACAACCTGAAAGCATTTTTTAGGAGGTTGACTGTGATAGAGATTTCTATTTCCTTTACAGGTCATTTTACCTGGGACAAATACCTAAAAGAAACATGTTCAGTCCCAGCGCCTGTCCATTGCTTCAAGCAGGTAATTGATTCTCAACATCTTTAGTAGGTGGGAGGCAAGTAGTCTTTTCTGGTCCTTAAACAAGCAAAACATGAGGTGGGAGCCCTTGGGCTTCTCACCTGAAGTCCCCAGAATAAAATTCTATGGGAAGAATACAACTCAAGACTCAAAACTCACTGTGAGTTTTAGACATTCTCCCCAACTTCATCCCAAGTAACACCTTCTCCATCTCTTCACCTCCTTGAGGCTATTCTGTGTTACTGAAAACAGTCACTAATTTTTACTGCAGCTATTAGTTCAGGCAGATAGGAAACAGAGTTATGGCCCTTAGACAATTCTTGAAAGTGGAGCAGTATTCTTATCTCTGTATTCAACTCCCCTGCCACAATCTTATCTTTCCATAAGGATACTGCCACTGAATCCCATGGGGGAGTGTGTTAGGACCTCATCAGAGGACATTCAGAGCTTCCTACATAGGATTAAGTGCCCCATACAATGTACAGATGATGTTGACTATATCAGTACGGATAGGCTAGTAAATAAAGAAGTGTACTGTTGCTAAATAGAGCTACGCATCAGGAAGTTGTTTATATCTCCCTCCCTTTAGTATTCAATCGTTATTTCCACAAACTGTCAATGTTTCACTTTGAATTTTAATTTTGTCTATGCTCTAAATAAAATAAATAAAAGTACAAATTTAAGACTTTTGCTCATTTGAAATAACAGGGACTAAATTCATACTCCCACCTGAAATGATTTAAAAAGACAAAATATATTAAATAATGGTTTTCAAGTTACTGAAGATCAGGCAGCCAAGCACAGTGATCTCTGAGTGATGGAAAACAAATGAGTTGATCCCCCTTATATTTAGTGCCTTAAGATAGTTTTGAGACCATGGCCCAGGGAAGGGGAACCCAGGTTGAGCCTGGGAGATTCCCTAAGTTTAGGAGATGGAACTGAGAGCCCAGGGAGACTAGAATTTTCAGAACAGAGTACCAGAGAGGAGAAAGCTGCACAGAAATAAAACTGTGGAAACCCCCCTTCAAGTGTCCATCAAAGTACCGTTGTTCAGTATATGCATGTGAGCATCCAAGCCAAGGGAAAAACCGTCTGAAAGGATTAGAAGGATAGTAAAAGGATAGAGCCTGGTGTTCACACAGGACTGGGAATAGTACCTGATCCCACCAGCTAGACTGGAAAATCTCATAATTCATGTGACATTGGGTGGAATACTTGGGAAG
The DNA here is from genome assembly GCF_005190385.1 of Monodon monoceros. NCBI lineage: Eukaryota > Metazoa > Chordata > Mammalia > Artiodactyla > Monodontidae > Monodon > Monodon monoceros. The sequence goes on from NW_021703774.1 coordinate 147,853,636, forward strand.
ATCCTGCTCAGTAGTGGGAAATGATTAACCTCAGGATTAGCATGCTCTGAACCTGCCTAACTAAAAACAAGACTCAAAATGATCAAATTATTTCCAAGTAATGTAACTGCATCTAGGAACACAGCACAAGAAGGGAATGCAAAAATATCCAGCACCTAACAGGTAAAAATCACAGTGTCTGGCATCCAGTCAAAGATAATCAGGCATGTAAGGAGGCAGGAAAGCATAACTAATGAACAGAATAGTCAATCAATTGAAACAGAACCTATACAAATCTTAGAATAGCAGATAAAAACATTAAAACAATTAATTATTTTAATTGTGTTCCATATGGTTGAAAGTTAAACAGAGACATGGAAGATATAAAAAGACTCACATTGAACCACTATGTGCAAAATGAAAAATACACTAGATGGGAAACAGTTAATGGTAGAAAACAAGATTAATAAATGTGAAAACTTAGCAATAGAAGATATCCAAAATGAAACACAAAGAGAAAAAAGAATTTTAAAAAGATGAAAAAGAGGTCAGTGAGGCATGGGATAACTTCATAGACCATGTAATTGGAGTGCCCAAAGGAGAGAAGAGATGGGGGACTGAAAAAGTACTTGAATATAAAAGGGCAAAAAATTATCCACAATTGAGGAAAACTGTAAATCCACAGATTCAAGAAGTTAAATGATCCCCTAAAAAAAGAAGCAAGAAGAAAACTATACTAAGGCATGTCATAAATTATCAAAACTAGGGATAGAGAACATCTTAAAAGCAGCCAGAGGAAAAAAGACACCTTATATACAGGGGAACCAAGATAAGAATGACATTATATTTTCTTGTCATAAACAATGCAAACAAGAAGAAAGTTGAGTAATGTCTTCAAAGTGTCAGAAGAAAAACTGTCAACCCAGAATTCTATATCCAGCAAAAATATCTTCCAAAAATGAAAGCCAAATAGAGACACTTTCAGACACACAAAAACTGAAGGAATTCATCACTAGCAGACTCACTATAAGAAATGTTAAACGAAGTCCATCTTGCAGAAGGAAAATGTTATCAGATAGAATTACAGATCTACACAAAGGAATGAAAGTCACTAGAAATTGTAATTACAAGGGTAAATACTTAAGATGTTCTTATTAAGTCTCTGTAAAGATAATTGACTGTATAAACAATGATAATAACATTGTGTTGTAGACGTGATAACATGTATTAGTAAAATGTATAATAACAATAGCATAAAAGCCAAGAGGGGAGAAATCTTAAGTGTACTATTATAAAATTCTTATGCATGAAGTAGTATAAAATTACTTGAAGATAGACTGATAATTTAAATATGTTTACTCTAAACCCCAAAGCAACCACTAAAATAATAGAAAACAAATAGCAAGATGGTGGATTTAAGTCCAGCCATATCAATAATCTAATGATAAATGGTCTAAATGGCCCAGTTAACAAGCTGAGATTGTCACATTGGCTAAAAAGTAAGACCCAATTATATACTGCCTGCAAGAAATTATGCTTTAAACGTAAAGACACAAGTAGTTTAAAAGTAAAAGAATGGAAAATTTTACCATGCTGACATTAAGCCATAATAAGACTGAAATGGCATATTGATGTCAGAGTATATTCCAGAGGCAAAGGATATTATCAGGTATAAATACAGTAATTTCATCATGAAAAGGGGTCACACAGTCCTTACACGAAGCAAAAAATGATAGAACTATAAGGAGAGATAAATCTAAAATTTGTCTGTAGGGCTCTCTATAATTAAAGAACAAATAGAAAATCAGCAAGTATATAGTAGACTTGAGCAATGCTATCAACCAACTTAACCTAATTGATATATATAGAACACTCCCCAGTAACAGAATATACATTCTTTTCAAGTGCATACAGAGCATTTACCAGGTGAGACCATATTCTAGACCATAAAATAAGGCTTGATAAATTTAAAAGGATTTAAGTAATACAAAGTATGTTCTTTGATTACACTGGAATTAAATTAAAAATCAATAGCAGAAAGTTACCTAGAAAATCTCCAAATATTTGGAAACTAACACATTTCTAAACATCTCATGGATATTTAGAAACACAAAAAGGGACATTAGAAAGTATTTTCAACTAAACGAGATGAAAGCAGAGCATTTCAGAATCTGGGACACTGCTAAAGCAGTACTTTGAGGGAAACTTATAGCACTAAATGCCTATATTAGAAGAGAAGTTTAATTTAGTGACCTCACCTTCCACTTTATAAAACTAGGGAAAAAAAAGAGAAAGTAATAAAAATAATTATTTTAAAATATATATATATATTTTTTTGCGGTACGCGTGCCTCTCACTGCTGTGGCCTCTCCTGTTGCGGAGCACAGGCTCCAGACGCTCAGGCTAAGCGGCCATGGCTCACGGGCCCAGCCGCTCCGCGACATGTGGGATCTTCCTGGACCGGGGCACAAACCCGTTTCCCATGCATCCGCAGGCGGACTCTCAACCACTGCGCCACCAGGGAAGCCCTAAAAATAATTTTTAAAAAGAGCAAGAAAATAATAAAAATTAGAGCATAAGTCAATGAAATAAAAAACAGAAAAACAACAGAGAAAATTATTGAAACCAAAAGCTGGTTCTTTGCAATGATCAATAAAAGTGATAAACCTCTAGATAGATTAATCAATAAAAGAAAACACAAATTACTAATACCAGAACTGAAAGAAATAACATCAGTATTAATTCTACGTATATTAGAAGGGTAGTAAAGGAATATTAGGAACAAATTTATGCCTTTAAAATTTGACAAGTTAGGGCTTCCCTGGTGGCACAGTGGTTGAGAGTCCGCCTGCTGATGCAGGGGACACGGGTTCGTGCCCTGGTCCGGGAAGATCCCACGTGCCACGGAGCGGCTGGGCCCGTGAGCCATGGCAGCTGAGCCTGTGCGTCCAGAGCCTGTGCTCCGCAATGGGAGAGGCCACAACAGTGAGAGGCCTGCGTACTGAAAAAAAAAAAAAAAAAAAAAAAAAAAATTTGACAAATTAGATGAAACAGATAATTCTTATGAATGACACAAATTACCAAAGCTCACTCAAGAAGATAGAAAATCTGAATAGCACTATTTCTGTTACAGAAGTTGAATTTGTAGTTAAAAACTTTCCCACACAGAAAATTCCAGGCCTAGGTAACTTTGCTGGTGAGTTGTTCCAAACATTTAAGGAAAAAGTAATGCAAATTCTACACAGACTCTTCCAGAAAGTTTAAGAGAAAGGAATACCTCCCAACTCATTCTATGTGGTAAGCATTACTCTGATACCAAAACCAGGCAAAGACATTGAAAGGAAAGAAAACTACAAAGCAACATCCCATATGAAAATACATGTAAAAATTCTAAACAAAAATTTTTTTCAGTTTCAATTTTTATTCTCTCAGCATCAAACATCCTTACCTTTTTCTGCTACTATATCTTGATTTTTTAAATCAATTTTATTGGCATATAGTTGATTTACAATGTTGTGTTGGTTTCAGGTGTATAGCAAAGGGAGTCAGTTATACAAAAGTTTAAGAAATTGAATCCAACGATATATAAAAATAATTCATGACCAAGTGGGTTTTAATTCCTATAATGCAAGGTTGATTTAACATTCAAAAACCAATCAATATAATGCACCATATGAACACACTAATGAAGAAGAATTATGATCATCACAATAGATGCAGAAAAAGTATCTAAAAAAATCCAATGTCCATTACTAATAAAAACTCAACAAACAAGAAATAGAAGGGAATTTCCTAAATCCTAAACTTAAAGGGTATCTGTGAAAAATCTAGGAATAGCATACTTAATGGTGAAAGAGTAAATGTTTTCCCTTCAGGTCAGGAACAAGATAAGGATGTCTGCCCTTACCACTTCTATTCATTGCTGTAGTACCAATGTCACCAGGCCAAAAAAAGAAGTAAAAGCAATCCAGATTGAAAGACCAGAACAAACACCAAAGAAAATAAATCAGTGGCAAATAAGTGAATTGATGGTCAATATTATTTCATTAGGGAAATACAAAGTAAAATCACAATGAGATATCTCTATACATTTGTTTAAATATCACTCATAAAAAAAAAAGACTGACCATACCTAATAGTGGCAAGGATGTGGAATAAATGGAACTTTCATAAAATACTGGTAAAAATGTAAAATGGATCAATTACTTCAGAAAATAATTTGACAGAAAAACTTCAACACACTATTGAGCAAAACAAACAAACCAAGAAAACACTAAATAAACTAGGAACTGAGTAATACATCCTTAACATGAAAAAATATGTATACCTCAGAACTAAAGCCAGCATTTTACTCAATGGTTAAAAGTAACTCAATAGAAGATATAATGGAAGAGAGACTCCCATTTACAAAAGCAACAAAAAATTAATATTTAGGAATAAACTAACAAACATACAAAACACTTACATAAAGAAAACTTTAGAAAACACCTTAAAAGCATGATTCATTTAAAAAAATTCGTAAAGTAAATGTCAAAATTAATAGTTTCTGCTCTTCAAAAGACACTGGTAAGAGAAGGAAAATATAAGCCATAGACTTAAAGAAAATATTGACAAATCACACAACTGATAGTAATACTCTCCAAATTTATCTATTGATTTGATGTAATTCCTATCAAAGTCCCAGCTGGCTATTTTGCAGAAAATGACAAGTTGATCCTAAAATCATATAGAAATACAAAGAACCCAGAGTAGCCAGAACAATCTCAGAAAAGGGCAACGAAAGTAGAGGATTTCCTGATTTCAAAACTTACTACAAAGCTACAGTATTCAAGACAGTGTGGTACTGGCATAAAGATAGACATATAGATCAGTGGATTTGGTTTGAGAGTCCAGGAATAAACTCCTACGTTTATGTTCAATTGATTTTGAACAAGGATGCCAAGACAGTTCAGTGGGATTTTCAACAACTAATGCAAGGACAAACTGGATACCCACAAAGAAAAGAATGGAGTTCGACCCTATCTCCACACCATATACAAAAATTAACTCCCAAGTGGATGATAGTCATAAGAGCTAAAACTATAAAACTCTTAGAAGAAAACACAGGAGTAATCTTCGTGACCTTGGATTAGGCAATGGTTTGATATGGCACTAAAAGCATAAAACAGAAGAAAAAGTGTTGTAGATAGATTGAACTTCAAATTTTATCAAAATTAAAAGGTTTTATGCTTCCCAAGACACTATCAATAAAGTGAAAAGACCCAGCTGCCTTTTGGGAGAAAATATTTCCAAATCATGGATCTGATGAGGGACTTGTATCCAGAAGATATGATGAACAACTCAACAGTTAAAACAATTTCATTTTTAAATTGGCAAAGAATTTGAATAGATATTTTCCAAATATATACAAATGGCCTATAAACACATAAATGATGCTTAATATCATAAGTCTTTAGGGGAATGTAACTCAAAACTGCAATGAGATATCACTTCACAAATACTAGAATAGCTGAAATCAAAAAGGCAGACAATACAAGTGTTCATGAGGATATCGAGAATTGGAACCCTCATATGTTGCTGGTGAGATTATAACATTCTGTGGCCACTTTAGAGAACAGTTTGGTAGTTATTCAGAATGTTAAACATAGAATTAGCATATGACCCGGCAATCTCACTCCTAGGTGTATACCCAAGAGAAATAAAAACATGATTACACAAAAATTGATACGCAAGTGTTTGTGGCATAATTATATATAAAAGCCAAAAAGAGGAAACAATCCAAATGTCCATGAACTGATGAATGGATAAGCAAAAAATGTAGTATGTCCATTACAATGGAATGTTATTCAGCAATGAAAATAAATGAAGTACTGATAAACACTACAACATAGATTCAACCTGAAAACATTGTGCCAAGTGAAGAAAGGAGCCACTCACATATTGTGTAATTTCATTTATATTAAACCTCCAGAATAGGCAAATCCACAGAAACAGAAAGTAGATTAGTGGTTTCCAGGCATTGGGTTAAAGGGAGAATGGGGAGAGACTGCTAACAGGTATGGGGTTCCTTTCGGGGGGGATTGATGAAAATGTTCCAAATTTAGATGGAGTGATATTTGCACAACTCTGTGGATATACTGAAACTCACTGAATTATACACTGTAAAAAGGTAGATTTTCTGGTATATGAGTTAAATACCTACCATATGACCCATCCATTCTACCTTCAGATGTTTACCCAAGAGAAAAGAAAGTGTATTTCCGACGAAGATTTATAGATGGATGTTCATAGATTTATTTGTAATAGTTAAAAACTAGAAACACGACAAATGTTCATCAGCATGTTATACTACTCAGCAGTGAAAGGAAGTGAATTATTGATACTTTCAGCAGTATGGATGAGTATTAGAGTAGTTATGCTGAGTGATCATATCTACAAAAAACCTAAAGCCAACATCATACTTAATGGTGAGAAACTAGAAGCTTTCCCACTAAATCAGGAACAGGAATATTCCCTCTCACCACACCTTTTCAACATCATACTGGAAGTCCTAAACGTAGCAATAGGACAAGAAAAGGAAATAAAAGATATACAGATTGGGAAGGAAAAAATAAAACTGGCTTTGTTTGCAGGTGACATTATTGTCTATGTAGAAAATCTGAAATAATCAACAATAACAACAACAACAGCTAAACACCTAGAAGTAATAAGCAGTTGTAAGAAGGTTGCAGGATACAAGGTTAATATACATAATACAAGCCTAAATCAAAATTCCAGCACATTATTTTATGGATATTGACAAACTGATTCTGAAGGTCACATGGAGAGATAAAAGATGTAGAATAGCCAAAACGGTATTGAAGGAGAAGAACAAAGTCAGAGGGCTGACACTACCCAACTTCAAGACTTATTGATAAAGCTATAGTAATCAAGACGATGTGGTGCATATATATGGAATCTAAAAAAAAAAAAAAAGTGGTTCTTAAGAAAGTAGGGGCAGGAGAGGAATAAAGATGCAGACATAGAGAAGGGACTTAAGGACATGGGGAGGGGGAAAGGTAAGCTGGGACAAAGTGAGAGAGTGGCATGGACTTATATATACTACAAATGTAAAATAGATAGCTAGTGGGAAGCAGCCGCATAGCACAGGGAGATTAGCTCTGTGCTTTGTGACTACCTAGAGGGGTGGGATAGGGAGGGTGGGAGGGGGATGCAAGAGGGAGGGGATATGGGGATATAAGTATACATATAGCTGCTTCACTTTGTTATACAGCAGAAACTAACACACCATTGTAAAGCAATTATACTCCAATATAGATGTTAAAAAAAAAAAGAGCAGAATGCATGTTATATTTTAATTCATATTTTCTATAGTACTTAGGAAGCTCAGTTTTATACACTTTCTGAATGTCACCTATTTTAAATGGCTTTTCATAATGTCGTACTTTTCAGAAATGTAATGTTCATTTTATATCATAGGAAGGAAACGTTTTAATTAAAAAAAAATCTTAGTAGCCCAGTTTACTGAAAATTGAGTTTATTTGACTTCTGTGTTTGAGAACTTGTCTTTAAAAGCCAAATATATTGGCCAGTGAAACAAAATGAAGCAGTTATCCCAATGGAAGATCTAATTAGTAGCTACATGTTTACCATTTCCTTAATGGGCTATTATCCCTGAAAGTTTAACTGAATTTTTTTTTTTTTTGAAAATTCATAGATTGACAGGAGACATTGGCCTTCTTGCATTTTCTTTTAAGAACATCAGTTCTTAACAATATAATTGAAGTAATAATTGTTTATAAATACTTTTAATAATCTATAGTTTACTTAATTTTTTCCAGCTGTGGTTTCCTTAAGGGTACAGCAGGGACAATACAATTTTACCTTAAAGAGTTGTGAAGATTATATAATCTAATGAATGGAAAACACTTCATAAACCATAAAATGTAGTGCAAATATAAAGTATCAGCTGTACTAATATAGGTTATTTGGACCTATTTTATTGTTGTTTTTCCTGTGTTGCGTTTTTCCCTTTGACACATGTTCCCTCCCAAAGACTGTCCTATTCACATATCACAGATTTGATGGTTAGGGTAGAAAGGAGTACACACGTCCTTGCCTACAAATTTTAGTAGTTGTGTTTAAAGAAATGCTCTTTGATAGAAATTAAGACCCCCTTAAATGATCAAATAGTTGTTGTATTTATTATGCATTTAAGTTTTCTAATGTTTTAATTAAAAGGCTTAAAATTCTCAAAAAAAAAGGGAATGTGGTGTTAGCAAAAGAAGAAACAGATAGGTAAACGGAACAGAATCGAGAGCCCAGAAATAGTCTCATAAAAATATAGTCAACCTATCTTTGACAAAGGAACAATGCCAATACAGTGGAGCAAAGTTTGTCCTTTCAACAAAGGTCTTAACAACTGGACAACTGCATGCTAAAAAAAAAGGGAATTTATATATGGATCTTACACCCTTCACAAAAATTAATTCAAAATAGACCACACACTTAAGTGTAGAACACAAAACTATAAAGCTCCTAGAAGATAACATAGGAGAAAACCAAGATGACCTTGGCTATGGCAATGACTTTTTAGATACAACACCAAAGGCACAGTTCATGAAAAAATAATTGATAAGCTGGACTTCATTAACATAAAATCTTCTGCGCTATGAAAGACACTGTCAAGAGAATGAGGAGACAAGCCACAGACTGGGAGAAAATATTTGCAAAAGACATGTCTGACAAAGGACTGTTATCCAAAATATACAAAGAACACTTAAAAACTCGAAATAAAAAAAAACTCAAAAAATGGGCCAAAGATGTTAACAGACACCTTACCAAAGAAGATTGGCAGATGACAAAAAAGCATTAAAAAGATGTTCTAAATCATATGTCATCAGAGAAATGCAAATTAAAACAACAGTGAGACACCACTGCATACATATTGTAATGCCAAAATCCAGAACGCTGATAACACCAAGTTCTGGCAAGGATGTGGAGCAATAGGAATTCTCATTCATTGCTTGTGGGAATGCAAAATGTTGCAGACATTTTGGTGATCTCTTATATAAACTAAACATACTCTTACCGTACAATCTGGCAATTGCATTTCTTGGTATTTACCCAAAGGAGTCGAATATTTATGTCCACACAAAAACTTGTATATATATATGGATGTTTATTGCAGCTTTATTCATAATTGCCCAAACTTGGAAGCAACCAAGATGTTCTTCAGTAGGTGAATGGATAAATAAACTGTGGTATAGCCAGACAATGGAATATTATTCAGCCCTAAAAAGAAATGAGCTATCAAGCCATGAAAAGACATAGAGGAAGCTTAAATGCAGCTTACTAAGGGAAAGAAGCCAATCTGAAAAAGCTGTGTACTGTATGATTCCAACCATATGACATTCTGGAAAAGGCAAAACTATGGAGACAGTAAAAAGATCAGTTGTTGCCAGTGACTGAGTGGATGAATAGGCAAAGTACAGAGGATTTTTAGTGCAGTTAAACTATTTTGTATGATCCTATAATGATGGATGCATGTCTCCATTAGACCAAATTCATAGAATATACAACACCAAGAGAGAACCCTAATGTAAACTGTGGACTTTGGGTAATTATGATGTGTCAGTGTAGGTTCATCAGTTTTAACAAATGTGGTAGGGGATGTTGATAATAGGGGAGACTCTGCACCTGTTACGGCAGGATGTTTATGGGAAAGCTCTGTACCTTCCTCTCAATTTTGCTAAGTTTTCAACCTAAAACTGCTCTAAAAAAATGTGGTCTTAACAAAAAAGTAACGAATTATTGATACATTCAACAAATGGATGAATATCAGAATAGTTAATGCTGAGTGAAAGAAAGTAGACCCCCCAAAAGTATATTCTCTATGGTTCCATTTAAGTCTAGAAATGCAAATCAGTCTACACTGATAGAAAGTAAAGCAATGTTTGCCTGGAAAGAGGGGTCTGGGAAGAGCTAGACAGAGAGATTATAAAAGGATATGCAAGACTTGAGAGTGCGTCCATGTTCCTTATCTTGATTGTGGTGATGTTTTCCAGGGTGTACGTGATGTATATGGTGTCATGAGTGTATACATATGTCGGTACTTACCAAAATGTGTAGTTTATTGTATGTCAATTATAACTAAAAGTTGTTTTAAAAAATAGGAATTGACTTATAAGTTAATGTCAAAGTAAGAAAAAAAATCAACTGCCAATGGTTAGTCTGTGTGGTAGACATACAAACCAATACACTGAAATGCTCCATGAAGAGACACTAAGGATATGATAGTTTAATAGGATGATTTCTAAAAAGAAAATGTTAAGAACACCTAGAGGGTTAAGGATTTGGAGACGATAGGATGAAAAACAGCATTTAAGCAAGGGCCACTTGAGACATTCTTGTCCTTTTCTTACTGGTGAGTCAATATTTGATGCTTCAGTGGAAAGTAATTTTTTCCCTTTCATTTTACATTTCAGTGTTTATTTTGTATGAAACCCTTCCTAAGTATTAGGGAATAATTCAGGGGGGTTGTTCCTGACCCAGCTGTAACCAGTTTGAGTCCAAAGCATAAACTTTCAGGTTCCATCTCTTAATATCCTTACTGAAAATGCCGTTTATTCTTAGTTCGCCTAATCCCCATGGCTTGTTCTCCTCAGTCCTACACACCTCCAAGCAACGAGTTCAAGATCAGTATGAAATTGGAAGCACAGGATCCCAGGAACACCACATCTACCTGTATCGCCACAGTAGTTGGACTGACAGGCGCTCGCCTCCGCCTTCGCCTTGATGGCAGCGACAACAAGAATGACTTCTGGCGTCTGGTTGACTCAGCTGAAATCCAGCCTATCGGGAATTGTGAGAAGAATGGGGGTATGCTGCAGCCTCCGCTGGGTGAGTAACTAGACCCAAGCTCTCCCTAGCCCATTAGTTATCTTCCCCAAATTGTACATCCTGTTAAAGGAAAACATAGGGTCCTCTGCCTATCCCTTCTTTTTCATATGGTCCAAAAGAACAGGCCCACCTAAAATGAAATGACCTGAAAAATCTGGACCTATCCATTCTACATTAACTTATGATATCCAAGCTTCTCTCAAGCTCTTCTTTTTCTGACAAGAAACCACACATTTCATCCTTCTTTGTCACTTCCCCTTTACCCTGAGAAAAAGAATGGAAGGAGATCTTGACGTTTAACTTGCCTCAAAAAACCATAGACTTTTCACCAAATCCTACAGTGATAACAGGAAGTGAGAGAAAAATCTCCCAGTAGAAAGGATGACTATTACAAAGATCCATTATCTCCTTTACCCTAAATTTTTACTCGGTCCTTGGAATTTTCTCACTTTGAGTCAATTATTAAGTAAAATGCATTATTTTACTTAAACTAATAACCCCACTGTATTTTTCTCCTCAAGATCAGATTCACCTTTTTTTGCCTCAATATACCTGAATGATTTAGCCCATCTCATCAGTTACTACTAATCACTATTGCAGTGAGTCTCAACAGAGGATAGAGAGAGATGGGTTATAGGCTATGTTCCCTTCAGGAGGCTGTGCTAAATTAAATGAACATTAGAGGACAGTATCATTTGAAAGACCTCCCCAGGTGGTTATTTAACATTTTCCTCCATTAAAAAAAATTATTTGTAATGTAAACTTTCAAATGTGTACAAAAGTAGGAAAAATAGCACAGTGAATGTCCGTGTATCCCTTATCCTTGATAGTCAATCTTGTTTTCTTTGTACCTATACACACTCCCTGCCTGCTCCTGCCCAATTGCCTAAACATAGTATTTTATTGTTAAATATTTAGTATGTATCTCTCATAGTTAATATTTTAAAAGCATAATCATAATAACATTATCACATGTAAATAATGATAATTCCTTAATATCAATGAATATTTACTCAATGTTTAAATTTTCCCTACTGTCTGTCTATCTGTCTGTCTGTCTCCCTCTTTCTCTCTCTCTTTATTCCATTTTCTTTGAATCAGGATCCAAATAAAATCAACATATTGCAGTTGGTTGATATGTCCCTTAAGTCTCTTTTAGTCTATGGGTTCTTCTTCTCTCTCTTATTTTTTCTTGCAATTTATTTGTTGAAAAACCTGAGTCATTTGTCTTTAAATTTTCCCACAATTAGATTTTGCTGATTGTATCTCTGTGGTATCATTTTACATGTTTCTCTGTCCTCTCTTCCTAGAAATTGGTAACTAGATCTAGAGGCTTGATCAGGTTAAGGTTCAATTTTTTCATAAGAATATTTCATAGGTGGTGGTCTTTATTAGGAAGCATATATGGTCTGGTTGTTGTCTCTCATTTTATTATGTAGTAGCCATTACTGCTTGTGGTCTAGAGCAGGGGTTGACAGATTTTCTTAAAGAGTCAGATAGTAAATATTTCAGGCTTATGGGCCATACCTTCTCTGTTGTAACTAGTCATCTTTGTCCTTGTAATGTGAAAGCAGCCATAGATGATACATAAACAAATGGGCAAGGATGTGCTCCAATAAAGCTTTATTTACAAAAACAGGTGGCCAGCCTTCTGGCTATAGTTTGCTGACCCCTGATTTAGACCCATCACTTCATTATGGTTGAAAAATGGGAAATTTTAATATTATCATTCAGTCCACATAAATTAAATGGAACATGTCTATTAAAATAAACTTTCATCAACTATTTGGTTATCCTAAAGTACAGTTCATGCAGGAAAGACAGTTTAAATGCTTGATTCCTTTATTTACCAATTTTCAAAATAATAAATTGGATTACCATCATCCTCCAAAATTATTTATGGGTAGTGTTATTGTTGTTGTTGTTGTTTAGTATCATAAACTCAAAGATTCATATATAACTGATGTGTTTCACTCCTTGCACTAACTGTCCTTATTGATTCTTGAATTATCCCATCTTTGGTGTCATATATATATAAATCATTCTTAAAGTGAAATCTATAAAACAGTATATTCAGAGAAATCCCCTTCACCTTATCCCTTTCTTCTGCTATAGGGTAACCACTTTCTTTTAATTTAATAGTTTATACTCCATTTTTTAAAAAATAAGCAAATATATCCATGTGAGTGTGTGTGTATTCCCTGTCTTCTTATATAAATGACAGCATATTATACATACTTTCCTCAGTCTTACTTTTTTCATTTAGCAGTATATCCTAAAGATGACTTCTTAGTTGTATGAAGATGTTCCTCATTCCTTTTTGTAGCTGCATAGTACCGTAAGATTCTCAACCTACTTTATGAATCACTGTTTAGAAGCATCTTGATAGGCTATTAAAAAATGTACGTTCCCAGGGATAATGGTGACCATCTAAATCAAAATCTTTCCATAAATTCTCCAGAAACATACAGATCAAAAAGGAAAGAAAATCAAACCACCCATAACTCATGCCTAAACATAACCAGGAGTGAAGAATACCACAGATGGGAATGTAAATTGATATAGCCACTATGGAGAACAGTATGGAGGTTCCTTAAAAAACTAAAAATAGAACTACTATACGACCCAGCAATCCCACTACTAGGCATATACCCTGAGAAAACCATAATTCAAAATGAGTCATGTACCACAATGTTTATTGCAGTTGTATTTTCAATACCCAGGACATGGAAGCAACCTAAGTGTCCATCGACAGATAAATGGATAAAGAAGATGTGGCACATATATACAATGGAATATTACTCAGCCATAAAAAGGGTTTTCCCCGTTTCATAAAAAGAAACGAAATTGAGCTATTTGCAGTAAGGTGGATGGACCTAGAGTCTGTCATACAGAGTGAAGTCAGAAAGAGAAAAACAAATACCGTATGCTAACACATATATATGGAATCTAAAAGAAAAAAAAATGGTCATGAAGAACCTAGGGGCAGGATGGGAATAAAGACGCAGACCTACTAGAGAATGGACTTGAGGACACAGGGAGGGGAAGGGGTAAGCTGGGACAAAGTGAGAGAGTGGCATGGACATATATACACTACCAAATGTAAAACCAATAGGTAGTGGGAAGCAGCCGCATAGCACAGGGAGATCAGCTCGGTGCTTTGTGACCACCTAGAGGGGTGGGATAGGGAGGGTGAGAGGGAGGGAGACACAAGAGGGAGGGGATATGGGGATATATATATATATATATGTATAGCTGATTCACTTTGTTATAAAGCAGAAACTAACACACCATAGTAAAGCAATTATACTCCAATAAAGATGTTAAAAAAAAAAAAAGAATACCACAGAATACCACAGATTTCAGTAACATGTTGTCTGCATGTTCAGATATAAAGATCTGAAACCACTAGAGCTAGTACCCACTCCATACCAGAATGAAGAGTTTTATGTAGGTAGAAACTGCATTAAAAAGGGAGAGGGCAATGGGAGCCTAACACAGCCAAAATCACCCCCAGAAAAAGACAATCCCATCCAGAGTGGGAAATACTGAAAGAGAGCTAAGAGCTAGTTGATTAGAGCCTTGGCTACTGGAGAATCAGAAGAAAGAGAGTGAATTAAAAGAGTGAGGGACGAGAGATAGCAGTCTTGGGAAGACAACTACCTTTGTGGGAGAGGTAGCTATAATATTGAAGGAAAAGAAGGAAACCATGGGTAGTGATTTAGAGTTATGCAGGAACAAAAGAGAATCATAAAATCAAAAGACATACAAACCTTCCCATCCCATCCCAAATAGGCTCATCTACTAAAGAAACTGCATTTCACTATGCCAACAGAAAACTCATGACCCAAGATCCCTGCCAAAATGGAACATCCTGTATTTTGCAAGCCCAGGAAAATATAAGACATTTCAAAGGATTAGGAAACAACAGTCAACATCTATAAAAAGCTTCTACGTGAAGAAAAACAGAAATAGAGGATAAAACCATTTTAACTATTGAAAATTCTACAGCCAAAATCAGTGAGTAGCCAGAGGAAAACTGTTGTACAATAACCCATCTCAAATAAGTATTGACAGATATGAAAAAATACCTTGAATCAAAAATTCTAAGTCAGACTAGAAATGCACAATAGACAGGAAGATGTGAAAATAGAATTGTTCAAACTCAAGAAAAAAATTGAAAGAAAAATAATCTCAGTTGAAGACTCAATTCCAGGGTACCCACTGGGACAATAGATTCAACTGGAAATATAATAAGGGACATTGAGAAGAGAAATAAAAATAAATATTAGAGAAGGTTTAAAAGTATCAGAAGGGAACTGTTAGATATAGAACATAACAAAGATCCAATGTGTATATGTATGTGTACATATATATTTGGAGTCCCTGAAGAAGATAAACAGAATTAATACTTAAAATTGTAACATAAGAAAATTTTCCAAAAATTAAGGAACACCTAAACCTTCATATTGAAAGGGCCTACCTTATTCCTGGAAAAATTGATCTAGATTGGTCAACTCTAAGACATATTCTAGTACAACTATTATACTCTAAGAATAAAGAAAAATTCATCTACGCCTCCAGCAACAAGGCCAAATTACTCACAAGGGAAAGAAAGTCAGGTTTGCATCATACTTCTCAACAGCAAAATACAAAGCAAGACTAAGTGGAGCAGCATTTTTAAGAAATTCAAGGAAAGAAAATGAAAAGACAGGTTTTATATCTAGACAAGCTGTTTTTTCAAGTCCTGAGATTATACTGAAAGAGTTTTCAGCATGCAAGAACTCAGGAAATACTGTGACCCCAAGCCCTTCCTAAGGAATCAATTATGGAAAGAGCTCCATCCAAACAACAGGTGATCAATCTAAGACAAAAACAAAGGTAGGGACAAGAGTAGAATAGTATGGTATCAGTCTGGGTCCAGTAAAGAAAGAGAACCCACACAGCAGTTTAAACACAGAAAGTTTAATATACATGTTAACTGTAACAGAGGATTGGAGTGAGGGATTGGCTAGTCAAAAGGCAAGAGAACTCTAAAGAATATAAGAAGAGCAGACGTAAGGAGAAGCCACGACACTGGGGCAGAGATAGAGGGCCCAAGGAAGAGCCTCCCTTCCCCCATCTCAGGGCTGAGATGTAGACCTTGTTGGAGGGGGCACAGCTGTGGCTCACTGGATGAGAGAAATCACTGTGGTGCCACAGCAGTGGAACTTGCTAGAACTCTGTCCTCCAAGGTGCTGAGAAAGCTGTTCATGGAGAGGTGTGTCTCTGGAGAAACTCTTCTACAGAACCACTTAAGATGGGGAGGGTGGTGCTGCTATGGGCTGCCCTGTGCTCCCGGACCTGGGCCATAGGGAAGATGGGGTGCTGCAGGAGCCTGCCAAGCCAACACGATGCAGCCAGAAAGCAAGCCCCTTTCCTCCTGTCGTATCTGTAGATGGGGTCCCGGGTATCACTTAAAACTGATAAACCAAATAGTAGAAGACTAAGTGAGGAAGTAAGGGAATTAAGGACATTATAACATATGTTAGTATAAAGGTAACTACTAAAACAAAATTCCAGAACTTCCTAAATACCAAAAGAACAAAAAGATCAAGAAACAGATGACACAAAGAGATGAACTAATATGGAGAACGCAGTAAATAAAGCATAATGTGACAGAGTTGAGACCAAATGTGTAATTTATATTAATAAATGTAAATGGTTTAAACTCACCTATTAAAAGAAAAACATTTCAGATTGGTGCTCAAAGTCAAACCCAACTTTATACTCTGTACAGGAGACATACCTAAAGTAAAGTGAGTCAGAACAGCTAAAAATAAAAGGATGATCAAGGATATATGAAGGCACTTCAAACAATATAATAGCAGAGGTTACAATTCTGTTATTAGACATAGTAGAATTAATAAAAATAGAAATTATGGTAGATGCAAGGAGACATAGACAAACACATTAATAGGAGAATTAACACACCTCTCTCAAGACAAGACAGGCCAAGAGGACAAAAAAAGTAAAGGGTTGAAGACTTTAATGAATAAGATAGATCATATGTGTGTGTGTGTATATATGTATGCATATCAAACTTTATACCCTGGTAAATGCCCTTCCACGTTGAAATTTAAAACTCTTTAAACAACTTTTGTTTGAAAAATGGAAATATAAACCAAAATTTTAAAATTCCTAAAACATAATGATAATAAACATCACATCAGAATTTTGAGATATAATTAAAGCAGTGGTTGGAAGAAAATTTATAGCCTTAAATACCTGACATAAAAATGAAAGGATAAATATTACGATTTAAATTCCCAATTAAAACAGCTAGAAAAAGTTACACTCCAAAGCAAATACAAAGGAGAACTAAGTAGAAGAAAAAATAAAGATAGAAAGAGATTAATGTGGTAGAAAATAGAAAAGCAGTAAATCAAAATACTGTGTCTTTGGAGAAAACCTCAACAAAATAACAAACCACTAGTTAGCCTAATAAAGAAAAAAAAAGAATAAGCACAGATATACAAAAGTAGAAATGACAAAGGCGGGGAATAGCCCTATGTAAACTAGGAAAGCTAGATGAAATAAGAAAATACTGTTTGTCAAAATTGACCCTAGGAGCATCACATATGTTTTCAAAGCACTTACATCAAAGTACTGCATGCAGATTATTTTAGAGGGAAATCCTACAAAACCTTGAAGACCAGATAATCTCAATGCTACTTAAGTTGTTGTACGTCAGTGATACCCAACAGAACTTTCTGTGATGATGGAAATGTTTTATGTCTTTGCTGTCCAGTATGGTAGTCACCAACCACATGTGTCTGTAGAGCACTTGAAATGTGTCTACCGCAACTAAAGAATTGAATATTTTATTTTAATTATAATTTAAAGTTAAAAACCTATGTGGTTGGTGGCTACCATACTAGACAGTGCACTTCTAGATCATAGAAAAAGGAAAATATCCAAATTCTTTTATGAAGCAGGTAGAACTTGGATACTTAAACCTGATTTAAACACACACACACAGCCTCGTGTGAATATTATTACAAAACACCTAAATAAAATATTAGGAATTAGAGTTCAACATATTTACAACAATAATTCATCAAGACAAAGTAGTATTTTTTTTCTGGGAATGAAAAGAATATTTAACTTCAGAGATATCATTAATGGACTTCACCATATTAAAATAGCTAAGGAAGAAAGTCATATGAACTTCAGCAAAAATCAGCACACTACTGAGGGCTCACATTTCTCGATTTCAAAACTTACTACAAAGCAACAGTACTCAAGACATTGTGGTACTGGCATAAATTGAACATAGACTTATAGATAAGAGGATTAGATTTGAGAGTCCAGAAATAAACCCATACATTTATGCTCGGTTGGTTTTCAACAAGGGTGCCAAGATAAGTCAGTAGGGGTTTTCAACAGCTGGCACAGGGACAACTGGATATCTACATACAAAAGAATGAAGTTGGACCCCACCTCCACACCATATACAAAAATTGACTCCAAGTGGATAATAGACCTAAATGTAAGATCTAAGACTATAAAACTCTTAGAAGAAAACATGGGAGTAAATCTTCACGACCTTGGATTAGGCAGTGGTTTCTTAGATATGGCACCGAAAGCACAAACAACAGAAGAAAAACTAGATAGATGGGCTTCAAAATTAAAAGCTTTTGTGCTTCCAAAGACACTATCAAGGAAGTGAAAAGACAGCCCACACGATGGGAGAAAATAGGAAAATCCAAAAGGGCAGAGAGTAGGTTAGTGGTTTCCAGGGATTGGGTTGAAGGGACAATGGGGGGTGGCAGCTAATAGATACGGGTTTTCTTTTTGGAGGAGTGATGAAAATGTTCTAAATTAGATAGAATGATGTTTCATAACTCTAAAAACCACTGAATCGGATATTTAAAAGCATAAATTGAGTTACATCTCACTAAAGCTATTATTTTTTCAAAATCACATGTCCGATTCAACAAATAGTATTGGGAAAACTGGATATCCACATGCAAAAGAATGAAGTTGGACCTTTACCTTATACCATTATACAATAACTAACTCAAAATGGATCAACAACCTAAATGTAGGAGCTAAAACTGTAAAACTCTTAGAAGAAAACATAGGGGAAAAGCTTCATGATGTTGGAATTGGCAGTGATTTTTGGATACGACACCAAAAGCACAGGCAACAACAAAAAAAATAGTTAAATTTGACTGCATCAAAATTTAAAATTTTGTTTATCAAAGGACACTTTTAACGGAGTGAAAAGGGAACTCATGGAATGGGAGAAAATATTTGCGAATCATATATCTGGTAAGGGGTTAATATCCAGAATATATTTTTTAAAATTCCTTCAGTTGAACAACAGCAAATAAACAACCTGATTAAAAAATAGGCAAAGGACTTGAATAGACATTTCTCTAAAGAAGATATACACGTGGCCAATAAGCACATGAAAAAATGCTCAGCATCAGTAATCATTTAGGGAAATACAAATCAAAAACACAATGAGGTAATACTTCACACCCATTAGGATGGCTATTATCAAATAAATAGAAAATAGCAAGGGTTGGTGAGGATGTGGAGAAATTGGAACCATGTGTATTGTGTATTGGGAATGTAAAATGGTACAGCCACTAAGGAAAACAATATGTTTCCTCAAAGAAGTTAAAAACAGAATTACATGTGATCTAGCAATTCCACTTTGGGGTAGATAGGCAAAAGAATAGAAAGCAGGGACTAAAGGAGGTATTGGGATACCTATATTTAGCAGCATTATTCACAATATCCAGAAGGTCAAAACAACCCAAGTGTCCATTGACAGAAGAATGGATAAATAAAATGTGGTATATACACACAGTGGAATATTATTCAGCTTTAAAAAGTAAGGAGATTCTGACACATGCTACAATGTGGATGAATCTTAAAGATATTATGCTATTATAAATGAAATAAGCCAGGCACAAAATGACAAATGCTGTATGATTCCACTTATACAAGGTACCGAATATAGGCAAATTCATAGCGGCAGAAAATAGAATGGCAGTTGCAAGGAGCTGGGAAAGGGGAGAGGGGAATGGGGAGTTACTGTTTAATGGGCAGAGTTTCATTTGGGGAAGATGAAAAAGTTCTGGAGATGGATGGTGGTAATGGTTACACATTGATGTGAATGTACTTAATGCCATTTACTTTTGAGAAAGAAGGGGAAATATATGTGTAGACACACACATGCACATATATATAATGTACATGAACTTACATATATTTTGTATACTTAGTTTTATAAAAAGAAACACAGAACTGTTAAAACCAGAAAATAATGAAAAGGTCCCCTATTGGGAGTGTCTGGGAATAGGGTGGAAAGCATAGAAATGAGAGCGAGACTTCTCTAAAAATACTCTTTTATATTCTTTTGACTTTTGAATTATATAAATGTCTTACTTAATACATAAAATTAAACCAAAAACAAAAAGATGAACAAGCCATATCCTAAAATTGACTATAAACAGAAACAAACTGAACTCTGTATCAAATGGATATCATAACCACATTGAAAAAAGAGTTCAAACAACTTGAACACAGAACCTTCACAGTACACCCGCAATGGGACATATTTCAAAGGAAAATGGAACTGCAAAGAAATTCTTTTTCTTAATAATGTTAGTGGTTTTGCCCTAATAATCTGAAACTATTTTGCATGTATTGAAGATAGAGCAAATGAGTAAATAAGATACAAGTATGGGATGGAAAAGATGAAGAATTGGAGTGTAGGATTTGAATTGGAGGTATGTTATGAACTCTTAACTTAAAATAGGTCTATAAGTACATATTAATATGTATTAAAATATACATAAATATATATTAATATAATACTTATTCACTTAGAATATATATGTATGTATATGTATATATTCTAAGGTAATACATGTATATGTATATGTATGTATATATATGTATATATTCCAAGCTCTATTGAAAAGGCCTGGAAACAATGACTCCTCAGTAGCAATGGGAGCATCTTGATTTGATTTCTAAATCCCATTCTCCACTAAAAGGAATCATGGCTCCTTGGAGCAATGGCTGATTCCAAGACTGAGCAACAGAGAAAATGTAAGGTGAGTCTGGAAGATCTTATTATGCCAGAAAGCAAAGAAGTCTCAAAGATTGAGGGGTACATATCAGAGGGATACAGGAGCCAGTTTAAAGGGACTCTGACTAGCCAAAATTGGAAAAATATGACCATCAAAGAGAATAATAAAAATAGAAGAACAATAATAATAGCCTCATGGGTCCCTAGTGATACACAGGAAAAAAAAATTAAAGTTGCAGAGAAAGTTCTTCTTTACAGAATATCAGCTAACAAATATAAAGAATGATAGAAAATTATCATTTCGGCAACCACCATTTAAATGGATTCAGACCAAGATAATCAATGAATGCTAAAACAAAGAAAAAAAAAAAGCTTATTGGAGAATAGGATATTCACACAGTCTCCAAGTTTCTCCCCACTGATTATCTATTAATTACAAGGGGAAATTACAATGAAGAAATCTGTCAGTCATTTCTTAATAAGTGATCAAATTCAGTATCATTAATAATTAGACACACTGACATTATGTACTGCTTGAAGCAATGAAATGAGAAGTACTCAACATCCCTTGTGTAGTATCTTTGTCAAAACTGTTTAGCATGGATGTAATCATAAGGAAACAATCAGAAAACATCCAAATTGTGGGGCATTCTATAAAACAGGCCAGACTCTTCAAAAGTAACAATTTCATGAAAAACAAAAGGCAACTGGACTATCCTAGATGAAAGGAGACTAAAGAAACTTGACAACCAAATGCAATATGTCATCCGTGATGTATTTTAAAAATTAAACACCTATAAAGATTTGGGGACAGCTGAAGATATTTTTAATTAAATGTATTGGATATGATAATATTGCAGTTCTAAAGGAGAATGTCCTTGTTCTGAGGACAAATATCTTGACGTATGTAGAGGTGAAGTCTATATCATGATGTCTCTAACTTTCACATAGTTCAGAGGAAAAAGTGTGTGTAGACAGATGGAAAGCAATTGTGGTGAAGTGTTATTAGTTGCTGAATTTAGGTGAAGGGTACATAGTTTGCTCTTGTATTGTTTTTTGCTACTTTTCTCTGGGTTTAAAATTTTTCAAGATAAAAAGTTTTAAATAATTTATGTATATGATTATACATATATATGTGTGTGTGTTCATGTTCCCCAGGCCTCCTCTGGACTTCTCCCCAGAGTTGCTGAATCAGAATTTCTAGGTAATGGGGCTTGGGATTCTGCATGGTAAAATGGCTCTCCCGAGACTCTAACACAGTTGGTCTGTATTTGGGAAGCATTGCTCCAAAGAGCATTCTTCTCCATTAAAATCTTGTGTGGTTTGTGTGTGTGTGTATGTGTGTGTGTTCTGTTCACATAGGAACATTGGTTACTACTTTGCAGAGTCCTCCAGAAAAAAGGTGAAAAGGTAGAATGATTCTCAGGTGATGTCAACCTTTTCCTCACATCCCCTTGTTTTACTGGTCCATTCTATACTTAGACTGAGGTTATTTCTTCTAAACAGGGCTGCCTGGATCACTAATTCTCAAATATGGCTGCCAGTTAGAATCACCTAGAGAGCTCTCAAAAATTTCAGTGCCTAGGCCTTACCTCAGATCAATTAAATCTGAATTTCTGGGAGTGGGATGATGTATTCTTTAATGCTCCCCAGGTGATTTCAGTGTCCAAGTTTGAGAGTCCCTAGGCTAGAGCAAAGCTGGCCTCTGGTGAGGCCTCTAGTCAAGTGTGTCAGGATCCCAGTATAAACTGCCTACTCAGCAAACTTAGTCACGTGCTCTGATGTCTATGTGGGACATTGACTTGAAAGGAACCCTCTTATGTTCCTGACACTGATCAGTCTTCTCTTATGCTAAATAGCTTCCAGGGCCTGTCAGTAAAAAGGGGGATTTTAAAAGATGCGTATCTCATTTATGGTTATGGAAATTTAAACTCTGTTTATAAAAATTTGGGAGGGGGGATGAAATTTTAGAGAGAAGTAACTTTAACTATGGTATCTTAAATACTCATTTTACACAGGTAATTTTAAAAATATTCACCAAACTCTCTTCTCTGCAAGGCCCCTGACATTGAGTAATGCCAGACCCATCCATACGTACACCTATCTCAAGACTAGTCATAACCCCACCCCCAGTTAAATAAATCTGAATTAACTTGTGTTTGAGTATGTATATAAGAGCGGAGCATTGAAGTGGTGACAGCATCCTGGCCGAAGCAAAAGGAATTCTAACAGTCCTTCCCAAATACAACCTGACTGAACATACACTTCTTCCTCAGGGAAGACAGTTTGTTCAGCACCTCTCTTCCAGTCCTTGTTTCTGTCCCTGTTGGGGTAAAATTTAGATAGCCCACCCAACCTCAGTTTGGAAGCACTGCTTTAGTTCAGTGTCGTCATCTGACAAATACAGAAATAGGGAAAGGGAAGTTAGTTGTCCAGAGTTGTACAGTGAATTGGTGGCATGTTTCTGTACATGTATTTGTATGTGTACATGTATGTAAAGCTCCTCTGGGAGGAGAGAATGATTTGGGAATCATCTTGACAGCCATAGAGTCTAATAACTTCATAAAGCTTGGAATTACTATATAGGACAATGGCGGGGTAAGGAGTAGGGCCCATTCGTGTGCTTCCTGGTATGAGTGCTGTTCTGTTACCTGCCACCAGAGGGCATGAGCTATGATTAGATTCTAGACCTGCTGATCTACATTGAAGTTCAGAGCTTGCTCAGACCACTGTTAGTTCAAACAAACGAACCCTAACCTATTCAGTAGTCCCACAGTCTTAGGAGCATATGAAAGATCTTTGTGACTCGTTGTTTACAAATACTTTAAAAAGAAATCTTAGCTAAGCACAGAACACTTGCAGCATGCCTGGGTTTAGAATTGGAGACCTGGTTTTATAATATTAGCCCAGGCACTTACTAGTTTAGTTGTGTGGCCAATGGTAAGTTGCTTTATCTTGACTTTTAACCGTGAATTTCAGTTGCCTCACCTGCCACATCATTAATAAACTTTGCCACACGTGGTTGAGGATTAAATGGGGTAACATGATAAAGCATTTATCAATTCCTGACACCCATTTCATAAGTGGAGATTTTTCCTTTGTTCAGTAAAACTCTCATGGAGCTCATATTCTGGTTGGAAAAGACATACACATTACATGGAAAAAAGAAAGAAAATTTAGGCAGTGATACCAGGTAAGGATAATAAGAAGGGAGCAGGATCTAGGAGGCTATTTTAGGTAGGGTAGTCTAGGAGTGCCTCTCTGAGGAGGTGATATTTCAGCAAAGAACTATCAAAGGTTTGAGAAAAGTGAAGGGTGTTTGAGGCAGAGGGACACAGCTTGGTGTGCTTGGGAAACAGAAAGACCAGTGAATGAAAGGCAGGGGTGTGGCAGGAGATGAGTTATAAGAAGTAAGCAAGTTCCGTATCATGTAAGTTTTGTTAAATACATAAAGACTTCAGATTTATTTTGTGTTATAGGATGTAGGCATAAGAGTGATGTGATCTGATTTATAGTTTTAAAAACATAACCATATCATTCTGGTTGCTGTGTGGAGAATAGACAGTAGGGAGGCAAAAGTAGAAGCAGAGAGAAGGGTTAGAAGGCTGTTTTAGTAGTCTGGGCAAAGTTTGGCTGTCACTTAGATTAGGGTGTTAGTGGGCAGAAATACAGAATGGTAAGGAACGGTTCGGTTTAGGGTATATTAGATGTAAGAACCATCAACACTTGCTGATTAATTGTATTTGAGAGACAATAGAAAGGGAGGAACCAAGAGTGACTTCTAGGCTTTTTGGTCTCAGCACTTGGGTTTAAATAAGTGGTTCCATTAACTGAGATGAGATGACTGGAGGAAAGGGGGTAGTAAAATCAAGAGTTCTGTTTTAGATTTACTCATTTTGAGATCTCTTGGCATCCAAGTAGAGTTATAGAATAAGGCAGTTGAAAATATGAGCATGAAACTCAGGACAGAGGTTTGGGTTAGAGATATAAATTGGCAGTCATCGTTAATGGGAAAAAAGTGGGGACCAAGAAGAGAGAACCAGTGGCCAGACACTGAGGTACTCCCACTTTAGAGGTTAGGATTTCTTACCCACCTGGCCTTTTCCTTGCAAGCAATTGTTTAATTTGAGGAGACCCTCAAATTATTGTTTTAACTCTTCTCTTCCTTTTTGCACAAATTTACAACTCCAGTTCTTTTACCAAGAGAGACAGCATGGTAGAACTGAGTGATTAAATATTTGAAGGCATTAATGTGCTGATTAATAATGAAGGCCCTGGAGACAGAGGAGTTCGGTTTAAATCCTGCCTCTGCTATTTACTAGCTTAGCGACCTTGGGTATTTTACTTAATTTCTCTAATCTCAGTCTTTTCATCTATGATAATCAAAGTAAAAGCCAGCACTCATTTAACACTTATCATATACCAGGCATCGTTTTAAGTGCTTCGCATGTATTAACCTATTTTAACCCTTAGAACAACCCATTGAAGTAGTTACTATTCTTACTCATTTTATTGTTGAGGAAATGAAAGCCAGAGAGAGGTCTTACAATTTGCTAAACATCACACACCAGGTAAGTAGCAGAGCTAGATTTGAATCTAGGGAGCCTGGCTCCAAAACCAGTGCTACTTTTCTCTTATCAAATTCACAGAGTTGTAGAAGTGATTAAATGAGATAACCCACTTAAAAGTGCTTAGCGCATGGAGGCTGGCAAATAATATGAGCGTAATAAATGTTTCCTTATGGCGGCAGCGTAGCATAGTGAAAGAGAATCCGATGGAAAGTCCTGGGGCTCCAGCCTGACTACAGGAACAACTTACGTGATCATGAACAAGTTTCTTAGCCTCTCTGGACTTCAGTTTTGTCATCTACAATATAAAACCTTCATACTATATGGCCTCTGAAATCCCTTTCAGTGTTTAAACATTCTATCTATGACTCCCCAAGACAGATTGTGAATACATCTGAATTTGGTAGGGGAATAAGGTGCTCAGTAATTCCTTGGGTTGACAGCATTTCTACTTTGCCCTTCTACTCTTGAAGAAACTTGCTAGGAGATAGTGAAACGTAGTTAAGAACCATGAGGTTTGGAGTAAGACTGTCATGTAGTGGAATCTGTTTCTACCACTTCCTACCTTGGACAAGCTACTGCTTCTGAGTTTCTCTTTCATCATCTGAAAACTAGGGGTGATGACAGTGCACACCTCACGGCGTTATTTGAAATACCCTGTGAGAAAGCGCCTGTAAAGTACTTAATACATGAGAAGCATTGAATACATATTAACTATCATAATATTATCATAAGGGTTTCCAGAGCTGAGAGGATTTCTTTTTCCCTCAAGTACCAGATGAGATAGAAGCCTTTCAGTAACCCACTTCCAAAGAATTGAATTGGGAATTACATGGTGAGGCACTCTCGTTGTTGGGAACTGAGGGCATGAATCAGAATTTTCTAATTGTGCAGTCATTCCTCCCCACTCCCCTCTTATACGAAGGTGTAGGGAGCATTTCTCTAGAGCAGCTTTGCCTTACCTGTAGGTGTAGTGAATCATTCATGGCAAATCTGCACTAGGTTTGGCTTGCTTCAACCCTTCCCTGACCTAAAGAGAGTTGTTTTACTCACACACAAACCAGACCTGAATTTCTGGAGAAATTTGTTTGTCTGTTTGTTTGTACCGTGGTCAAAGGAAGAGTAGTAGTCAAGACTCTTTTGGAGTGTAAAACCCCAACCCAGACCAGGTTAGAGGAGGGCAATAGGAGGAGGCAGGAATTAGTGACTCATGTAACTGCGAAGCCCAAGACCTGGTGCTGAGTGTGCCTGGACACAGGGTTTTAAACACTCTCATGTCTCCATCTCCTGCTCTACACTGGCCTTATTCTCAGTTATGTTCTCCATTTTAGCAGTGCCAAATCTACAAACTTACTTATAACCATGATCTCAGAGAAAGAAAAGCTCTCTCCAACATGCACATCATATCAGAAAACAGTTGATCCAACTTGGGACATACATATACACTTTTGGTCTAGGAGAATCTGATGCTTTTAAATAGCATTATTTTGCATTCCATGGCCAGGTAGGTAGAGCCCAGTGTAGACATCCCCACCAAATCACATAAAATTAGAGTTTTCTTGTCTTTTGGGGTTTTTTTACAGAAGGAAAAAGAGCTAGGCAAGCAAAAAAGAAGTGGTAGCAGTTCGACAGGCCTGTGTGAATTGCTATCTCCATTGTTTATGAATGAGCTATCCCAAGAAGTCTCCTGACCCTGGGAAACCTCACTTGGTAGGCTAGCCAGCTTTGAGACTAAAAGTTTAAATCATGTGGGGGTGGTACCTCTCTCATTTACATTTTCTTCTCTCTTCTCACATCCTCCCCTTTAATTTAATTATAGTTCTTAACTAATACTTTATCCCAAAAGCTGGTTCTTCCTTTTTCATTTCACATGCACATTGATAATTTAGTGTAGTAAAGAGTGTGGGCTCAACAGTCAGATTGCCTGGATTTCAATCCTGTCTTTGTCATTTGCTCACTTTGAAATCTCAAGCAGTTTACTTTATACTTCTTTCCTCATCTATAAAATGAAGATAATTTCTCCCCTACTGGGTTGTCTTGAGGATTAAATTAGATAGTCGGTAGAAGGTGCCTGGCACAGTATCTAGCACACAGTGAAGTACTCAGTAATATCAGATACTGTTGTTGCTGTTTCTCTGCAGCTTTGGTTCAGCCTATCTGTTCTTTGTCAGGAATGGGAAAGCTGAGGTAGATTGGGAGACTATCAGAAAGCACTAGATGTTGGTATCTCAGGACAGAGGGTTGAAGTCAAATTGAAGGAAGCACTTGGAGCTCTAATTGGAAGACTTAACTATGATAATGATCTTATTTTTACAGTTTGTTAATTAAATGGTATATTCTTATTGACTTGTCATTGCAGAATGACAATGGACAATTAACATCCCTAGGCTTCTTTTCACTCTTTTGGAAAATGAGGTTTTTTTGATAAGATGATCCCTTCCATTTTCATCAGTGCCTGATCCTTCGTTAAGTAAAAGTGAATATCAGAAAGTGTTTTGTACTCTGTGTATGTGTGTATGTGTGAGAGAGAGAGGGAAAGAGAGACAGAGAGCGAGAAAGAGAAAGTGAGAGCAAAAGTGAGAGTGTGTTTACATTGAGATAAACCAAAAAGATTTACTTGTATATTGGATTTATCAGACATATCTGGTTTCTTCTTAAGAGATTATTATATCCCTGTTCACACTCTGTGGTCTAGATCATTTCTAAGTGTTTGTTATTCCTATCACAAATCTATTTTGTATTTTTCAAGGAAGCTTTTTAGGCATGATATTTGTTGTGTAATACTTGTTTTGGCTTCAGGAAACTTGGTTGGGGACTTTACTCCACTACTTACTTTGCAACATTACCTTGGGCAAGTTACATTCCCTCTTATATGCCTCATTTCCTCATCTGTCTAATGAGGCATTTCTTCTACTTAACCTTTAAGTCCTTCCCTAACCATCTGTGATTCTATAACTATCACAGCATAGGTTGTGGCAGGCGTAGCTGGATTCCAAAGGGAAAACTTGATATAGCAATTCCCTTTGAGACATATTTTTTATCTGTTGCCCATTATGTTTGCTGCAGGATTTCGGCTGAACGCTTCCTCTTGGCCCATGTTCCTTTTGAAGACGCTAAATGGAGCAGAGATGGCTCCCATCAGGATTTTCCACAAGGTACAGTGTCCCTCAGCTATCACCAGCTCCAAATTGCTTAAGGTCAAATGCTTACATTCTTTCAATTACTGAGCCTCTGATGTCTACATTATGTATGTGGCCTGAGGATGCCTTCTCAGAAACTAGTTCAGCAGACGGATTTTTTAAGTACCTTAAAAAGCCACAATTATCCCCAGAGAAATATTAGACTGGTAAATTAGGATTTCTGCGTTTTGGGTCCTAGCTCTGCCAATAGTAAGTTTTGACCTCATCTGTTAAGTGGGATTCTGTCTACCTCATAGGGTTTTAAGAAGTTAAACATTTTTTTTTATTAGTAAAACATATAAAGTGTAGTATAAATCTAAAGGAGCTATTCTTATTATAGATCATGCAGTTCCCTAAGGTCCATATTCTAAACAGAGAGAAAGGAAGGAGACTATTTTTTGAGTGCCTACAGTATGTTTGGAGTTTATCTACGCTATCTCATTTAAATACCCACAGTTAACTTTATGAAGCAAGAATTATTATTTCGATTTAGTAGTTAAGGAAACAAATACATTTCAATAAGGAACTTGCCCAAGTTCGCATGACTAGTAAGTGGTGGAACAGGGATCCAAAACCTGTATTCAGTCTTGTTGATTTCTCGAGGGATGAAGCAATCAGTCTGCTCTTAGTTGATCTTTAATGAGATTAAAGTTACTGTAAAGGGGACTGAATTAGGGTTGCCTATGTTGCCATTTAAGTCTAAACCCTGAGAGTACCCTGGTTCCCAGAATACGGTATACTGGACAACTTGAAACCCTTCCACTGCAGAATACCTAAAAATGATGGGGGGTAAGGGGCCAACAAGTATTCTTTTAAAGGCTTTGCTGACCTTACTAGAAAGTAAGATAACTCCAAGGCCAAAATGAGGAAGGAAAAGCAGAGCGTTAGGTGCACTGAACCTGCAGGTGCCGTAAGGGGCTTTGCGAGTCTTACTTTCCAAGGACCTTGTCTTTTAACAACCACAGTAGGATAGAAGTTGAGGCCTTGGGCCCATGCAAGGCAGAAAAAATGTACCTGGGACTGCCACATAAAAAAATCAGATTGGATCCCTCAAATGTTTACTCCTTAGTGAAAAGGCTATTGCATTGATGAGGAAGAGTCTCTGCCTGGGCCATGGGTAGGGGTAGGAAGTGAGTCATCTCTTCTGATAAGACAGTCTTTCCCCATGGAAGTCCAGGGTTCAGATATAGTGTCTGTGTTGTTTCAGAACTCCAAAATTGTATGGGATATTTCTGAGTGCCTGGCAGAAGCAAACCCAAAACCTCTCTAGAGGGTTTGGTTGTTTTCAACCCAGATGTCATAGAAGTCCCAAAAATGAAGTACCACTGAAGATGAGTTCAGTTCAGTTCATAATTACAGAGCCCGCAAAATTCACAAAGCAAATCCTGCATGATGAGACTTCAGTAGACAACAAACAGTAAGACTCTAACCTCAAGCACTTTCAGATAATAGAAATATCAGATAGAGATTATAAATTAAGTATTTGAAAATGAGTAAGGAATGAAAAGAAAGAATTCAAAGATGAGAAAAGTACAAACCTCTATTTTTTTTAAAGACAAAGTTGAAAAAACAACAAATTGACTATCTAGAAATGAAACTTAACCATTAAAATTTTTAAATCTTAGGTAGGCATATAAGCAATTTAGACCTAGATAGAGAAGAAAGAATTGAAAGACACGTGTAAGGACTTTCCCCAGAGTGCAGTACAGAGAGATAAAGAGATGGAAAATATATTAAAGAGAAAAGACAAAGAGAATACTATTAGAAGGTCCAATATATGCTGAACATGAACTCTAGAAAGATTAATTAGAAAGAATAAAGAAAAGTCAATATTTGAAAAGATAATGACAGAATTTTCCAGAGTGTGTAATGAAGACAAATATATACCTTAAAACATCATGGTATAACTAAAGTCAAAAGAAAAGATCTGAGCAAAGTAATCACACAGAATACAGTCATCCTCTGTGAGGGATGGTTCTGCACCTGTGGGGGACTGGTTCGAGGACGCCCTGAATATGAAAATCCACACATACTCAACTCCCTTATATAAAATGGCATAGTACAGTCAGCCCTCCATATCCACAGCTTCCATGTCCGCGTGGACTGAACCTTCAAAAGGATTACAGTTAGGCTGACAGCACATTTCTTGACGGCAGCAGTACAAGCCAAAAGATAACAGAATAATATCTTCAAAGAACTGAGAAAAAATAGTTGTCCACCTAGAATTTTATATCTACTTATACTATTATTTCAGAATGAATGTAAAATCAAGACATTTTCCGCAAACTAATACAAATAGATACTAATATATCTGCTGAAAGAACAATTGAATAGTATATTTCAGGAAGAAGATAACTGGGGACTTCAATCCGCCTGCCAGTGCAGGGGACATGGGTCCAATCCCTGGCCCGGGAAGATCCCACATGCTGGGGAGCAACTAAGCCCGTGTGCCACAACTACTGAGCCCATGTGCCACAACTGATGAAGCCCACACACCTAGAGCCCATGCTCCGCAACAAGAGAAGCCACCACAATGAGAAGCCCATGCATCACGACGAAGAGTAGCCCCCACTTGACTCAACTAGAGAAAGCCCACACGCAGCAATGAAGACCCAGCGCAGCCATAAATAAATAAATAAATAAATAAGTAAGTAAATAAATAAATAAATAAAAGATAATTGAACTGGAAAGTAAGAATGAGATGCAAAGAGTACTGCTGAAGAAAGATTGTTTAACATGTGAGTAAAACTAATCAACCATTGCCTATAACTGTATAAACCAGTTATACTAACAGAAGTGATCAATTGGCAGTATAACAATATGGAACTAAATTATCAAACACCTATTAACTCAGGAGTAGTTTAAATATTCTGAGGTTCTTGTATTGTTTAAAGATGAGCTTTAGACTTAATTATGTCAACTATACAGTTATGATCTGAAGGGGATCCACCAAAAGACTAAATATAGAATGGTTAACGTATGAATTGGGGACTTCCCTGGTGGCACAATGGTTAAGAATCTGCCTGCCAGGGGAGCTTCAAGATGGCAAAAGAGTAAGACGTGGAGATCACCTTCCTCCCCACAAATACATCAGAAATACATGTACATGTGAAACAACTCCTACAGAACACCTACTGAACGCTGGCAGAAGACCTCAGACCTCCCAAAAGGCAAGAAACTCCCCCACGTACCTGGGTAGGGCAAAAGAAAAAAGAAGAAACAGAAACAAAAGAATAGGGACGGGACCTGTACCAGTGGGAGAGAGCTGTGAAGGAGGAAAGGTTTCCACACACTAGAAGCCCCTTCACGGGCGGAGACTGTGGGTGGCGGAGGGGGGAAGCTTCGGAGCCACGGAGGAGAGCGCGGCAACAGGGGTGCGGAGGGCAAAGGGGAGAGGTTCCCACACAGAGGATTGGTGCCGACCAACACTCACCATCCCGAGAGGCTTGTCAGCTGACCCGCCGGGACGGGCTGGGGCTGGGAGCTGAGGCTCCAGCTTCAGTGGATCCCAGGGAGAGGACTGGGGTTGGTTGCGTGAACACAGCCTGAAGGGGCTAGTGCGCCACAGCTAGCCGGTAGGGAGTCTGGGAAAAAGTCTGGAGCTGCCGAAGAGGCAAGAGACCTTTTCTTGCCTCTTTGTTTCCTGATGCGCAAGGAGAGGGGATTAAGAGAGCTGCTTAAAGGAGCTCCAGAGACGGGTGCAAGCTGTGGCTGTCAGCACGGACCCCAGAGACGGGCATGAGACGCTAAGGCTGCTGCTGCCGCGACCAAGAAGCCTGTGTGTGAGCACATGTCACTCTCCACATCTCCCCTCCCGGGAACCTGTGCAGCCCACCACTGCCAGGGTCCTGTGATCCAGGGACAACTTCCCTGGGAGAACACACGGCACGCCTCACGCTGGTGCAACATCATGCCGGCCTGTGCCGCCGCAGACTCACCCCACGTTCCATACCTCTCCCTCCCCCTGGCCTGAGTGAGCCAGAGCCCCCAGATCAGCTGCTCCTTTAACCCTGTCCTGTCTGAGTGAAGAACAGACACCCTCAGGCAACTTACACGCAGAGGTGGGTTCAGATCCAAAGCTGAACCCCAGGAGCTGTGCGAACAAAGAAGAGAAAGGGAAATCTCTCCCAGCAGCCTCAGGAGCAGCAGATTAAATCTCCACAATCAACTTGATGTACGCTGCAACTGTGGAATACCTGAATAGACAACAAATCATCCCAAATTGAGGAGGTGAACTTTGGGAGCAACAATATATATATTTTTTTCCCCTTTTTCTCATTTTGTGAGTGTGTATGGGTATGCTTCTGTGTGTGATTTTGTATAGCTTTGCTTTTACCATTTGTCCTAGGGTTCTGTCTGTCCATTTTTGTTTGCTTGTTTTTAGTATAGTTTTTAGCACTTGTTATCATTGGTGGACTTGTTTTTGGTTCGGTTGCTCTCTTCTTTGTTTCTTTCTTTTTTTAAAATACTTCTCTCAAAAATTTTTTAAATTATTTTTTATTTTAACAACTTTATTTTATTTTACTTTATTTTATTTTATCTTCTTCTTTCTTTGTTTTCTGCCTTTTATTCTGAGCTGTGTGGATGACAGGCTCTTGGTGCTCCAGCCAGGCATCAGGGCTGTGCCTCTGAGGTGGGAGAGCCAAGTTCAGGACACTGGTCCACAAAAGACCTCCCAGCTCCACATAATATCAAACGGTGAAAATCTCCCAGAGATCTCCATCTCAATGCCAAGACCCAGCTCCACTCAATGACCAGCAAGCTACAGTGCTGGACACCCTATGCCAGACAACTAGCAAGACAGGAACACAGCCCCACCCATTAGCAGAGAGGCTGCCTAAAATCATAATAAGGCCACAGACACCCCAGGACACACTACCAGATGTGGACCTGCCCACCAGAAAGAACATCCAGCCTCATCCACCAGAACACAGGCACTAGTCCCCTCCACCAGGAAGCCTACACAACCCACTGAACCAGCTTTAGCCACTGAGGACAGACACCAAAAACAACGGGAACTACGAACCTGCAGCCTGCGAAAAGGAGACCCCAAACACAGTAAGTTAAGCAAAATGAGAAGACAGAGAAACACACAGCAGATGAAGGAGCAAGGCAAGAACCCACCAGACCTAACAAATGAAGAGAAAATAGGCAGTCTACCTGAAAAAGAATTCAGAAAAATGATAGTAAAGATGATCCAAAATCTTGGAAGTAGAATGGAGAGAATACAAGAAACGTTTAACAAGGACCTAGAAGAACTAAAGAGCAAACAGACAGTGATGAACAACACAATAAATGAAATTGAAAATTCTCTAGAAGGGATCAATAGCAGAATAACTGAGGCAGAAGAACGGATAAGTGACCTGGAAGATAAAATAGTGGAAATAACTACTGCAGAGCAGAATAAAGAAAAAGAAAGAAAAGAATTGAGGACAGTCTCAGACACCTCTGGGACAACATTAAACGCACCAACATTCGAATCATAGGGGTCCAAGAAGAAGGGGAGAAAAAGAAAGGGACTGAGAAAATATTTGAAGAGATTATACTTGAAAACTTCCCTAATATGGGAAAGGAAATAGTTAATCAAGTCCAGGAAGCACAGAGTCCCATACAGGATAAATCCAAGGAGGAACACGCCAAGACACATATTAATCAAACTGTCAAAAATTAAATACAAAGAAAACATATTAAAAGCAACAAGGGAAAAACAACAAATAACACACAAGGGAATCCCCATAAGGTTAACAGCTGATCTTTCAGCAGAAACTCTGCAGGCCAGAAGGGAATAGCAGGACATATTTAAAGTGATGAAGGGGAAAAACCTACAACCAAGATTACTCTACCCAGCAAGGATCTCAGTCAGATTTGACAGAGAAACTAAAACCTTTACAGACAAGCAAAAGCTAAGAGAATTCAGTCCTAGTCCTACCAAACCAGCTTTACAGCAAATGCTAAAGGAACTTCTCTAGGCAGGAAACACAAGAGAAGGAAAGGACCTACAATAACAAACCCAAAACAATTAAGAAAATGGTAATAGGAACGTACATATCAATAATTACCTTAAATGTAAATGGATTAAATGCTCCAACCAAAAGACATAGACTGGCTTGAATGGATACAAAAGCAACACCCATATATATGCTGTCTACAAGAGACCCACTTCAGACCTAGGGACACATACAGACTGAAAGTGAGGGGATGGAAAAAGATATTCCATGCAAATGGAAAGCAAAGGGAAGCTGGAGTAGCGATTCTCATATCAGACAAAATAGACTTTAAAATAAAGACTATTACAAGAGAAACAGATGGACACTACATAATGATCAAGGGATCAATCCAAGAAGAAGTATAACAATTGTAAATATGCACCCAACATACGAGCACCTCAATACATAAGGCAAATACTAACAGCCATAAAAGGGGAAATCGACAGTAACACAATCATAGTAGGGGACTTTAACACCCGACTTTCACCAATGGACAGATCATCCAAAATGAAAATAAATAAGGAAACACAAGCTTTAAATGATACATTAATCAAGATGGGCTTAATTGATATTTATAGGACATTCCATCCAAAAACAACAGAATACACATTTTTCTCAAGTGCTCATGGAACATTCTCCAGGACAGATCATATCTTGGATCACAAATCTACCTTGGTAAATTTAAGAAAATTGAAATCGTATCAAGTATCTTTTACAACCACAATGCTATGAGACTACATATCAATTACAGGAAAAGATCTGTAAAAAATACAAACACATGGAGGCTAAACAATACACTACTTAATAACAAAGTGATCACTGAAATCAAAGAGGAGATCCAAAAATACCTAGAAAAAAATGACAATGGAGACACGACGCCCCAAAACCAATGAGATGCAGCAAAAGCAGTTCTAAGAGGGAAGTTTGTAGCAATACAATCCTACCTTAAGAAACAGGAAACACTTCAAATAAACAACCTAACCTTGCACCTAAAGCAATTAGAGAAAGAAGAACAAAAATCCCCCAAATTTACCAGAAGGAAAGAAATCATAAAGATCAGTTGAGAAATAAATGAAAAAGAAATGAAGGAAACTATAGCAAAGATCAATAAAACTAAAAGCTGGTTCTTTGAGAAGATAAACAAAATTGACAAAGCATTAGCCAGACTCATCAAGAAAAAAACAGAGAAGACTCAAATCGATAGAATTAGAAATGAAAAAGGAGACGTAACAACTGACACTGCAGAAATACAAAAGATCATGAGAGATTACTACAAGCAACTCTATGCCAATAAAATGGACAACCTAGAAGAAATGGACAAATTCTTAGAAACGCACAACCTGCCGACACTGAACCAGGAAGAAATAGAAAATATGAGCAGACCAATCACAAGCACTGAATTTGAAACTGTGATTAAAAATCTCGCAACAGACAAAAACCCAGGACCAGATGGCTTCACAGGCGAATTCTATCAAACATTTAGACAACAGCTAACACCTATCCTTCTCAAACTCTTCCAAAATATAGCAGAGGGAGGAACACTCCCAAACTCATTCTATCAGGCCACCATCATCCTGATACCAAAACCACACAAAGATGTCACAAAAAAAGAAAACTACAGGCCAATATCACTGATGAACATAGATGCAAAAATCCTCAACAAAATACTAGCAAACAGAATCCAACAGCACATTAAAAGGATCATACACCATGATCAAGTGCGGTTGATCCCAGGAATGCAAGGATTCTTCAATATACACAAATCAATCAGTGTGATACACCATATTAACAAATTGAAGGAGAAAAACCGTATGATCATCTCAATAGATGCAGAGAAAGCTTTCGACAAAATTCAACACCCATTTATGACAAAAACCCTGCAGAAAGTAGGCATAGAGGGAACTTTCCTCAACATAATAAAGGCCATATATGACAAACCCACAGCCAACATCATCCTCAATGGTGAAAAACTGAAAGCATTTCCACTAAGATCAGGAACAAGACAAGGTTGCCCACTCTCACCACTCTTATTCAACATAGTTTCGGAAGTTTTAGCCACAGCAATCAGAGAAGAAAAAGAAAAGGAATCCAAATCGGAAAAGAAGAAGTAAAGCTGTCACTCTTTGCAGATGACATGATACTATACATAGAGAATCCTAAAGATGCTACCAGAAAAATACCAGAGCTAATCAATGAATTTGGTAAAGTAACAGGATACAAAATTAATGCACAGAAATGTCTTGCATTCCTATACACTAATGATGAAAAATCTGAAAGTGAAATCAAGAAAACACTCCCATTTACCATTGCAGCAAAAAGAATAAAATATCTAGGAATAAACCTACCTAAGGAGACAAAAGACCTGTATGCAGAAAATTATAAGACATTGATGAAAGAAGTTAAAGATGATACAAATAGATGGAGAGATATACCATGTTCTTAGATTGGAAGAATCAACATTGTGAAAATGACTCTACTACCCAAAGCAATCTACAGATTCAGTGCAATCCCTATCAAACTACCACTGGCATTTTTCACAAAACTAAAACAAAAAATTTCACAATTTGTATGGAAACACAAAAGACCCCGAATAGCCAAAGCAATCTTGAGAACGAAAAACGGAGCTGGAGGAATCAGGCTCCCTGGCTTCAGACTATACTACAAAGCTACAGTAATCCACACAGTATGGTACTGGCACAAAATCAGAAATACAGATCAACGGAACAGGATAGAAAGCCCAGAGATAAACCCATGCACATATGGTCACCTTATCTTTGGTAAAGGAGGCATGACTATACAATGGAGAAAAGACAGCCTCTTCAATAAGTGGTGCTGGGAAAACTGGACAGGTACATGTAAAAGAATGAAATTAGAACACTCCCTAACACCATACACAAAAATAAACTCAAAATGGATTAAAGACCTAAATGTAAGGCCAGACACTATCAAACTCTTAGAGGAAAACATAGGCAGAACACTCTGTGACATAAATCACAGCAAGATCCTTTTTGACCCACCTCCTAGAGAAATGGAAATAAAAACAAAAATAAACAAATGGGACTTAATGAAACTTCAAAGCTTTTCACCGCAAAGGAAACCATAAATAAGACCAAAATACAACCCTTAGAATGGGAGAAAGTATTACCAAATGAAGCAACTGACAAAGGATTAATCTCCAAAATTTACAAGCTGCTCATGCAGCTCAATAACAAAAAAACAAACAATCCAATCCAAAAATGGGCAGAAGACCTAAATAGACATTTCTCCAAAGAAGATATACAGATTGCCAACAAACACATGAAAGAATGCTCAACATCATTAATCATTAGAAAAATGCAAATCAAAACTACAATGCGATATCATCTCACACCAGTCAGAATGGCCATCATCAAAAAATCTAAAAAGAATAAATGCTGGAGAGGGTGTGAAGAAAAGGGAGCCGTCTTGCACTGTTGGTGGGAATGTAAATTGATACAGCCACTATGGAGAACTGTATGGACGTTCCTTAAAAAACTAAAAATAGAACTACCATACCACCCAGCAATCCCACTACTGGGCATATACCCTGAGAAAACCATAATTCAAACAGAGTCATGTACCAAAATGTACATTGCAGCTCTTTTTACCATAGCCAGGACATGGAAGCAACCTAAGTGTCCATCGACAGATGAATGGATAAAGAAGATGTGGCAGATATATTCAATGGAATGTTACTCAGCCATAAAAAGAAACAAAATTGAGTTATTTGTAGTGAGGTGGATGGACCTAGAGTTTGTCATACTGAGTGAAGTTAAGTCAGAAAGAAAAAAAGAAATACCGTGTGCTAACACATATATATGGAATTTAAGAAAAAACAAAGGTCATGAAGAACCTAGGGGCAAGACGGGAATAAAGACACAGACCAGCTAGAGAATGGACTTGAGGATATGGGGAGGCGGAAGTGTAAGCTGTGACAAAGCAAGAGAGAGGTATGGACATATATACACTACCAAACATAAGGTAGATAGCTAGTGGGAAGCAGCCGCATAGCACAGGGAGATCAGCTCAGTGCTTTGTGACCACCTAGAGGGGTGGGGTAGAGAGGGTGAGTGGGAGGGAGACACAAGAGGGAAGAGATATGGGAACATATGTATATTTATAACTGATTCATTTTGTTGTAAAGCAGAAACTAACACACCATTGTAAAGCAATTATACTCCAATAAAGATGTTAAAAAAAAAAAGTAACAAATGTTACCACCTAAAAAGCCATTCTTACAGAAAAAATAGATCTGTAAACTCCTGTTTGAGACAAAAGAGACGGATCATTCAACTTTTTTATATACCTGTACCTAAAAAGGAAAGCAAATTGCTATTGCATGTTTAGATGCACTTATGTAACTGCATGATATTTGAAAAAAAAAAAAGGAGAATCTGCCTGCCAGTGACTTCCCTCCTGGTGCAGTGGCTAAGAATCCGCCTGCCAATGCAGGAGACACGGGTTTGAGCCCTGGTCCTGGAAGATCCCACATGCCACAGAGCAACTAAGCGCATGCGCCACAACTACTGAGCCTGCGCTCTAAAGCCAGTGAGCCACAGCCACTGAAGCCCACGCACCTA
This sequence comes from Monodon monoceros, assembly GCF_005190385.1. Classification (NCBI taxonomy): domain Eukaryota; kingdom Metazoa; phylum Chordata; class Mammalia; order Artiodactyla; family Monodontidae; genus Monodon; species Monodon monoceros. The sequence continues at coordinate 147,892,942 of NW_021703774.1, forward strand.
GAGCCTGTGATCCGCAACAAGAGAAGCCACCGCAGTGAGAAGCCCATGCACCGCAATGAAGAGTACCCCCCGCTCGCTGCAACTAAAGAAAGCCCAGGTGCAGCAGTGAAGACCCAATGCAGCCAAAATAAAGAAAGAAAGGAAGGAAGGAGAGGAGGGAGGGGAAGAGGGAGAATCCACCTGCCAGTGCGGGAGACACGGGTTCAAGCCCTGGTCCAGGAAGATCCCACATGCCACAGAGCAACTAAGCTCGTGCGCCACAATTACTGAGCCTGCGTTCTAGAGCCCGCTCACCGCAACTAGAGAATGCCCGCGCACAGCCAGAAAGACCCAACGCAGCCAAAAATAAATAAATTTATTTTTTTTTAAAATCTGAATCAATGGAGAGGGAAAAAGGGAAGAAAATTCAGTTGATTTTTAAGGAGAAAAAAGAAGTTAAAGGTACAACTTGAAAAATCAAGTTAAATAGAAATGTAGGCAGTATGATAATTGTAATAAATTTATATACATCAGTTATCACAAGAAATTAGCTTAAACTCATCAGTTTAGTCAGACATAGATTAGATTGTTTTTAAATCTAGCTACATGCTGTTTACAAGAGACACTGCTGAAATATGACAGAAAGGCGTTGAAAGTAAAAGCATATAAAATGTATACTGTGCAAACCTTTATCAAAATACAGCTGGTGTTAACTATACTGAAATTAGACAAAGCTTTGGTGCTAAAAAGCATTAAAGAGGTTAGTATCTAATGATAAAAAATATATACTTCACCAAGAAGATAAAAGTTATAAATATACATGCTCCTCAAAAACATAGCCTCAAAGTAGGAAAAGCAAAATTTGACAGAATTACATGGAAAATTTGGAACATCCACAATCATTAGGAAGTATTTTAATACACATCTCTCAATAATTGATAAATCAAACAGACAAGAAAAAATGGTATATCAATCAGCATAAGCTAATCAGTATTAAATGTTGATCAATTTTTGAAAATCAGTTGCATTCCTATTTAACAGCAGCAAGTGGTTTGAAAATAAAATTTTTAAAGGTACTCTTTAAGATAGCAAAAGAATTACAATACGGCCAGAAAAAAATATTACAATATGGTTTGTAAAAAGCATGAGACATTTTTAAAGGAATTTTTAAACTTATACTGAAGAAGAAATCTACATTAAAGAATACTTAACAGATGGAAAATACTATCATGTTCCTGGATGGAAAGGCTCAATATCATACATACAAAGGTTATTTCTTCCCAAATTATAAGTTCACTGAGATTCCAGTCAAAATACAAGTAGGGTTTTTCTGTGGAACTTGAAAAGCTGATCCTAAAATTCATATGAAAGGTCAAGGAGAAAGAATAGCCAAAACAATACTGAAGAATAACAAGGTAGGGAGACTTTTTCTGCCAGATATCCGTTTAATAAGACGTTATTGGTACACGATCGGACAGTAAGACGAAGGGAAACAGAATAGAGTATACAACACTTTTTTGGAAACTTTATCTATGCAACTGCATTGCAGATCAGCACCCAAGAACTAGCTACACTACTGGAGAGACTGTACAATGTTACAACTGCTCTGGAGGGCAATTTAACAATATTTAATGAAGTGGAAAATGTATATATCTATCCTATAACCCACCAATTCTACTCCTAGGTATACACCCTGAAGAAATCCTGCCACATGTGAACAAAGGAACAAGTGCAAGAAGGGCCATTAAAACTCTTTTGAAATAGTAAACAATTCATAACAACCTTAAATGTCTGTCAAAAGAGAATGAATAAATTATGATATATACATGTAATGGAGTACTATTAGCAGTTAAAATAAACTAGAGCTAAATTTATCAACATGGATATGTTTCAAGAACATAATGTTGAACAAAAAAAGCAAGTTGTAGAATGATATGTTCAGTATAATACTATTTATATAAAATTTAAAAGTATGCAAATGGTTTGTACATATAAAGTATAAAAACATGCATGGGGAAGGGCACAAAAGGGGATTCAGCCTTATCTGTTACCCTTTATTTCTTGAAAAAAAAAAAAGGATCTGAAGCAAAGATGTCAAAATAATAGGATTAGCAAAGTAATACTTTAGTATACTTTGAAATTCATTTAAAAGAAAGACTAAAGCTCCATTATAAATCCTATATAGCAGTCATTTTTTAATCATCCAAATGAAATAGTCTTTTGGCATACATAGCCTCTCTCTTTGCGTCTAGGTCTGTGTATTTCTGTCTCTCATTTAGGAACCACCATCACCTTCTCACAACTTCTTCAAAATGGGAATGAAGCTGGAAGCTGTGGACAGGAAGAACCCTCATTTCATTTGCCCAGCCACTATTGGGGAGGTGCGAGGCTCAGAGGTGCTTGTCACTTTTGATGGGTGGCGAGGGGCCTTTGACTACTGGTGCCGCTTCGACTCCCGGGACATCTTCCCTGTGGGCTGGTGTTCCTTGACTGGAGACAACCTGCAGCCGCCTGGCACTAAAGGTAAACGCTCTTAAAATTGGAACCCAAGTTGGTAAGGGAGCCTACCTAGATCTCTCATGGTCAGCATACCTTCACCAATAAACCTCACTTGTAGGCAAAGGAGGAGCAAGGGCCAGCAACTTAGGTAAAAACCAATGTCTACTGAAGAGTAATCAGAAACAGTAAGAATTTAAATGTCACGTGAAGCTAGACATGGAGTTTGGCATAAAGTAAAAATTCCTTGCTCTAAATATCTTGGCTTATTTTCAGGCAACTAGCTTCTCATCTCTCTTACTCTTACTACTAGCCTGTTTCAGAGTTTGAGTAGTATCATTCTTGAGGTGCACATTCTGGCTTTGTAGATGAGCTGGAGTAACATTGTATTATATAAAAATACTTAACAAGCACAGTAGCATAATGGAAAAAGCATGTGCTTTGAAGTAAGATAGACTTAGATTTGAGGTCCAGCTCTGCCTTTTGCCAGTTGTGTGGCTTTGGTCAGTTAGTTCACCTCTCTAAACTTCAAAATTCCTTGTCTGTAAAAGAATACCTACTTATAAAGTTACTGTGAAGAATAAATGAGATTACATGGGTAAAATGCTTACATAATATCTGACAAATACCAAATGCTAAACAAATGTTTTTACTGTATTACTGCTGCTATTATTATAGTTATTATATATTTATTATAACTACTATATAATATGCTATATTATCATTATAATACTATTATTAAAATAACCACTACCTATGGGAGAGTATATATAAAGTACTAGAATAGTACCACAGAGTAGTTGAACAGTCAGTGATATTTCTAATGAACATGGTGTTGGAGATCATCCAGGATAGAGCTTGAGGTAGCTCTTTTTTTTTTGGCTGCATTGGGTCTTCGTTGCTGAGTGCGGGCTTTCTCTAGTTGTGGCGAGCGGGGGCTACTCTTCGTTGTGGTACGTTGGCTTCTCATTGCAGTAGCTTCTCTTGTTGCAGACCACGGGCTCTAGGCACGTGGACTTCAGTGGTTGTGGCTCACGAGCTCAGTAGTTGTGGCGAATGGGCTTTAGAGCGCAGGCTCAGTAGTTGTGGCTTACGGGCTCTAGAGCGCAGGCTCAGTAGTTGTGGTGCATGGGCTTGGTTGCTCCACAGCATGTGGGATCTTCCCAGACCAGGGCTCGAATCCATGTTCCCTGCATCGGCAGGTGGATTCTTAACCACTGCGCCACCAGGGAAGCCCGAGGTAGCTCTTAATAAAGAAAATAAATAATAAGAATTTCATCCCCTCAAGTACTTGTGAGTCTGAGGGAATGGAAAGTCACCCTTCCTATTGTCTTTGGGTTTCTTTTCTAAACCTCTATCAAATCCACTCATTCAGTTAGCCAGGTATTTATGTAGCACCCAACTGTGAGCCTAGCTGAGGATACAGCAGTTACAAGATGAAAAACATTCATGAAGTGCTCTCATGACACTTCCGTTCTAGAGGGATGAGATAGTCAATAAACATTTAAGTCAAGAAGTAAACAAGATGATTTCAGGTAGACAGTTTCTCCTAAGGAAATAAAGTATGATAAGAGTGTGACGGTAAAGGTGTGATTATGAAGAGAGTTACTTGTTTAACAGCTTTATTGAATATAATTGAAGTAAAATAAATGGCACATAAAGTATATAGTTTAAAAAGTTTTGACATATGTATATATCCATGAAACCGTTACCATAATCAAGGTAATGAACGTATCCATCATCCCCAAAAGTTCCCTTGTTCCTCTTTGTGGAGGGGGAGCTTTTTTAGATACAATTTTTTTTTAGGAAAAATTGTCTGAAAAGAGATATTTGAATTCAATGACAAGAAGAAGCCATCCAAGGAAAGAGAATTCCAAGTAGGCAGATGTGACAAACCTACAAGTGTGTTGAGACACGAATGAGTTTATTATGTTTCAAGGGCAGAAAGAACACTGCTCTGACTACAATGTACTGTGTGAGGCGCAAAGTGGCAAAATCGTCTAGGACCTTGTAAGCCAGAGTGAGAATTTGGATTTTATTCTGAACATAGTGGGGAATCATTAGAGGGTACTATGTAAGGGAGTAACAAAATCTGATTTACTTTTTTAAAAAATCACTTGTACTTGTATCCAAGAATACAAAAGAAACTTAGGACTCAACAATAAAAAAGATAAATAATGCAGTTGAAAAGATGGGCAGAGGACTTGAATATTTCTCCAAAGAAAATATACAAAGGGCGAATAAGGACTTGAAAAGATGCTCAGCATCTTTAGTCATTAGGGAAATGCAAATCAAAGCCACAATGAGATACCACTTAACACCCATGGGTATGGATATAATCAAAAGACAGACCATAACAAGTGTTGGCGAGAAATGTGGAGTAATTGGAACTCTCATACATTGCCGGTGAGATTGTAAAATGCTGCAGCCACTTTGAAAGCAGTTTGGAAGTTACTCAAAATGTTAAACATAGAGTTACCTGTGACCCAGCAAGTCCACTTGTGGGTATATACCCAAGAGAATATAAATCATATGCCCACACAAACATGTACCATGAACTTCACGGCAGCATTATTCATAACAGCCAAAAAGTTGAAATAGCCCAAGAGTTCATCTGATAAAAAGATAAATAAAATGTGTTACATCCATATGAAATATTTGGCAATAAAAAAGAGTGAAGTACTGATATATGCTATAACATAGATGTACCTTAAAAACATTATGCTAAGTGAAAAAGCCAGTCACAAAAGACCACACATTTGCAGTTATATGAAATGTCCAGAATAGGCAAAAACAGAGAGACAAAATACACTAGTGGTTTCTAGGGGCTTGCAGGGCGGGGGGAGGAAATGGTAAGTGGCTGTTAATGGGTATGGGGTTTCTTTGGGTGATGATGAATATGTTCTGAAGTCAGATGGGGATGATGTTTGCACAACTCTGTGAATCTACTAAAAACACTGAATTGTGCACTTTAAAAGGGTGAATTTTATGGTATGTGAATTACATGTCAATAAAGCTGTTACGTAAAACATCACTTGCGCTGCTTTATGGAGAATGGGTTGTGCCATGGTAACTGCAGAGGAGGAAAAGATAGGGTTGCTTGGATTAGGTTGGGGGCACTGAGTGGAGAGAACTTGAGATGGGGGCAGTGTAGGGGAGAGAAGACAGACTTCCTGCCTCAGGAAAGTGCTACTCCTCTATATGCTTCCAGAAACAAGTGCCCTGGGGTCAGTGTGAGAAATCCATTGCCCTCCCTCTGCAGACTCTGTGAGATAATCTCTCTGTGGAAGTAGCAGGAAGAGAAGTGCCTTAAAAGTGATAATGGAGTCATTTTTGCTTTCTTGAGACTAAAACAGGATAAGCCTTGGTGCTCCAGGGTATATTCAGTTAGTAGGTTGATTTTCTTACTTTCTTGCTTAAAGAACTCTGCTATTTTAACTGGTAAATCTCCTAGGGCAATTGGGCAGTTCTCAAAAGCCAAAGGAGCTTGAGAATCTTTGTGTTCAGAAATTACTGGACACGTATTTTTTTCTGACTGCATGCTATGCTGATAAGAAATACGGCACACCATGTGGCTGACGATCCGCAGAGGTGTTTGCTGGCTCTTTCCTTCTCTTCTGTGTATCTCTGGAGATCTTAGATTTTTAACAGAAGGACCAGGCTTAGAAGGTAGGAGGTTCTTCCAGTTGGCATTTCCAGACCAGGTCCTTCGGTCATCATTCCAGCAGCTGGGTTGTTTCCTGCAACAACTCCCTCCTCCCACACCTCGTACCCTCAGTAGAGCTTATAATGTAGCTTTCAGTAATAGAACTTGGGCCATCTCAGTGTCCTGGCTAAGAAGCAAGTGATACAACGTGGAAAAAATGTGATTACTCAATTCATTTCACAAAACAAGATGTTCTCTATGTGTAAGCCTGTTCTCTTTCTAATCATACTGTCTCTTTCCTTTCTACCTTCTGGTCATTAGTGTGCAAATGTTAAAAAAATCAAGTATTATACGATTGTTTCTTGCCCACAGTAAGTAGGAAAAATTCCAATATTCATTTGATGTTCTTTTACACACATTATTTCTTTTTATCTTCTGCTAAATCTGAACTAGGTATTATTTTCAGATACATTTTATTTATGAGAAAAGCAAAGTTCAAATGATTAAGTGACTTGGTTCTATTGATAGCTGAGTCTAGAGGGAGAGGCCATGGAGATCTTTTAGTAGGGCCATCACTTTGAGCCATACTACCTTCACACATCTTCCTGTATACTCTCCCCATTCTCCTTTGGGCTCTCTTCAAAGCTTCATTTGAGACCCTGGGTTTTGGCGTCCAGATCCTGATATGAAATAGGAAAGAAGCAGTGTAGCGTAACATCAGAGAATTGAAATGAAGCCTAGCCCCAGCTAGGGCACAAGCTTGTTTTATGTCTTTGAGCCAGTCATTCCTTGTCTTTGAGCAAGTCATCTAGTTTGAACTAGATGATCCTTGAGGGTCCTTCCACCCCTGTGTAGTGTACAGGTTCCTGACCTTGAGGATAGGTAACAGGTGACTCCTATGACTGTCTTCTACTTGATTCCAGTTCCATCAGCTCACCTCCCACCTAACTCTGCACTCCACCCACACAGGGCTCTGCCTCTCTAAGGGGACTCTGCATGCTAGCTGTTTCTCCTTTGTTAAGCCAGTAGGAATCCTTTTTTAGGTCCTAAACTCCTGGGCCAAGCCACTTCTGATGAGCAGCAAACGCCAAGCTTGCAACTAATCCAGGGTACTGGTTATAAAAGGCTGAAGGTTTTTTTTTAGCTGATCGCTTTTTTTGTGTGTAACTTAAAATAAAACTAAAACAGAGGCAAGCTTTACTTTTTAAAATTAAAAAACCAAATAAAGAGTTCAGTCCACTTGGCATGACTATAATGTTAATTAGGCATTTAATAATCTACTAAACTGCCCCCTCCTTTGCTGTGAGTTCAGGTGGGCAAGACAGTTTCAGATTATAGCTTAGCTTCCTGTGTAATGAGATCCAAGCTATTTCATTTTTTTAAAATATTTATTTATGTATTGGTTGCGCTGGGTCTTAGCTGAGGCACGTGGGATCTTCCTTGTGGCATGCAAACTCTTAGTTGCAGCATGCACCTGGGACCTGGTTCCCCAACCAGTGATCGAACCCTGCATTGGGAGCGCGGAGTCTTACCCACTGGACCACCAGGGAAGTCCCTGTATTTTTATTATGTGTTAATATATTATTATTCTGGATTATACATCAGTCTCTTTTGTCTTCACATAGTGTGAATTTGGTCTGGCTGCTCTCTATGCTGTTGCAAATATGATGGTCCAGTAGAGGTGCAGCCCTTGAGCACACCTGTTGGAGTAAATGGTCAGCCAGGCTTCCTTTACCCTTTCAGTCTACCTTTCTACCTGCAGCATCATACGAAGAGAAAATTTTCAAAATCTGACTTACTGCTGTGGCTGAAATGCTGGAGAGTACTCTCTCTGACCTGGAGAGTAAGAATTTGATACTTAAAAACAAAACTCAGAATATCTCTTCCATTTTTTTTTTCTGTGAAACATTTTTTTTGTGTGTGTGTGATACACGGGCCTCTCACCGCTGTGGCCTCTCCCGTTGCGGAGCATAGGCTCCGGACGCGCAGGCTCTGGACGCGCGGGCTCAGTGGCCATGGCTCACGGGCCCAGCCGCTCCGCGGCATGTGGGATCTTCCCGGACCGGGGCATGAACCTGCGTCCCCTGCATCAGCAGGTGGACTCTCAACCACTGCACCACCAGGGAAGCCCCTTCTGTGAAACATTTTTAGAAGTGTGTCCCATACTTTATGGATGGATGGTCTCTTTCTGTTAGAAAACTACATGGGAAACTATACTGTAATCACTTTGGAATTTTGGGTCAGAAAGAGGGTTGGTTAAATTGTAATCCTAAACTATGCAAGGAAAAACTAGGTAGAGGCAAGAATAACACAACTAAGGCTGTCACGAGGTCAACTAATGGGCTGATTTTCTTCAGCCAGCCATCAGTTCATTCAAGTTCTAAATATAAAGTCATGACTAAGTGCTAGTCATTGGATCGATTGATAGGAATTTTGCCTTTTAGAGTTTATAGTTTTGTGAGCATATAGACCAATGGAGAATTATGACTTTGCAGTAATAAAGCACAGAAGGGCCCCTAACCTAGATTGGAGGATTAGAAGTTGAAGGTCAGGGAAGGCTTTCAAATGAAGTGACATCTAAGCTGAAATATGAAGGATGGGGAGGTTGAGAAAAGAGTTGTAGCTAGCAGTGGGAAAGATGAGTGGAAGCCCAAGATTTTTTATAAAGTGTGATTGAGGACCTCAAAAATGTTTAAATGACTAGATTGTAGGATGTAAGGAGAGGAGTAGAAAGAAATAAAGCTGGAAAGGAAGGCACAGGAAATATACAGCTTCCCTTATAGACCATTTTAAGGATCTGAGTCTTTTCCTTAAGAGCAGTAAGAGCCATTGAATGGGACTTAATCAGTAGAGTTACAGGTCAGATTTGTGTTTTAGAAGAACCATTCTGATAGCAATAAAAGGCTGGGTGGCTTCCAGAAGCTGGAGTCAGAGGTGTCAGTTAATAAGCTGTTATTATATTTCAGGTGAGAGGGAGAATTGAGGCAGAGACATTGTGGTGAAAAGATAAGATGGGGGGCATGGAGTATTCTTTGAATAAAGAAGCTAAAATGTGAGTTCTTAAAGTTTATTTTAACACCTATCACAACTATTTTATTTATTTAACAAAGTTATACCACTGCAACCTGTAAAATAATACTGGTTTTTCAGTATAAGGATTAATGAGGGAGCTAAAATTCTTCTTTCTACCATGTCTAGAAAGTTAGGATTCACTTCTGCTTGGAGTCCTCCTTAAGTGGAACTAATTTATTAACTTCATCTTTATATCCCCAGCACTTGGCACATAGGTAGTTATTCAGTAATATCTGTTGAGTAAAATAGGTCATGCTGTATTTTCTGATTCCATTTCTGTTCATCATCATCTAAAGCCATTATTCACTCAGGTACAAAAGTGAGAGTGCTACTACAATTTTAACAGCAGACTGAAATTTATTTAAACTAATGTTTCTGTTTCTTAAATCTTGGAAACCTTGTGGCCAAAAATAAAAGTGGCAGAGGGCTCCCATCGCCAGAAAGGTATATCTTCGAACCCATATTCACTCACGTCTCTGTCACAAAACACATGTACACCTGGACTACCCCCTGCTCTTCCACCCAACTTGTTTTTCTGCTAAGCCACAACAAGCAGGAGAATGTCCTCTCTGCAGGAAGCTTCTGGCGGCCAGTATACCCCTCTCCTCTCCTGAGAAGCTGTGTACTAACCATGTCAGAAAAGGCGGGGGGGGTGTTGGTTAATAAATGAAACAAATTCTTTGGTGCCCTTAATGAGGACAGCCACTTGGCTATTGGGCAATTTTTCCTTTTACCCTCTCAGACATACTAGTTCCAGGCCTTGCCTTTATTTAATATACCATTCCCTCCCTATACACATACACACACACACACACACACACACACACACACACACTCTCTCTCTCTCTCTCTCTCTCTCTCTCTCTCTCTCTCTCTCTCTCTGTCTGTCTCTCTCTCTCTGTCTCTCTGTCTCTCTGTCATTATTCTAGCTTTGGCCTTGTATTCTAATCACATTTAGAAACTCTGGCCTTTATTCATCCATCTACCCAACAATTGTAGAGCAGCCCCATATTAGCAGTGCTAGGTTCAGTGGAGATTTTAGAGAAGTACCTACTTCCCAGGTTGATTGAGTGACTGAACTGAGAAAGTGGGTGTGCAAATGTGTAGAACCATATAGCACAGAGTAGATGCCCCCTTTCTGTTAGTTATATCTGAATTTAGATGTCTAGACATCCCAAGAAAAGGGAACTGCACAGAGAGACACTTAAGTGCTCTATTTTGGTCAGGAAAAATACTTATGAGATGAGGTTTGTATGGTGAACTAGTACTCCCATGACTGCTTTTTTCTTGATTGCATGCTGATGGTACATAGCTAGAAATGGGAATATGAGGAAATGGAATGAGTGGCACTACGTTATGAAGCAGGCGATCTGGGCTCTCTCACTGATTCTAATTACATCTGCTTAAGGGACAGTAAAACCCCATGTCTCTCTTCCAGCTTCCTTAAGCTGCCCCTTGGCTCTGCCCAGTTCTCTCTCCTGCCTTCACCAACCACAGATGCCTGAGAGTGGTAGCAATTTTCTGGCACATATAATGAAACAACTGGCATCTCTCAAACTCCTGGAAATAGTGAGATGTGATGTAGGCAGTTCATAAATTTGACCACACCTGCTGTTTTCTTGGGAATACTTAGACCCATGTAGTTTTCTTTGGCAAGCCTTTATTAACACCTACTGTGTGCCAGCATCAATATATATCAACTTGCAAAATTCCCTATTTTAAATAAGTGTAGGTGGTTCTTAATAAAGTCATATTGGAAACCAGTAATGTAAACTCCTTGTGTAACATTTTTCCCCTTAATTCGCTAGATGGTTTTTTAAGGAGATACTACAGTTAGAAATAAGAATTTCTGAATCTCGATTATGACTTACTAGGAGACAAACAAAACGTAAACATTCATGTATATCAGGAAGATGAGGGGAACTGGGCAAACTCTTAGAGCAGAGAAGAACAGAAGATTATGAGGGTCATATGGCAAGAAGGCAGGAGTTTAACTGTAGGCTTTTTAGATAGATAGGCTTATGCTAAGGAAGGCTGGAGTGTATTCATTTGACTGTATGGCTGACTGGCAGGTGCTTCCTCACAATGTGCTTTTATGCCACCTATCCACGTGGCCTAGACTTGACCAGACACGTTAGCAGACCATCTTCTGAGAATGTGTAGCCCTCCACTTGCTGAAATTGTTCCTGAATCCTCTTACCTATTGCCCCAGCCACTCCCTTGAGTTTCAGTAATATGAGGTTTTTGAAGGTGGCTCTGGTCCTATCATGCATGATTTTCTTATCCTTCTGTTTTTCCCACTCTCTACAGATTTATCAGCCTGAGAAGTCCCCAGGAAAACATGAGATGCCTTTATAGTTGCAGAGGTCCTCTCTCCATGCTGTGGGAATAAGAGTCAGGAGGGAAAGAAGGAGCTAGATATGGGGAACTGAATGTGTTAACTCAGCTGGATAGGAGCAGGAGGCAACCCATGCTTTATTACGTGAACTGGAATTTAGAGCAGTGGAGTTTCAGCCTGGGCATCAGCCCAGCTGGCAATACATAGCTGAACGCAGCCAAGTTGAGCAAAGCTAATAAGGAACACATCCTCTAAATTACTATGCCAAGACCAAGGATACACTGCTGTGAATGGAAACAAGATCCCAGTCCAGGAAACTGATAAACCAAATGGATTTCCCCCTGTTCTTTTTTTCTTTTCCATTGTTCATGTTCTATGTCATGTAGACACACACACACACACACACACACACACACACACAAGCTGGACTTATATTTTATGAATCAGTTTCCAACTCCATATGCTGTGTTGTTGCTGCAGAGAGGAAAGATCTGATAATGAATTCTTTGGGGGCAGTTAAGATTCCTAACTAAGGATTACTGGAGACATAGAAGTCCTCAGTTCCCTGATGCCCTTCATTATTATAACTAGGCATGTTTAGTTCTTTATCTTTTCCTTTATTTGGGGATACTCTCTTGTTTATTGGTTTCAGAGTAACATAGTGGAAAAAGCATGGACTTTGTAGACTGAAAAATCTAGATTCAAATCCTAGCTTTAGCTGTGTGTCCTTTTGCAAGTCTTTTAACCTCTATGAGTTCAGTTTCTCCATCCTTAAAACAACCAAATATAATGGTTGTCTCAGGAAGAGATGAGGCACTTTTGTGATTCTTTGAGTTGCAAACTGAAGTAGCCACGTTTTTCATGGAACATCATCTTTACTTCAAAGAACAACTGACTCGAATATTTGGCAGACACTCTCTCCAAAATTAAGTGAGACAGTCACTTCAAGAAAGACAACCTGGGACTTCCCTCGTGGTCCAATGGTTGAGAATCCGTCTTGCAATTCAGGGACGCCGGTTCAATCCCTGGTCGGGGAACTAATCCCACATGCCATGGGGCAACTAAGCCCACACGCCACAACTATTGAGCTCACGCACCTAAACTAGAGAGCCCACACGCTCTGGAGCCCATGCGCCACAACTAGGGAGAGGCCCAAACACTGCAACAAAGAGCCTGCGTGCCGCAACTAAGACCTGACACAGCCCAAAAAAAAAAAAAAAAATATATATATATATATATATATAAAAGACAACATATAAGCATTTGCTGTAAATGATAAATTTAAACTTACAAGTGAATATTAGAATTTTGGAAAACTTGTATCCACCAACATGAGCTTAACATCTTCCCAATATGTAAAGAATTCAGAGTCATTCTTTACCATGTCCTCTCCCATCTAGAAGTGACTTTGGTTAAGATTCAGCTAGTTGCCTTAGTGTTAAATATGAGATGTCAGGAAAGTAAAAAGTCATAGGATCCTAGAATCTCAGGGTTAGAGGAAACCTCAGAAGTCCTCAAATTCAACCTCCCACCTAATTCCTTGAGAGCATCCCCTGTAAATACTCATCTATCCCTTACTTGAATTCTTCCAGAGACAGGGAGACTATGTACCCTCCCAAAGGAGCATATTCCTTCCATTTGCGATAGCTCTAATGGCTAAAAGTGTTCTTTTTTTTTTTTATTTTGAGGTGAAATCTGCTTTCCCCCAGTATCTACCTGTTGGCTCTAATTCTGTTTCTTGTTTCACTTGAAACCTTTTCAGAGGACTCTTGATACTCTTGTTCCTCCAGGTCTTTTTTCTTCAGGTATTTCTGAGATTGTATAGTTTCTAAGGTCCTCATCATCTTGGACTCTCTTCTTGATCCGCTTTGGTTGACTGTGTTGTTCCTAGAGCGAGCTCCACACGTCGGGAATGGTCCAGCTAGTGCAGAATAGAGTGGCACTCCCGCTTCCCTTAAAAGGGAACTATACTGCGACTTAACTTGTTAAAGATAAGGGATTGCATTTTTTTTTTATTTTTATATTCTCAAATGGTCACAGTAGATGTTTAATGTTACCCCTTATCTAGTCTCAGCACAAATTGAACCAAACTTCAGGACATAATGGCCATGTTAGGTAAGGGGATTTTCTAGTAAATCTTTTTTTTTTTTTTGTACTGAGGGGTAAGGTGGTAATTCAAAAGATTTAGAAAGTGCTTTTACAATTATCTTTTATGACAGTACCCAAGTTGTGATAAACCAAGTATTTCCCTCAGTAAAAGTTTTCATCAGATAGGAGGATTCCTCTTTTTTCTCCATGATAATTTTTCTTCATTCAAATCAGTAAGGGACTTCCCTGGCGGTCCAGAAGCTGGGACTCCACGCTTCCACTGCAGGGGCCATGGGTTCAGTCCCTGGTCGGGGAACTAAGATCCTGCATGCCATGCAGCGCAGCCAAAAAAAAAAATTAAATTAAATTAAATTGAGTTTTAAAAAAATCAGTAAGAATCATATAGTATCTACTCTGTAGAAACATGGAAGCCTGCCTTTAGAGCTGAATTCACTCACGTACATGTGGTCAATATTCACAGTATACTGTATAGCCAGAATTATTTGGAACTTTCCATGGAAAAGAATGTAGGTCACACCTACTGTATAGCACAGGGAACTCTACTCAATATTCTTTAATAACCTAAATGGGGAAAGAATCTGAAAAAGAATGGATATGTGTCTATGTATGGCTGAATTGCTTTGCTGTACACCTGAAACTAACACAGCATTGTAAATCAACTATACTCCAATATAAAATTTAAAAAATTTTAAAGATTGGATTTAAATCATAACCTCAATTGTAAATTTTCTACAAAAAAAGGAATATAGGTCACAAAAATATATAACCTTTTTTGTATCTGCTTTTTTGTATTAGTACTATGTTAAACTAATTACTTTTTATAATGTTTTTTAGAAGGATGTTTAATGAGCACCATCTTAATAAGAACGGAAGTTAGGGACTTCCCTGGTGGTCCAGTGGTTAAGAATCCGTCTTCCAGTGCAGGAGATGTGGATTCGATCCCTGGTCAGGGAACTAATATCCCGCATGCTGAGGGGCAACTAAGTCCACGCGCTGCAACTACAGAGCCCACGCGCTCTGGAGCCCGCGCACCACAGCTAGAGAGAAGCCCACGCACTGCAACGAAGAGCCCACGCACTGCAAGGAAAGATCCAGCGTGCGGGAACTAAGACCAAACACAAACAAAAATAAATAAATAAATATTTTTGAAAAAAGAGAAAGGAAACCCATACAAGGTCTCAAATACAGCAGACACTTTGATACATTATCTTAGTAAGTCTCGCAAACCCACTGTGGGGTTTATAGTATTTAACTTTGTTTTACATATGAAGAGACTGAGGTTCAGGAAGTTTCCCAGGAGGAATAAGAACTAAAATTTGTTGAGTCCCTGGGTCATATCAGACCAGTGCTTATCACATCCATATCCTCAAACTTTATCTCAGTTAAACCTCACAATAACTCATAGCTCAGAGAGGTTGAGTGATTTGCAAGGATTTGAACCTAATCGTTTCTGACTTCAAAGCCCTTTTCTTTCTATTATACCACACTTCACTTCTCTATGCCTCAAAGGAGGTTTGGAGATAACCAGTAGGTAAATAAGTCTGAGATAATTGTGAATAAGATTGAGTGAGTTAATGAATGTTAAGGTACTTTGAGAATTTTAAAGTGTGATTCTCAGGTGAAGGGTTTCCATCAGTGATTTTGGAAAAGCATAATGAAATCTACCAGAAACTCCAGGGTGCTTTACCCCAGCAACTGGGGATTTGGATGAGTTTGAAATGTGTGTTAGGAGTAGAATGAGAAAGATCAAGAGTGGGAAATAGATCCTTTAAAGCACCAATAACTAGTTACTGTACATCTGGACAAGAAAAGTCAGTTTTCTAGGCTAGTCATTGCCAGCTGTTCAGTCATAGAAAATGAAATACAATAGTTCTCACAGGAGAAGTCATTCATAATTGAGTGGAACCACCTGTATATATAGTTGTTCAATCAACTGTGCCAGTTGAGGTATTCCTAGGAAATTTAACCTTCATGGAAATAAAAGGGATTGGAAAAGTCATCTAAGGGCACTGGTAGGACCCCTCCCCCCCCCAAGGATAGTTGGAGTACCTGCAAGTTTCTCTGTCCTTTCTTCCTACTGCTGGTATAGCGACTGGTAGTCTGGCTTTCTGCTTCATACGGGCCTGGAAGCCTATTTGGTTGGGGGCTTGTGGTGCCTGTCTGGTCACTTGTGCTTTTTAGTGACAATGTATCACCACACCTTTTTTTTTTCTTTTTTCTCATATTTGTTTATGTGTGTTTTTGTTTTCAAAATTATGTTAACGTATCTCAAATAAAATAACACTCTTGACTAACTTGGCGGAAGCTAATCCCCAACCCCGTCAAAACAAATAAAAACTGTTAATTTTATTTTCCACATTAACATTGAGGAGTAATTGGATTTTTTTTTAATCTTTCCCAGTAATATCTGTTGGCCTACACCTGGCTTTCCGTGAAATATATGATGCCAAAAATTGAGAATTCAGTAAGTTCATTCAAAAATACTTACTGAGTTTCTAATGTGTGTTGGCCAGTATGCTAGGTACAGCAGGGAGTATAATTTTATTAGAGGAGATGAGATATAGATAAATAAAATGTAAGGTAGAAGCAGTTGCTCATTTGACTTTCTTCTACATCCTGTTTATTTTTTAGAACCATAGAATTCTCATAAAACTTTCAAAATGGAAGGACCTTTTTAGAGATCTGCTAACTGTGTGACTTTGAACAAGTTATTTAACCTCTCTTAGCCTTAGTTTCTTCATCTGTGCGTTGGAGGCAATAATAGTTCCTACACACATGGTTGTTGTAAGGAGTTAAATGAGTTTGTATATTAGAACAACAGCTAGCACATACTAAGCTTTCAAGAAATGTGCATCATTTTATAGTCTAAAGCTGTTATTTTATAAATAAAGACATTGAGACCCAGGAAGAGTAAGTCACTTCATCAAGTTTTATTTGGGTTAGCTATCAGATATGTTGTTTGTATGATGATAAGTAAGGTGAATTTTTCATTGGTAGTATTTAAAAGTTTTAAGTTTTTGTGTATTATAAAAACAGGTGCTTATAAAATTGTATAAGGTACAATTTATACCTTACTGACTTAAGGTAGTGGCAGGTGGGGCTGGAGTGAAAGAAATGAATTTGAGACATTCAGAGGACAGTTCTCTGGGAAAAGGCATTTTCTTTTCTGAGCTACAGTCCTTTATGCTTTTAGTGTTAGAGAATCTTAGAACTGCAAGCAGACTAAAATGCTAGGGAGATGCTAAGGAAACCATGGATTTGATGTCAAACTAGAATAAACTAAATGGAATAAATGCAGAGTTGGAGATAGACTGTATTATCAGCAGAACGTGCCATATCTAAGCATAGGAAGGTATAAAACCCAGGAAACTAAATCTGAAATCAGTCAACAGTTGCAAATCAAGAAGACCAGTTGTCCAGATGAATTTGTGATGAAAGATACACTTTCTCTCAACCTTAAACGGCACAGTACCCTGAGCCAGATTCTGACAGGCTAACTTGATTTCCAGATCAAGCACCGTTTATTTCAAGGGCTGAAATAACTACTGCACATCCATTATTTTAATTAATATATACTTACCTTTTGTATACTTAGGCATATTACACATTGCCAGTTTTGGAGCAGAATTGAAGGTTCTCAGAGTGATTAAAAACTAGCAAGTGAAGAAATAGGCATTTCTTTTTTTTAAATGTTGCTCAAATTTTTCTTTTATAAAGAAAAATCAAAGGAATTATTTAACAAATATGATCAAATGACAAAGATGATTTGTTTAGGAATCCTAAGGGTAGCAGAGATGTATGTTAAGAGAGTACCACCATAAATATATATATATATATATATATGTATATATATATATATTCTATGACTAGAAAATGTTTCAAGAGAAAAATATTAATTCTAATTCAGTAAGAAAAGTTTCATATTTCTTTTTAATCACAGAGACTGTAAACTAGGTTAAAAGGCTAGAAATTGCTACTCACGTGTGGAACCCCTATCACAGCTGGTCCCAGATACTGCCCACATTACCCCCTGTGAAATGGAAAGCATCAGAGTAGTTTCATACTAATTATTAGCATGAGAGGGATGAGCAAAATGTGGGGAGGGGGAGACAGGACACTGACCTGTCCACACTCTTTAGCGACTCAAGTGGGCTCACTTTGGTCTTAGGACAGGATTCCCATTGGCTGTATCTTCTACTAGAACAGTGATTTAGGGTCCACAACAAACAGGATCAGAAACATCGTTCTGCCTTAGGTACCCCGTGGCACTTTCCTCTTTCCCTTTCTCTTTCTCACCCTCCCCAATCTATTCTGCACTTCTGCCTCCCACAGAGCAGCAGAAAGGGGAAAAGGCTCTAATGTTTGTTGGCCACTATGTGGCCAGCACCATAGTGGTCCCACCATATTGTTATTTCGTATAATCTTGACAGTAACACATTAGGTAAGTACTATTATCTGTTTTACAAATGAAGAAACTACACTGCAAAGAAATGAAGTAACTTCCTCAGACTCACACACTATGTTCAAATGTCCATGGTTCCAGCTCTAGCTTAGCCATTAACTTCCTGAAAGATCATAAGCAAGTATTTTTTCCCTATAATCTTTAGTTTCTCCATCTATCCAAAAAAGGAGATTAAACTAGATGATAATGTAAGCTCCCTTCCAGCTCTTAATATATTAAGATTCTGTTTGGGGCAAATTATCCAGTTAGTTACTGGAAAAGGCATAAGAGGTTAGTGTCTATTTGTTCATAAAATTGCTATTGTTACTGGACCTAGTCAGTTAATCTGAATTTCCCACCTTCCCCGTTTCCTTTGCCATTGTTAGCAATTTGTATATTTTATTCTGATTTTCATTCTTTACAAATAGTTCTTTGAAATACAGTTTAATTACACTATATGTTAAATTTTATATTGTTTGTCACTTAACATTATATCATCTGCCCTGTCCCACAGTCTTATGGCCATCATTTTTAGTGATTACATAATTTGGTTGAATGGATACACAGTTGTTTGCCTAATTATTCCCTTAGTTTGATAGTCCAAAATTCTCTTACAGTAGTGCTATGAAAAAAATATTTAAGCGTTTTTCAATTCTGAGGAACATATCCTTAAGATAGGTTCCCAGAAATACAAGTCAAAGAAATTGAATACTTCTAAGGATCTTGGCTGCACAGAGCCAAATCTGCTCATTTTTAAAATATACATTTGTGTGTTCAACCAAGAACCTTCTGCTTAAAACCAACCAGAAAACAGCATCAGAATGACTTTTTTTTTCTTCCAGCATGTATTTGGATAGGAAACCCAGAGCCAAGGAGCTAAGAGATCATCATTTTTATATACCAATTACAGTGTTCCTACAATAGAAGTTGTTGCAAACCAGAAAAAAGTAGGTAAAATATTTTGCCACTTTTCTACCATTCCACATGTGTGCTGCCTTTTGGAAATAGGCTTTACTCAGAGTCGACTACGGAACTTGAAGTATTCCCTGGGGAAGGGAATGCACATAGTAGTCCAAGGCCTGTGCCAGAAACTTTGGGGACTATGTGGAATGTAGATTAGCCTGTTCTTGGAGTTTTTAACCCTGCTAGGGAATTTAGACATGAACCACTAAAAAAGCAATCTAAGCAAACCAAAATTCTAGAATCAAATGCCAGATTATGGGTTACATTCATTCACTCAGTTAAGATTTATTGAGCACCTACCGTGTATAAAGGAAAATTCTAGGAGGTGGAGATAACAGCATTGTCATTTTATGCTAGTTGGGAGAGACAGAAAATAATCAAGTAAGCAGTGATAATTTCTCTGTGGAAAAAGAGGGAAATGGAAAGTGCCAGGGGTTGGGGTATGGGAGGCAGGGGGTAAGTGGAGGTATTATTTTATACAGAGAGATCAGGAAAAGCATTGCTGAAAGGTACCATGGTACCATATGGATATCTGAGAAAAAAAAAGTTCTTTCCTGGCAAAGGGAGATGCAAGTTTAAGTGCACAAAACCAATAGAGTGTTTAGTGCAGCAGTTCTCCAACTGTGGTCCTTGGATCACATCCCCAAGACGCTTTCACAGGATCTGAGGTCAAACAATTTTCATAGTAATACTGATTCTATTTGTCTTTTTCCCTGGGTTTTTGTTTACATTGATGGTATAAAAGCAATGGTGTGTAAAACTGCTGGCAACTTGGTACAAATCAAAGCAATGACACTAAACTGTAGTAACAGTAATATCTTTCACTGGCATACATTGCAGGGGGAAAAAAGAAGCCAGGTTCGCTTAAGATGCCCTTGATAGGGCTTCCCTGGTGGCGCAGTGGTTGAGAGTCCGCCTGCAGATGCAGGGGATGCGGGTTCGTGCCCCGGTCCGGGAAGATTCCACATGCCGCGGAGCGGCTGGGCCCGTGAGCCGTGGCCGCTGGGCCTGCGCATCCGGAGCCTGTGCTCTGCAATGGGAGAGGCCGCAGCGGTGAGAGGCCCGCGTACCGCCAAAAAAAAAAAAAAAAAAAAAGATGTCCTTGATAAAGCAGCAAAATTTGTTTATATCATATTCCAACCTTTGAGGAGACTCAAAGGTTGCAATTTGATCAGTTTTATCAAGTTTGATTCATTTTGTCAAATTTCAATCTTTTAATATTCTATGTGAGGAAATGAGAAGTATGGATAAAACAGTTCTGCTGCATACTGAAGTACTGTGGCTGCCTTGAGAAAAAGCACTTGTAGGGCTTCCCTGGTGGCGCAGTGGTTGAGAGTCCGCCTGCCGATGCAGGGGACACGGGTTCGTGCCCCGGTCCGGGAGGACCCCACATGCCAGGGAGCGGTTGGGCCCGTGAGCCATGGCCGCTGAGCCTGCGCGTCCAGAGCCTGTGCTCCACAACGGGAGAGGCCACAGCAGTGAGAGGCACGTGCACCGCAAAAAAAAAAAAAAAGATGTTGGCTTTAGGTATATGTATTTTATCTTGTTAAGGAAGTACCAGCTCTTCTTAATTTTCTTGAGTGTTAAATTTTGTCAAAAGCTTTTTCAGTATTTATGGGGATAGTCATCATATGATTTTTCTCCTAAGACCTGTTACCAATATAACTAATCACTATGGGGGGGTACAGAAATATTTATAGCTTGGTATGACAGGTGTATTATGGTTATATAGAATAGTATCCTTATTATTCTGAAGAGATACATGTTGAAGGAATGGCAGACCATAAAAATGGAGCACAGAGAAATTTGCCAAAATGATATAAGAGTTTAGTTTCAGAAACAGAATTATGTTTGCTATATCCTGGGCCACTGTTCTTTTTACTGTACCACAGTTCATTGGGATGTGAATGTTAGGGGTTTATTTTATTCTTTCCTTCCCTGATTTCTTCTCATCTTTTGGTTTGGGAATCTTCCAGAAGACTGGCTTTATGTATAATTTTTCCTAAGACCCCAAGTCTCTTGTTCTTTTCCTCAAATATACTTGGCTGTATTTAATTTGTTGCTGGTTATTTAGTGCCAGAGAGAGCTGTCATATGTTTCCATGGAAACAGCTATAAGCTTTCATTCCTTATGTCTTATTCCTCAGGAAAGTATTTGTGATTAGCTTCCCTGTTTCCAGACCACCTTTGGGCTGACTTCACACATTGACTTCACACATTTTAACACACACACCTTCTCTTCTTCCTTCCCACCACCACCAATTTGATATGTTTTCACGAACTACTAATACGTGCTTGGCAGAACTTTGGTGCTGAGATACATGCCATGTAACTTTGGGCATAGGGTCCCTTTGGGATATCAAGATAGACGAAAGAGTGGTATAGCTGAAAGCAAAATACAAGCCAAGATCAGATCCTAGGAACCCTAGGCTGCTCACCAAAGCCAAGTGTTGGAGAGTAGATCACAGAGCAAGCCAAGTACAGGAATCAGGCATCAGCAAATCCTAGAACCCAAAGTCAGTTAGAAATGAGAACCACCAAGGGCTAATGACAAATTGCAAGGAACATATAAAACACATGGAGGAAGCCCAGATGATGTTTTCCAGACATTGCTCTACTAGTATGGGTCCAGCAGACCTGCTATTGCAGGTTTGAAATGGATATGGTACTCCTAGCACTAAAAAAGTATGCTCTCGTTAAATTATATAGCTAGTTGGAAAGACAAGACTTAAGAGTAGTGAAAATAATTAGAGAATGAACAGCTTCCCCTCCTAGTCCCCCAAGATGTGAAGTTATGTTAATGTAGTATACAGCCAAAATACTAATAGATTCATGAGGCCATCCTGCAAATTAAACTTGGAATAGCTAAGAGTTTGAAAAGAAACAGGCAGAACTGAGAGGTCAAACAATAAGCAGTAGAGTAGATGTAGACCCAATATACTGATGGAAAGAGTGTGTTTGTCTGAGTGAGAATGCTCCTGCATGAGTGGGGAAAGAGTATTGGACAAGGGATCAAGAGACCTGAATTCTTTATCTACCTCTGCTGTCACTTTTCTTCTAGAGGAAATGCTTGCAATTTTTTTAAAAAACAATTTAATTTCATCAAAAGTCCAAGACCTCAAGAGAAATTTAATGAGAACATGTGTATGTTTGTCTAATTGCTCTGAGGGTTAAGAAAACTGAAGGAAATAAACACTGGTTGTGGAGCTCATATGTCTTGGGCACTTTACTATAACTTCCCATATAATTTTCAGACAACACTGTGAATGAAATTACCTCCATTTTCCAGAGGAGACAGTAGGCTCAGAAATGTGAAATGATTTATACAAAATCATACCACTTGCTGGTGGCAAGACTGAAGATGGAAAACAGGTTGTTCTGATTCCAAAGCCCACGAACTTTTCACTAAGTCTGACTTTTGAATCATGCCAGTCTTTTACTAGACTCTATCCATCAATTTATTGTTTGCCAATATTTTTGCACCATAAAAGAGAGCTGCTAACATATAGAAGAACAGGCTGAGTAGGAGAATAATTATGGTAGTTACCATTTACTGAGCATCTACTATGTGATAGGCACTGTGCAAGATAGTTTACATTATTCTGCTTCTTACGGTGTTGGGGTAAATATTATTAATCCCAAGTTTTTTTAAATGCCCAGAGAGTTTGTGACTTTCCCAGTGTCATGCAACTAGTATATGGTAGAGCTGAGATTTAAATCCAAGTCTTTATGACTCCAAAGCACAAGCATTAGCCATCGGCCCAGGTTAAATTGGAATGATTAACTGTGAAGAAAGCTCTAAAAAAATATCAGGTGCACACCCACATCCATGTTCCAAACAGGTCTTTGGATTTAAATGGATTGCACTTAAGGGGCCAACAGAACACATTCAAAGGGAAGGGTCCAGTATCGCCATTGATTGCCCAGAGGCAGGTTTTGGAGAACAGCATACAGAGGCTGTGGCACAGTTTATGGTGCCAGTCTTGTTATTATAATAGATGAAAAGTCCCTGCTCCTATCAAAGGCCAGCCCCTCCACTTTTTCTCTTGATTTCATCCTCTCTTGCCTCTCTTTCATCTGTCTCACTAGTTTCCTCCTCAAACCTCCCCTTTCTGAAACATCCTCATCAGCATACAAACATGTTCTATCTCCAGTCTTCTAAAATTCTCCCTTGACGGGCTTCCCTGGTGGCGCAGTGGTTGAGAGCCCGCCTGCCGATGCAGGGGACACGGGTTCGTGCCCTGGTCCGGGAAGATCCCACACGCCGCGGAGCGGCTGGGCCCGTGAGCCATGGCCGCTGAGCCTGCGCGTCCGGAGCCTGTGCTCCGCAACGGGTGAGGCCACAACAGTGAGAGGCCCGCGTACCGCAAAAAAAATAAAATAAATAAAAAATAAGATAAAATTCTCCCTTGACTTTGCATCTCTCTTCCAGCTAATGCCCCATGTCTCTGGAATTTCACAGTGTATTAATTTCCTGTTGTTGCTGTAGCAAGTGACAACAAACCTAGTGGCTTAAAACAACACAGACTTATTAGTTCTGTAGCTCAGAAGTCTGAGTGAGATCATTCGTTTCTCTGTTCTAGTTTTACAGGGACAAAATCAAGGTGTTAGCCAGCCTGAGCTTTTATCTGGAGGCTCTGAGGAAGAATCACGTTCAGGCTCACTCAGGTTGGTGGAGGAGGATTCAGTTCCATGCCATTGTAGGCTTGGGTCTCCATGTTCTTGCTGGCTGTTCGCCAGGGGATACTCAACTTCTAGAGGCTGCTCACATTCCCTGGCTTGTGGCCTCTTTCGTCTGCAAAGTCAGTAAGAGTAGGTTGAGTCCTTCTCACACTTTGAATCTCTCTGCTCTCCTGCTTCTGCTTCCCTCAGGCTTCCAGCTAGAGAAGGTTCTCAGTTTGTAAAGATACACATGATTAGATTGAGCCCACTTGAATAATCTATGATAATCTCCCTGTTTTAAGAGTTCAACCTTAATTACACCTGTAAAATCCCTTTTGCCATGTAAGTAACATATTTACAGGCTCCAGAGATTAGTGTGTGGACATCTTTGGAGGGCCATTCCACGCAGTAAAACTTAAAAAAAAAAAAAAAAAACCTGGCCTATAGTCACTGTTTCTATTTCCATCTTCCATTCACTCCTTAGAACTCTCCAATTGCTCTTCAGGCCCCACTGTTCCAGAGGAACTGCCCTTATGAAGAACACGGCAACCTCCATGTTGACAAAGCCTGCTCTGCCCTCATTTTGCCCAGTCTCTCCGTAACTTCCAGCACAGTTGATCAGTCTCTCCTTCCTGAAACACTACCTTCTCTTTGTTTCTGGGATGTTACACTCTGTATATTTTCAACTCCTGTCTCACTAAGTATGCCTTCTCAGTCTCCTTTGGCTTGGGTTCCCCCACTTTTTAGCCCCTAGTTGTTGGAGTGTTCCAGGGCTCAGTCCTAGACCCTCTCCTGTACTCTCCTATATGCTCTGTCTCCTCCCAAATGATTTCAGTCAGTCCCATGTCTTTATATTACTGTCTATATGCTAATTACTACCAAAATTATATCTCTACCCTTGACCTTTCTATCGAATTCTAGACTCGTTTATTTGGCTACCTACTTATCTCCAGATATCTACAAGTCATTTAGCACATAATAGGGCCAAAGCAGATTCTTTTTTTTTTTTTTTTTTGCGGTACGCGGGCCTCTCACTGTTGTGGCCTCTCCCATTGCAGAGCACAGGCTCTGGACGTGCAGGCTCAGTGGCCATGACTCACGGGCCTAGCTGCTCCGCAGCATGTGAGATCTTCCCGGACCAGGGCACAAACCCGTGTCCCCTGCATCGGCAGGTGGACGCTCAACCACTGCGCCACCAGGGAAGCCCCCAAAGCAGATTCTTGATACCCAACCTGCCTCCTCCCAAACCTCCTATTCCTCTAGTCTTCCCCATGTTGGTAAATGATCAAAAACCTAAAATTCATCCTGAATTGCTCTTTCCCTTCCCTCTGCCATCTAGTTTAGTGGTGCTGTCAGCTCTGCTTACAAAATGTATCTTGTATTTATTCACCTCTTTTACCCTCATGTCTATCACATTAATCTCAGACACCATCATCTCTTGCATGGACTTCTACAGTCAGCATCCTAACTGATGTCTCTGCTTCCATTATTGCCCTCCTATAGTCCATTCTCCACAGAGCGTCCAGGGTGATCTTTTTCAAAAGTAAATTAGATCATGTTCTTTCTGTGATTCAGAAGGCCCTACATGATCTGACCCCACCTGTTTTTATGACTTCATCTTATGCCATTATTTCCTCTCTTCACCCTGCTTCAGTCTCTCTGGTCTCTTTGTTTCTTAAACAAGTCAATTCCATTATTTTCTTGGGACCTTTACACCTGCTGTCTCCTCTGCCTGGAGCACTCTGCCCTAGATCCTCACATGCCCAATGCCTTCTTGTCGTGCCAGTCAGTTCAAATGTCACCTCTCAAAGAGCCTTTCTTGACCATCCCTCAGTCACTCTCTATCACACTGCTGTTTTACTTTCTTCATAGCACTTATCATTCATTGAAATTACCTTTTTATTTATTTATATTCCTGGATTATACTACAGAGCCTACCACATAATGTATTCTCAATTTAGAATGTTTGTTGGAGGAATGAATGAACAAGTAAGTGAAAGAATGGATCTTGAGTTAGTAAAAGGGAATCTTAATATGATGAAAAGAGCAAGGACTTTAGAGTTAGACATTCTGGATTTAAGCTTCAGACCTGCCTCATTCCTTATGGGACGTTGGCCAAGTTACTCAAGTTGAAGTTGCCTCATCAGTTAAGTAGAGATAATATACACTTCATAGGAAGGACTTCAGAGCTCATTGTTTTACTGCCAGTACATACTACTGTTTATGCACCCTAGTAAAGTTTATTAACGGTAATCATTGTCCATACTGCCATTGCAGATAGTATGGCACCACCTTCATAGTAGGTGCTCAATAAATGTTGGAGTAACTTTGCTTAAAGGAACTATCATCAAGGGACACCCATTTGTAAACTACTTCCTTTCTCCATTCTCGGTCTTAACAGTTTCTGTCTGCCTTTTAGTGACATTATTGATCATTATAATGTCCAAGGAAATAAGATTAGAGATACACATATGCTCATGTATCAGAAGAAGTTTATCAAGGAGGGGAGATCAGTTATACACATCTTTATGTGCTACTACCCTAACTTAGATGAGCTTCTGCCTTTAGAGTGAACCTCATCATTACCTTTGCCACATGTAGAGTCATGGTACCTACCGTTTGTCTGTTGGCAGAGTCTTTATGTATTAGAGCTGGAAAGTTCCTTAAATGTCACGTGGACTCTTCTCAAGCTGGCTCCAGCATCTGTTTCACTTCTGTGGACTTAAGGCACACAGAAGTACCCACAAGTCCTCATATAACCATGCTTTTTTAGTTCCATGCCTTTCTACATACTGTCTCCTCTGTCCGAAGTACCCTACTCACCCTCCACCCTTGCCCTTTCCTAATGCAAGAACCATTCATTCTTCAAAGATTAGTTAAGGGAGTTCACTGGTGGCCTAGTGTTAGGATTCCAGGCTTCCACTGCCATGGCCCAGGTTCAGTCCCTGGTCGGGGAACTGAGACTTTACAAGCCACATGGCGCAGCCAAAAAAAAAAAGTTAAAATGTCACTTAATTTGAAATCACACCTGACAAGTCTCTCTTGCCTGTCTCCTTTGCTCCCTGTCCTTCCCTGGCAGTTAGCCACTCCCTCCTTCAGGTTCTTATAACCCTATGTGTGTATACATTTTGAATCTTTTCTGGAATTTTTTATTTTGACATGATTTCAGCTTTACAGAAAAATTGCAGCAGTGGTACAAAGAATTGCCATATACCCTTCACCAAGATTCTCCAATTATTAACATTTTATCACATTTGCATTATTAGTCTCTCTCAATACATAATACATATTTTTTCTGAACCATTTGGCGATGACTTGCATACATAATGTCCCTTTACTATTAAAGACTTTAGTGTATGTTTTCTGAAAACAAGGGCATACTTTTCTCTAGACATAGTGCTAGTGTTAAAATCAGAAAATTAATATTGGTATAGTATTAAGAGCTAACCTACAGACCTTCTAGTTATTAAAACCAGAAAATTAAAGGCAGTATAGTACCAATAGCTAATCAATAAACCTTATTCATATTTTGCCAATTGTCCCAATAATATCCTTTCAGGAAAAGAAAATTCTGGATCATGAGTTGTGCTTGTCATGTCTCTTTAGTCTCCATTCATCTGGAACTGTTTTCTGTCATTCTTCCTTGTCTTTCATGACCTTAATATTTCTTTATAAATATTTGTCCAGTTATTCTATAGACTGCTTCTCAATTTGGGTTTGTCTGATGTTACCTCATGATTAGATTCAGGTTATACATTTTTGACAGGAAGGCTCTGCAAGTGATAGTCTTCTGCAAGCATTGTATTTGGAGATACATATCATTTATCCTAACTGCAGATAGTAACCTTGATTACTTGGTTCACATAGTATCTACCAAGTTTCTTCACTTCATTCCTTTGTAATTCGTTAATAATCTTGCAGGTAAATACTCTGAGACTATAAAGATCCTGTTCCTCCTCAGACTTTCACCTAATAGTTTTAGCATCCATTGATGGGTGTTGCTTGAATCAGTTATTGCCCAAATGGCTGTTTTATAATTCCCTCATTTCTTCTACATTTGTTAGTTGGGGTTCTACTGTAAGCAAGAGTTTTTCCTTCTCTATTTTTTTAATTTATTCATTTAGTTACATAATTATGGACTCTTGATTCTTATTTTATTCAGTAACAATTTTTTATTGTCATTATTTGTTTTGATGCTCAAATTGCCCCAGATGTAGCCAGTGGAAGCCCCTTGAAGTTGTCTCATGTGTCCTTTTGACATGGCCCCATCATTGTTTTCTGACCAGTGTGTTCCAGGTTCATCTTCCCTATCCCGGTCCATACCCAATGAATTGTGATTAATTGTATAAAGATCTACTCCTAACCATCGCAAGATTGTGCTCCTCCAGGACAAGAATCATGTTGGGTTTTTTCACCTTAGATAATTGGCAAGCCTTGACACTTAGCATTTTCTAAATTTTCAATGAAAAATTTAGCTGAAATTTACTGATGTGGTCAAATTAATTAATATAATTTGAATTGCCACTTCCTGGGCTCCTGAAGGAAGAGAGATTGCTTCCTTCCTCCTCAGCTACATGAGAGAATGTGTGCAGAGAAGACCCCTAAGACTAGAATCATGCCTGGCTCTGCCACTCTTAACTTCTCTGAGGCTTGCTCTCCTTACTTGTCAAAGGAGAGGATAATGTCTGCCTTCACAAGATTATGAAGGCCACATGAAATTACAAGTGTACAAGAATTTTGTCTAAGTATTGTTGGTTAAGAGAGTAATTCCGTCAACCTTAGTAGCATCAAAATGTGTTGGAGAATATTCCCATCTCTCATCTTTCTCTGAAGTAGGACAGACATTAAATTACTTAATTATTTGCATGTGGAAAAATAAGAAAAGATTGTGTTTAAATGACAAACTCAATGTCACACCATATGGGACAGAACTAGAATTAGATCCCTGGTCCCCTGACATCAACTCAATTTTTTTCCAACTAGGATAATTAAGTTAGAATGTGGCAGGACAGGGCTTCCTGATAGGGAAAACTTCAAAATCCTGGAATCCCTCAGGATAGCTTAAGAAATCCATTATTAAGAAGCTTTTAAATTAGTATGAAGCTTAATCTCGCTGCTGGCTACTCATACATGAACAGCATGCCCTGATTTTTCAGAACCGTTAAATATAATTGGTTCGTTTCTTCTGTCTGTATCTTTCAGGCCAGAGAGAGCAACCCCTTTGCCAGTTGGTGTCATGGACTTTTATTTCTAGCCTTAAGGGAAAAAAGAAGAAAAACTGTTTTCCGACACTTAGAAAGCCAATTAAAGCCCTGTTCAGTTCTTCTTTTACACCTGTTGACTTTCTTATTATACAAACATGTGCTGGGTACCAACTAAGATCTCAGCACCTTACCATGTGACGCTAGGAATTCCAAAGTAAATCACCTTCCTCACTGCTCAGCTCAGATTCCGTGTTTGTTACTGGAGGTATACGGGGCAGTCTTGGGGTTTATACTAATCAAGTTAAACATTTGGCATGTTCAGTTACTCAGTCTTAAGTGTGGAACAGGTAGAGAGTTGGATTGGAGTTTTTTCTAGGCAAATGTGTTGGAAAAAGAAGGGCAAGGAAGTGATTATAATTATAGATCAGTGGTTCTCAAACCTTTTGGTATCAGGAAACCTTTATATCCTTAACCCAAAAGAGCTTTCATTTTGTGGGTTATCTATATCACTATATTATAAATTAAAACTTAGAACTTTTTAAGACATAAGAATATACAGGCACGCATACCATTAGCTGTCAGAGTGATATCACACTTGTAGCATCCTGAAAACTCTACTGTGAGAGAATGAGAATGAAAAATGCAAATAGTGTTTTAGCATCATGAAAATAATTTTCATCTCATAGACCTTCAAAAGGATTTCAAGGATTCCCAGACTGTAGTTGGAAAACTACTAACCATATAACATTTTATTGATAAAAATGTGTCCTATATGTGTCAATTACATTGGTTGGTTAATTTGTTATTTGGTTATCTATGTTAATTAGTTATTTATGTTATTAGTTGTTTAATTGTGTTATCAAATATTTTCTATCCTTGTTGATTGTTTTTCACATTCTTGACTTATCAATTACTGAGAGAAATGTGTTAAAATATCCACTGCATAATTATGGATTTTTCTGTTTCTGCTTTTAGTTATTTAAACTTTTGCTTTTATATTTTGTATTATTAGGTACATATAAATTTAAGGTTATTATAGCTTCCTTTTGAATTGACTATTTTTTGCTATAACTATCATTTATAAGTAATTTTAATTCATTTCATTTCCACTTTAACTGGAGTTTTTTTTAATTGAAATATAGTTGATGTATAATATTATGTTAATTTCAGGTGAACTACATGGTGATTTAACATTTGCAGACATTAGGAAACGATGACCATGATAAGTCTGGCCACCATCTTTCCCCATACAAAGTTATTACAGCATTATTGACCATATTTCTTATGCGTGCGTGACATCCCCGTGGCTTATTTTATAACTGAGGTTTTGTGCCTCTTAAGCCCCTTCACCTGTTTTGCCACACCCTCCGCTGCCCTCCCATCTCTCAGTCACTAGTTTGCTGTCTGCATCTATGAGTCTGTTTTTGTTTTCTTTTGTTTCTTTTGTTTAAATTCCATATATAAGTGAGATCGTCCAGTATTTGTCTTTCTCTGTCTGATTTATTTCACTTAGCATAATAGCTTCTAGATTCATCCATGTTGTCACACATGGCAAAATTTCATTTTTTTTTTATGGCTGAGTAAATATTCCATTGCACGTATATACCACATTTTCTTTAGCCATTCATCTGTCAGAGGACTTAGGTTGCTTCCATATCGTGTCTACTGTAAACAATAATACAGTGAACATTGGTGTGCACATGCCTTTAGAATTAGTGTTTTTGTTTTCTTTGGGTAAATACCCAGAAGTGAAATTACTGGATCATATGGCAGTTCTATTTTTAATTTTTTGAAGAACCTCCATGCTGTTTTCCACAATGGCTGCACCAATTTACATTCCCACCAACAGTGAATGAGGGTTCTCTTTTCTCCACATCCTTGCCAACACCTGTTATTTGTTCTCTTATGGGTAATAGCCATTCTGACAAATGTGGGTGGTATCTCATTGTGGTTTTGATTTGCATTGCCCTGATGATTAGTGATGTTGAGCATCTTTCCATGTGATATTTCTTTGGAAAAATATCTATTCAGGTCCTCTACCTATTTGTTAATTGGGTTATTTTTTGTTTTTTTTTTTAATTTTTATTTATTTATTTATTTATGGCTGTGTTGGGTCTTCGTTTCTGTGCGAGGGCTTTCTCTAGTTGCGGCAAGTGGGGGCCACTCTTCATCGCGGTGCGCGGGCCTCTCACTATCGCGGCCTCTCTTGTTGTGGAGCACAGGCTCCCGATGCGCAGGCTCAGTAATTGTGGCTCACAGGCCTAGTTGCTCCGCGGCATGTGGGATCTTCGCAGACCAGGGCTCGAACCCATGTCCCCTGTATTGGCAGGCAGATTCTCAACCACTGCACCACCAGGGAAGCCCGGGTTGTTTTTTTGATGTTGAGTTTTATGAGTTATTTGTATATTTTGGATGTTAACCCCTGATTGGATATATCATTTGCAAGTATCTTCTCCCATTCAGTAGACTGCCTTTTCGTTTTGGTGATATGAATTGACTGTTTTCTCTTGAGGAAATGTCCCTTTTAGTCTAGTCATACTTCTTGTATTAGGACTGTCTTGTCTGATATTAATATAGCCACTTGCACTTTCTTTGGTTAATGTTCACAGGGTGTATATTTTTCCATCTGTTTGTTTTTTATCTTCCTGTGTCGTCATATTTTAAGTTTTCTTATTTCAATGCCATCTTATAAACAGATATAATCGGGTTCGGTGAGGGGGGCTTTGGTCCTGTATGTTAATTTTTTCTCATTGTTTTATTCAAACCACTTGTATTTAATGTAATTATTTATTTGGGTTTAAGTCTACCATTTTGCATTTTGCTTTTTGTTTTCTCTTTGCCTAAGTTCTCCCTCATTTCTTTGTTCCTCCTTTCTTGCCTTCTTTTGGATTAATCGAGTGTGTTTTATTATTCCATTCCTCTCTCCTTAGCTTTTAGTGATACATTCTTGTTATAATTTTTTAACTAGTTAGAATTATACATCCTGGACTTATTAAAGTTTATCTTTAATGAGCACTCTAGACACTCCCCAAATAATGCAAAGTTCTTAGCAAATTTTGGCTCCATTTACCCTCCCACTTCCATCTTTTGTGCTATTGCTTTCATATAATTTACTAATACAGTTGACCTTTGAACGATGCGCAGATTAGGGGCACCACCCCCTCGTACAGTCAAATCTGTATGTAACTTCACAGTCAGCCCTCCTTTTCCGTGGTTCCACATCCATGGATTTAACCAACTGTGGATCATGCAGTACTGTAGTACATGTTTGTTGAAAAAAATCCACATACAAGTGGATACACACAGTTCAAACCCTTGTTTTTCAGGGGTCAACTATACATATATTATAAACCCTACAAGCCATTTTTAAAATTCTTTTTCTAAATTGTCAATATTCTCTTGTATCTATCCACATATTTACCCTTTCTTATGCTCTTCCTTCCGTCCTGCAGTTGTATTTTTTCCATCTGTGATTACTTTCCTTCATCCTGAAGAACTTTGTTTTCATTTCCTGTAGTTTAGGTCTGTTAGTGACAAATTCTCTCAGCTTTGATTTTTCTGAAACAGTTATTTCACCTTCATTTTATTAAAAAATTTTAATTGAATGAAAGATTCTTTAAATTCTGTAGTGCTTTACAATTTTCAAAAGTTTCACACAGATGATTTTTTATAATTGCATGGTAACCCTGTTTCTTACCCCTACCCCTATATTGCCCCTCCCCTCCCTTACTGGTAATCACTAGTTTGTTCTCTATATCTGTGAGCCTGCTTCTTTTTTTGTTTTATTCAGTAGATTGTTGTATTTTTTAGATTCCACATATAAGTGATATCATACAGTATTTGTCTTTCTCTGTCTGACTTATTTCACTTAGCATAATGCTCTCCAGGTCTATCCATGTTGCTGCAAATGGCAAAAATTTCACTTTTTTATGGCTGAGTAGCATTCTGTTCTATATATATAGAGAATATATATCACATATATATATATACCACATATATATATACCATATATATATATATATATATATATATACACACCACATCTTCTTTATCTATTCATCTGTTGATAGACACTTAGATTGTTTCCATACTATTTCATCTTCATTTTTGAAGGGTATTTTCACTGAGCATAGAACTCTAGGTTGGCAATTTCTATATTTTAGCCCTTGAAAACTATCATTTAAAACTATCGCTTCTGGGCTTCCCTGGTGGCGCAGTGGTTGAGAGTCCGCCTGCCAATGCAGGCGACACGGGTTCGTGCCCCAGTCCAGGAAGATCCCACATGCCGTGGAGCGGCTAGGCCCGTGAGCCATAGCTGCTGAGCCTGCGCGTCCAGAGCCTGTGCTCCGCAACGGGAGAGGCCACAACAGTGAGAAGCCCACGTATCGCAAAAAAAAAAAAAAAAAACCTCGCTTCTTACTTTCATAGTTTCTATTAAAAAGTCAATTGCTTCTGTAAGAGTAATCCTTTTCTCTCTAACTGCTTTTAAAAATTTATCTTTGTCTTTCATTTCACTTGTATTTTATGTATTTTATTTTCAGCTGTTTAACAGTGATGTGTTTTGGTATATTTTGGGTTTTTTTTTTTTTGTATTTTTGCTGCTTGTGGATTGCTGAGCTCTTTTTTCATTAGTCTTCAAATATTGCTTTTACCTCATTCTCTCTGTCTTCTCTCACTGGGATTATAGTTACTCATATTTTGGATCTACTGACTGTGTCCACATGTCTCTATTGCTATAACCTGTTTTTTCCATATTTTTGCTTCATTTTGCATGTTTTCTATTGATTTTTCTTCAAATTCAGTAATTCTTCTTCTGGGTCTTGTCCGCCCTTAAATATATCCAATGAGTTCTTAATTTTTAATATTGTATCTTTTATTCTAGTGTGTCCATTTAATTTTTTATATAGGTTCCAGTTTTCTGTATTACTTATCTTTTCTTACATTTTGTTCATCTTTTCCTCTACTTTTTAAAACCATATTAATTATGGTTATCTTAAAGTCTGCTTCATTATCTGGATCATACATAAGTCTTCTATTGTCTGTATTTTTCTTGATTACCAGTCACATTGTTCTGCCTCTTTTGATGTCATGTGTATATACATACACACACGCACACGCATGCACACACACTGGATATTTTATATAAAAGAACTGTTGAGACTCCAGCTGATATTTTCCATCAGAAAGAATTCTTCCTTTCCTCTTTCCTTTAGGCTAATAGGATAAGGGCCTGATCCCCTCAGTCTAATCATGGATTGAGCTAGTTCAGATCTGAATTGTACCTATGGTTCATATCCATGTTCCTTGCACCTGGGCCCTCTTGGGCTCTCGACTGAGAACCTAATGGGTCTCCATCTTCATAGTCCTGAAAAACTGCAAGAGATTGTCCTACCCTTGAGAGGTTTGGGGCTTGGTTCTTTGACCTTTCAGTCCTTACAATTTCAAAATATGGCATTTATCTTGAAGAGGAGATCAGGTGTGCTAGAGGTAGACCTCCTCCTTCTAGTGGAACCTTGTCTCCTGAAATCACAAGATTATAGCAGTTTTCACTCTGCCTTTTTAGAAGCTCTCAGCCTAGCTTTGCAGCTCCAATGTGCAGGCTCAGAACTCAGCAAATGTCCCTTGGGAAAAACTGGCCACACAGATGGAACTCCTCAAGTTCCAATCTGTCACAGAGCCTCTCTGATTTTTCTTTCCTCCAGTGGAGCTCCTCTGCACAGGCCAAGCCTGACTGTCAGTTCATGCCCAAATATGTCAGATGTCCTCAGGAAAGTAAACAGTGTCAGCTACTTCAGGAACCCTCTCCACCCAGGTCTGGAATTCCAGTTCATCTAATCCTCACGATTTTTACAACAATGCAATGTCTTTTAAAGATAAGTTATCTGACTTTTTCTAGTTGTTGCATCAGCAATGTTACACTGTCATGATCTATAACATCCTACCTGGAAGCACAAGAAATACCATCTTCTACCTACCCACTGTAAATAGTTTATTAACTTGTCCCCTCCCAGAACAGCCAGAGTGCTCCTTTTAAGTACACCCAGTCACACCCTGCTCAGAACCCTCCAGTGGCTTCCCTTTAGACTTAAAATAAGTTTGGATTCGTTTTCATGGTCTACAAAATCCCACACAATCTTATTACTACTCCCTTTCTAACCTTATCTCCCACCACTCTCCCCTTCGCTTACTCAATTCCAGCTATACTGACCTCCTTTCCATTTCTCAAACACGTTAACATGTTTCCATCTCAGAATCTTTGCACTTGTTATATACCCTCTACTTGGATGTTCCTCAGATCTTCATAAGGCTTTGCCTTTATTTCACTTGGGAGCTCTGTGCAAATGTCACCTCCTCAAAGAGGACTTTCCTCACCCCTCTGTCTCCTTACCTTGCTTTAGTTTTAATCATAGCACTTACCTAACATTATACTGTATACTTACTTGCCTATTTTCTGTCTCCTCCGACCAGGAGGTAAGCTCTGTGAGAGTGGAAACTATGTCTGTTGTGTTCACTGTTCTCCCCCAGTGCTTCGATTAGTGCATAGCCTGTAGTAAGTGCTTAATAACTTTGTGGAATGAATTAGATACCCCTTACCATGAAAAATTCTCAATTAAGGAGAAGAAGAATGATTGGAGTAAAGCTGAAAGTACTCTAACATAGGTGTCTACAGAATGTTTTGGAGTAAGTGGAATACTGATGGAGTTGGGACATAGTCAGACAAGGCCTCAGTAAGGAGGTGGCCCTGGAGCTGAGTGTTGAAAACTGAGTACTGATGTATGTCTGACCAGGAAGAATAGAGAACTCAACATATATGAACGAATTGGTGTTCAGAAAACAGAGGAGCTAGAACATGGGGGTGGGTGATAGGAAATGACATCAGACATAACTGGAGAGCAAGGCAGGGGCAGAGTCACAAAAGTCTTTGGATATCAGGATAAAGAATTTGGACTTTACCTTAAAGGTAATATGGAGGAAAGATTTTTAAGGTAAGGGAATATGCTATCAGATGTATATATTTCCATGTGTTTCACTACTCCTCACTGCAATAATCACACTAAAACTTTAAGTAGATTGATATAGAAAATCACTGATTTGGTTGTCAGGGCCCAGTTTCAGAACATAAGTCCTTATCCCAACTCACTGTATAACCTAGGGACGGCATCATTTCCTCTTCTGGGCCTCAGATCTTCATTCTTAGCAGGAGAAGATTGTAGGTAAGATCCATTCCATCTCTGAGCCTGTGTTTATATGCTTTAACTAGATTCCTTGGGGCGAACAGTTTAATTTTTTCTGCATCTGCCAGAAATAATTAAAACTTCCAATTCTGGCCAATCAAAATTCAGTTCTCCTCTGAGATTTTCTAACATTTAAGTCAGATGCCAAGAAACTAGCTTCCTGGGATAAAACTATCCAAGCAGAAGTAGCAAGTCTTTTTTTCCCTCTGGCTGGGATGGGAATGCAAGTGGGAAGAGGGAGTGTTAGAATGAGTCTTTTTCTTGCAGTTGTGATTCCAAAGAATCCCTATCCTGCATCCGAGGCGAACACTGAGAAGCCCAGCATCCACAGCAACACCAAAACTGCCTTGGAGCCTCAACCAGGGCAGAGGGGGCGTAAACCAGGAAAGAAGCGGGGCCGGACACCCAAGCCCCTAATTCCCCATCCCATCTCTACCCCATCCAAGTCAGCTGAACCTTTGAAATTCCCAAAGAAGAGGGGTCCCAAACCTGGCAGTAAGGTAGGTAAAAATGTGGGTTTGCCAGCACGGAATAAATGGTTTTAAAGGGGTAACTCATCCATATCCATCCATCTTAGAAAGGGATGTGTCTGGCCCTATTCTCCACCTTGTGTATGCTTTTAAGAAGAATCTCCTATATTGTCATCCCTACTTTAGCTACTTACCTGGGAGTTGGTAATGTTACAGATAAGATAGTATGGATAAGAAATAAATTTTTACTTTGAAAGTTACATTCATGGGAATTCTGGTCTAATATCTTCCATAGATGGAAGGCCCTGCTCCTAATTGTTTTTAACCTACCCAGAGTGGATGCCCAGGTATGTGAACAGAAAGAGAAAAGTGACTCTGTAAATGTATTTATTTTTCTGTCCCTGTACCTTCTTTTAAAAAAAAAAGAAAAGAAAAAAGAAAAGAAGAAAAAAAGAAAATTATTGAATATTTACTAAGTATCAGGCTCTGTACCTGACACCACTATATATCACATGATCTTCACAAAACCCTTGGAGATGAGTAGTGTTCATGTTATTAAATAGTCAAATAAGTTGAGACTTAAAGATGTGAAATGACTTCCCTATGGTCACATAGCTAATAAATGGCAAAGGCTACAGAGATGGGTCTCCAGATCTTCTAGTTCTAAGGTCACTGCTGCCCTACCACATATTCACTCTCTCACATTTCCTGAGGGAGGTTAACACTTAGCCCTGGTGTAGGAAAAGACTGCTGGGTCGAGCTTCACTGAGCACTGTTACTGAAAGTATCACCTTTTAGTCATGACCAGTTCTCCATGTGTATCTTCCCTAGGGAAACCATTGATATGAAACCTACTCAGCTGCTTCTCTAGGGCTTCCTTTGGCATCACCTTCTTTCTCCACTCACTTCTTAACTATCAGGGAATTTCTCTGCAACTCCCTCCCAAACTAGACTACCTGAGTTCCAGTTTAGAAATGATACCCAGTTCTCCCTAGGCATTCCTTTCTAATTTCATAAGTTCCTCCCTAGGTTTGGTTGGTTGGGTGGGTTTGTTTTTTTTATTAGCTCCAGCTGACCTCAGTCCTTCTCGAATATAAGCTCTTCAAGGTCAGGAATCTAGTCTTTTTTTCTCTTTTTCTTCTGCAGTGCCCTATATCCCAATCTCTTGGGAAATGTTCAGTATATGCAAGATGGATGGATGGATGCATGCATGGATGGATGGATGGATGGATTTTAGTGATGATGTTCCAATTGAGATTATCTCTTATTTATTGGTTTTGAATTCTTGATGTCACATCCTAATCCTTCTATGTAACACATAATGCTCCTGATATATTACCACTAACCCCAAACCCAGGGGTTCATTTTTGTGTCCATTATGGTCTTCTCATTCTCATGTTGTGGAGGAGAGGCTGAAGGCTCTAAAGATTCCAAGGCCAGGGAAGTCATGCTTTTGACGATGTGAAGGCACCTTGATAGATTAAAAACAGAGAAAACTTGTCTCTGAGGTTCCAAAGACAGAACCAGAACCAATGAGCAGAAACTCAAGCAGACAGGCTTTGTCTCAACATAAAAGGAACAGTTAAATCTATTTCAAAATGCAAGTAGTGATCTCCCATCACTAGAGGTATTTCATCAGGTACCAGATGACTACTGGGAGGGATGTTTTCAAGGAGTGGAAAGTAGAAGTGTTAGATGGATAGTTGGATTAAGTAACCTTTAAGATCCTTCAAAACCTAAGAACTATGATTCTCTGATTGCCTCAGCTCTGCTTTCTCAGGAAGTCCTAACATAGTAGCCCAAGTCCTCTTTCTTTCCAGTCCTCCTGATAGCAGTAATTCTCATCTAATACTGTACTTCATAGCATGGCATTTGACTCCCTAATTCCCTTTCCTGTCCTTTTGCCTATTCCTGTAAGTGTATATACCTTTACTTAACCCATGATATAACCCTCATGTTCATTTTTGAAGCAAAGTGGTCTTGTGACAAGAGCATAGGCTTTGAAGCTAGACAAACTTAGATTTATATCTCATCTCCAATTGCTACCACCTGTGTGACTTTGGGAAAGCTTTGAGTATGGCTGTGAGCCCCAGTTTTCTCACCAGTAAAATGGAGTTGCGTTAACATATGAATAGATATAATACATGTAAATGCACCTATCTCAAAAGGTAATAAAGCTTTACATCTTTCTGCTTTTTTCTACAATATTTGGGAACCTAACTCACCAGGTTTGTTTCTTCAGGGACCCCATGAAGTCCTACCACCAACTCAATGAAGTTGAACTGGTATTTCCTTTCTTCCCTGACTCATTGCTTATTTGGATTTTTACTTGTGGCAATATCAAAAAATGAGAGGAAACATCCATATCCTGTGTGTGCGTTGAATGTTCTGTAAGAGTTTGCATGACTGCTTTCACAAGCAGAGCCATCCTAGAAGTCAGGCAGGTTTATACAGCTCCCACAGTGGACCCTACATGTGACATTCAGTAGGAAGGGATTTCTGGATCTCAGAAATGGTTATGTTTTCCTTGCATTCAGAAAGGCTTTTAGAAAACTGTTTCTTGGAAAAAGCCTTCTGAGATCTCTCTCCCTCAGAGATTGCCTGGACCAGCATAGAGGAGATACTAGATTCTTCTCAAATCATTTTTATTACTTCCCCCATTATTGGTATTCTGTACTGTATGCTTCATTGAAAGACATTTATTGACACTTATATGCCGAGTACCATGTAGGAATGGTAAACAGAATCAGACCCTCAAGGAGCACCAGGCTAATAGGGGACACCAGTATGTAAATATATATTGACAGTACACTGTGATAAATGCAACAATACAAAGTACAGAAATAGCACAAAAGAGACAGTAAAGCTTATCCAGAAAAGCTTCCTGGATAAACAGATATTTATAAGGAAAAAAAAAAAGAAAGGGTATTCCAGGCAAAAGGGATGGTTTATTATTGTAAAGGCAAGGGCCAGGTAAAACTGCAGGTTTTGAGAGAACTACTATAGTTAGAGATTACTGGAGTATAAGGTTTAAGATAAGAAATGACAGGTAATAAGCTGAAGAGGTAGGCAGGGGAAAGTAGTTTGTGGAGTTAGGGGAAGGGAGGTTTCCATTTTTCAACAGAGGGAAACAAACTAATGTCAAAGTAGACTTAAGCCACAGCATTTTTTTTTCCTTTTTCTGCTTTTTTCTGTCTAACTAATAAAGAACCTGGACTTCAGATGATAATATTGAATACAGTAGAAAAGATAGTGAATTAAGCTGTGGCTATACAGAAACCCAGACTCTTATACATATTTATTAAACATCTACTGTATTTGCAGCTTTGGGCAAGACGCTGTGTGGAAAAAAATATATATCATACGATATCACTTATAGGTGGAATCTGAAAAAATGTTACAAATGAACTTAGTTGTAACACTTTTAGGAAACAGACACACAGACATAGAAAACAAACTTATGGTTACCAAAGGGGGAAGTGCAGGGAGAGGTCAATTAGGAGCTTGAGATTACCAGATACACACAACTATATATAAAATAGGTAAACAACAGGGTCCTACTGTATAGCACAGGGAACTATATTCAATATCTTGTAATAACCTGTAATGGAAAAGAAACTGAAAAAGAATACACATATATAAATATATAACTGAATCACTTTGCTGTACACCAGAAACTAACACAACATTGTAAATCAACTATATATCAACTGTAAACAAAAAAAAAGATTAAAACAGTCCCATCCACAAATGTATTTCAGTTTCATGCGTGAATTAAGTACTAAGCATAGAGGAATGAGAAGACAAGTTACCTATCATGGGTAGAAACTTTTCCCCATCCATTTTGACAGAGGAAACCTCGGACTTTGCTGAACC
Organism: Monodon monoceros; assembly: GCF_005190385.1. Lineage (NCBI taxonomy): Eukaryota > Metazoa > Chordata > Mammalia > Artiodactyla > Monodontidae > Monodon > Monodon monoceros. The sequence goes on from NW_021703774.1 coordinate 147,933,432, forward strand.
CACCACCCACCTCACCAACAACCAGCACCCCTGAACCGGATACCAGCACTGTACCCCAAGATGCTGCCACCATCCCCAGCTCAGCCATGCAGGCCCCCACAGGTAAGAGCAGATCACAGTATTAGCTGCAACAAGCCCCAGGCCCCAGTGTCTATACTTTCTCTTTTACTGCACCAATAATTAGCCCCCTATCCATTTATAAATCTAAACAGAATCTTAAAAAAAAAATTTTTTTAACTTTGAAATAACTTCAGAGAAACCTCCATTCTGTCAAAACAATCAAAGAAACTTGGGTAGATGTTCTGTGAACTCAGCGTTGGGGATCTGGGGCATGGGGGTGGGGTGGACATGGGGCCAGCACCAGGAGCTCCCTGGCCCAGTTTGTAATTATACCCATCCTTTCCAGTTTGGGGTGCTCCCTCTTTAGTGATCCCTTCCAGAACCCTTCCAGCACAATAATAATTCTGCCACCACTCATATATGTATGACACTGCTCTGTTTTTTTTTTAACGTCATTGATGGTGGCAAATCTTGGTGCTGTGAAAGTATTTCAGTGCTCGTTTGATTCAAAGCAAAATCTGGTAACTAAAGTGGGTGCGTAACCACCTGGGTTGTGCGTATCTGTTCCCATTTCGTAAACTATATATGGAGGTAACTCTAAAAGAGCTACCCCTTTAGAATAGATAAACATAGATATACAGCCTCCCTGTGGGGTAACTAAAAAGAACAATACTCATTTTTTATGTCTAAATTAAGATACATATGTGAAACCTTACGTTTGTTACTCTGCAGATACTCCATCTTCTTAGGGAAATCTAAGCAATTGGAATGATCCCCATGGAAGTTAGGGTAGTCTTTTTCTTAGGAGTTGAATTTGTCTCCACCCAAATCCTAGAATGTTAGCACTTGACGGGAAGGCCAGCTATAGTTTCCTCCCCAAATAACCTTTGGAAAACAACAGGGCCTGCAGTGGCATTTATGTCCAGCTCTAGTCAGGGTACTATCATGTGATTTCTCCAAATGTATCTTATGCATCTAGCCCCAGCTAGTTAATGGGTTTGCTTAGTCCAAAAGTGTCATTAGATTAGTGAACAAAGCTTAGGAGCTTTGACCCTAAGCTCCATGGAAGAGGAAGTAAAGATAGATGAACACCTTGGTGAAGATACTGATTACATTTTCCAGCCTCATGACACGCCCCCTAGGTGCCTGCATACCTGCTTGGTTTACTCCATATCCTTCTAAATATCACTTAGGTGCCTGGATGCCTTTTTAACAAAACCTAGAAGATTCATAGCAGTGGGAGCTTCATGACTGTGCCTCACTTTTCGGTTTAAATGATGTAGACCATCTCTTCTGGCAGTCTCGAAGCTGGCAATCCCTCCCTTGGTCTGAATCTCATAGCCTAGGAAAAGTGGCAACTTGACTTTGTATCCCTGTTTCCTGTTCTTGGCCAGGCTATCGCAGTCTTGACTGATCACTGTTTCACCACCCCAGTTGGACCTTTGCTCTTTCTGTGTGACCTTGATGTCACTTCCTTTTCTGAGCCTCAGTTTCCACACCTATACAACGATATGATTAGTCCAAGTTACCTTTATAGACCCTTCAAATGTTAACAATAAAAGCTATTATAGGGACTTCCCTGGTGGCGCAGTGGTTAAGAATCTGCCTGCAAAGGCAGGGGACATGGGTTCGAGCCCTGGTCCGGGAAGATCCCACGTGCTGGGGAGCAACTAATCCCGTGCGCCACAACTACTGAGCCTACGCGCCTAGAGCCCATTGCTCCGCAGCAAGAAAAGCCACTGCAATGACAAGCCCATGCACTGCAATGAAAAGTAGCCCCTGCTCACCGCAACTAGAGAAAGCCCACGTGCAGCCACAAAGACCCAATGCAGCCAAAAATTAATTAATTTTTTTTAAAAGCTATCATAGATTGAAAGCTGTGTGCTACACTATATCCTTTATTACCAACCTTTCGGGGTTCTTTTAACTGCACGACACTTTTTAAGAGTTATTTTGATCAGAGTTATATACATGCTAATAGTTTAAAGGAACAATAGGCCTACAAGAATTATTACAAAAACAAGACGAACAGTCCCCTCTATGCCCCTGTCATTTACTTCTCACCAAAGGCAATCACTTTTAATTTAGCTGATTCTTTTATTTATCTCCATATATGTAAGTGGAATGTTTATATTGCTTTTTTTTTCTTTTTTTTAGCTTGAGGCATTTTCAACTGACAACACACTTTAACTCTTCCTTTTCTTTTTTTTTTGGCAACCCAGGATTTAACTCTTCATCTCCTTACCCGTTACCCACCCACACATGCTTGTGTATCTTAATACTATGATATTATAATTGTGATTAGATTGAAATTCATTCATTTGCATTGTTACTTGTTATAGGCTATTCTCAGTTGAACTGTAGAGTACTATGATTACTTTTCCTTTATTGTACAGAATTTTGTTTTAGAGTAAATCTTGATTTCTTTGTTATGTGTTTATTTTGCTATATACTTATTAACTCAGCCTTAAACTCTCTTACTGCCATATACATCTTTCTTTATGTTCAAGCACGTTTTATATTCTATCCATTTCAAACTCTAAAAGAAATCTCTTCTGGAGCCTTCTGAGTTCCTTGACAACCTCTTCACCTCTCTTTTGTGTTATCCCCAGTTTGCTCCTTCCCACATCTTTATTTTCCCATGTAATCTTTCTTAAATTTATATCTTCCGTTTTGTGTGAAACCTGTTTATTCCCTTTGAAGCTTCTCTTCATCCCCATTATTCTGAAATTTCACCTAGGATGTATTTTTACCCACCATGTGGACACATAATGTGCCTATTCCATTATTTGACTTCTTGAAACTTCCTTAAATTCATCAATGATTTTCTCCCACTTTTTCTCTATTCACTGTTCCTGGCATACATGTTATTCAGATGTTGACCCTCCTGAAGTTGTCCTCTATATTCTTGACCCTCTTTATTCTTATTCCTATTCTCTTTGTCTTTTTGCTCAACTTTCTTCAAGCTTTCCTCAACTCTGTCCTCTAAACTTTGTATTGAGTTTCTTGTTCCTGGCATTTTGCTTGTAAAAGTGTCATTATTTATTACTCTAGTGGCATTTTCCAAAGGGTATTTGGTAGAAAACCAGTCTTGCAAAATGCTCTGCATAAAGGGATTTTACATACATTTAGGAACTTGGTCACATACATTTAGGAAAGCCTTATACTCTGCTTACCCACTCTTGGATGTTTGCATTGGCTATGAAGAACTCTTTTTTGTTTTCTGAACTTTTTACTAGACTGTTTTTTTTAAGTACAGGAGGTACAGAGCTTTCCCGTATACCCCCTGCTCCCACACATGCATGGCCTTCTCCATTACCAACATCCCCCACCAGAGCAGTATGTTTGTTTCAATTGATGAACCTGCACTGACACATCATTATCACCCAAGGTCCGTAGTTTACCTTAGAGTTCTCTCTTGGTGTTATACTTGCTATGGATTTTGACAAATATATAATGACATGTATCCACCATGATAGGATCCTACAAAATAATTTAACTGCCCTAAAAATCCTTTTTGCTCTGCCTATTCATTCTTTCCTCCCCACTAATCTCTGGCAACTACTGACCTTTTTACTGTCTTTATAATTTTGCCTTTTCCAGAATGTCATAAAGTTGAAATCATTCCGTATGTAGTCTTTTCAGATTGGCCTTTTCACTTAGCAATATACATTTAAATTTCCTCTGTGCCTTTTCATGGCTTGATGGTTCTTTTTTTTTTTTTTTAGTGCTAAATAACAACATACCATTGTCTGGCTATACCAATAGTTTATCCGTTCACCTACTGAAGGACATCTTGGTTGTTTCCAAGTTTTGGCAACTATGAATTACGCTGCTATAAACATTCATGTGCAGGTTTTAGTGAAAACATAAGTTTTCACTTCCTTTGGGTAAATACCAAGGAATGCGATTTCTGGATCACATAGTAAGAGTATATTTGGTTATGTAAGAAATTGTCAAACTGTTTTCAAAGTGGCTGTATCATTTTGCGTTCCAACCAGCAGTGAATGAGCGTTCATTTGTTGCTCCACATTCTTGCCAGCATTTGATGGTGTCAGTGTTCTGGATTTGGGCCATTCTAATAGGTGTATAGTAGTATTTCATTGTTGTTTTAATTTGCATATCTCTAGTGACATGTAGAGTAGAGCATCTTTTCATATACTTATTTTCCAGTTGTGTATCTTCTTTGGTGAGGTGTCTGTTAACAACTTTGGCACATATTTTAATCAGGTTGTTTGTTTTCTTATTGCTGAGTTTTAAGAGTTCTTTGTGTATTTGGATAACAGTCCTTTATCAGATCTGTCTTTTGCAAATAATTTCTCCCAATCTGTAGCTTATCTTCTCACTCTCTTGACATTGGCTTTCACAGAGCAGAAGGTTTTAATTTTAATGAGTCCAGCCTATCAATTATTTCTTTCAGGGATCCTGCCTTTGGTGTTATATCTGAAGTCACTGGCATACCCAAGGTCATCTTAGTTTTCTCCTATATTATCTTCTAGGAGTTTTATAGTTTTGAATTTTACATTTAGGTCTGTGATCTATTTTGAGTTAATTTTTGTGAGGGGTGCAAAGTCTATGTCTAGGTTCCTTTTTTTGCATGTGGCTGTCCAGTTGTTTCAGTACTATTTGTTGAAAAGACTGTCTTTGCTCCATTGTATTGCCTTTGCTCCTTTGTCAAAGATCAATTGACTGTATTTGTGTGGGGCTATTTCTGGGCTCTCTATTCTGTTCCATTGATTTGGCTATTCTTTTACCAATACTGTACTGTCTTGAAGTTGGGTAGTGTCAGTCCTCCAACTTTGTTCTTTCCCTTCAATATTGTGTTGGCTCTTCAGGGTTTTTCCCTCTCCATATAAACATTAGAATCAGTTTGTTGATAGCCACAAAATAACTTGCTGGGATTTTGATTGGGATTGCCTTGAATCTATAGATCAAGTTGGGAAGAATGGACATCTTGACAGTATTTTCTTATCCATGAACATGGGGATATCTCTCCATTTATTTAGTTCTTTCTTGATTTCGTTTATCAGAGTTTTGTAGTTTTCTTCATATAAATCTTGTACGTATTTTGTTAGATTTATACCTAAGTATTTTATTTTTGAAGGTGCTAAGGTAAATGGTATTGTTTTTAATTTCAAATTCCACCTATTCATTGCTGTTATATATGAAAGTGATTGACTTTTGTGTATTAACCTTATACTCTGCAGTCTTGCTGTAACTGCTTATTAGTTCCAGGAATTTTCTTTTGTCAGTGCTTTTGCATTCTCTACATAGACAATCACGTCTTCTACGGATAAAGGGGGTTTTATTTCTTCCTTCCCAAACTGTACACCTTTCATTTCCTTTTCTTGTCTTATTACATTAGTTAGGACTTCTAGTACAATGTGGAAAACTTGTGGTAAGAGGGAACATCCTTACCTTGTTCCTGATCTTAGTGGGAAAGCTTCTAGTTTCTCACCATTAAGTATGATGTTAGCTGTAGGGTTTTTGTCGATGTTATTTATGAAGTTGAGGAAGTTTCCCTCTCTTCCTAGTTTTCTGGGAGTTTCCATCATGAATGGGTCTTTGATTCTGTCAGATGTTTTTTTCTGCATCTATTGGTATCATGTGATATTTCTTCTTTAGTTTGTTGATGTGATGGATTACATTGATTTTCAGATGTTGAATCAGTTTTACATACCTGGGTTAAACGCCATTTGGTTGTAGTGTATAATTCTTTTTATATATTGTTGAATTCAATTTGCTCGTATTTTGTTAAGGATTTTTGCGTGTATGTTCATGAGAGATATCGGTCTCTAATTTTCTTTTCTTGTGAAGTCATTGTCTGGTTTTGGTATTAGGGTAATGCTGGCCTCATAAAATGAGTTAAGAAGTATTTTCTCTGCTTCTGTTTTCTGAAAGAGATTAGAGAGAATTGGTAAAATGCATTTTTAAATGTTTGGTAGAATTCTAGTGAATCCATCTGAGCCAGATGCTTTCTGTTTTGGAAGGTGATTAATTACTGATTCAGGTTCTTTAGTAAATATAGGTCTATTCAGATTGTCTTTTTCTTTTTGTGTGAGTTTTGGTAGATTGTGTCTTTCACCAAATTGGTCCATTTCGTCTAGATTATCAAACTTGTCAGCATAGAATTATTCACAGTATTCTTTATATTACCCTTTTAATGACCATGGACCTGTAGTGATCCATCTCTTTCATGTCTGATATTAGTAATTTGTGTCATCTCTCTTTTTTCTTATTAGCATGTCTAAAGGCTGATCAATTTTATTGATCTTTTCAAGGAAGCAGCTTTCCTTGATTTTTCTCTGTTGACTTCCTGTTTTCAATTTCATTGATTTGTGCTCTAATTTTTATTATTTCTTTTCTTATGCTTACTTTGGATTTAATTTGCTCTTCTTTTTCTAATTTCCTGAAGTGGAAGCTTAGATTATTGACTTTAGATCTTTCTTCTTTTATAGCGTATGCATTCAATGCTATAAATTTCCCTCGATTCACTGCTTTGGCTGTATCCCACAAATTTTGATAAGTTATAGTTTCATTTTCATTTAGTTCAAAATATTTTTAAATTTCTCTTGAGATTTCTTCTTTGACCCATGTGTTATTTAGAAATGTGTTGATTAAGCTCCAAGTATTTAGGGATTTTTCACTTATCTTTCTGTTACTGATTTCTGGCTTTATTCCATGGTGGTCTAAGAACAGACATATTATATGATTTCTGCTCTTTTAAATTTGTTAAGTTGTATTTTATGGCCCAGAATGTGGTCCATCTTGGTGTATGTTCCATGTGAGCTTGAGAAGAATGTGTGTTCTGCTGTTGTTGGGTGAAGTAGCCTCTAATATCAATTATATCCAGTTTATTGATGGTGCTATTGAGTTTAACAGTGTCCTTACCACCTGCTGAATCTGTCCATTTCTGATAGAGGGATGTTGAAGTGTCCACCTGTAATAGTGGATTCACCTGTTTCTCCTTGCAGTTCTATCAATTTTTGCCTCCTGTATTTTGATACTCTGTTGTTAGGTGCATACACAGTAAGGACTGACATGTCTTCTTAGATATTTGACCTTTATATCATGTAATGCCCCTCTTTATCTGTGATAACTTTCCTTGCTCTGAAATCTGCTCTGTCTGAAATTAATACAGCTACTCCCACTTTCCTTTGATTAGTGTTAGCATGGCATATCTTTCTCCATCCCTTTACTTTTAATCTATATGTGTCTTTATATTTAAAGTGGGTTTCTTATAAACAACATAGAGTTGGGTCTTGTTTTTTGATCCAGTTTGAAAATCTCTTTCTTTTAACTAGTTTATTTAGACCATTGACATCTAAAATGATTATTGATATAGTTGGATAAATATCTACCATAATTGTTACAGTTTTCTATTTTTTTGCCTTTGTAATTTGTTCCTGTATTTGTCTTCCACTCTTTTTCTGCCTTTTGTGGTTTTAACTGAGCATTTTATATGATTCCACTTTTTCTCCTTTCTTAGCATATCAGTTTTATTTCTTTTTTTACTTTTTTAAATGATTATCCTTGAGTTTGCAAATAACATTATAACTAATCCAAGTCTGTTTTCAAATAACACTATACCACTTCACAGATATAATAAGAATCCTAATTCCTCCTGTCCATCCTTTGTATGATTACTGTCATTCATTTCACTTAGACATAAGTATGTATAAGCATGTACATATATATATATACATAAGCATACACAAATACATCATTGCTATTTCTATTTTGAACAAACTGTTATCTGTTAGATCAGTTAAGAATGAGGGGACTTCCCTGGCTGTCCAGTGGTTAAGACTTCACCTTCCAGTGCAGAGGGTGCAGGTTCAATACCTGGTTGGGGGTCTAAGATCCCACATGCCTTGTGACCAAAAAACCAAAACATAAAACAGAAGCAATATTGTAACAAATTCAATAAAAACTTTAAAAATGGTCCATGTCAAAAAAAAATCTTTAAAAAAAAATAATAAGTTCTTATTTTGCCTTCACGTATTCTGTCTCTGATGCTCTTTTTTTTGTGTAGAGCCAAGTTTCTGACCTATGTTATTTTCCTTCTCTCTAAGGAATTCCTTTAACATTTCTTGCAGGGCAGATCTACAAGCAACAAACTCCATCAGTTTTTCTTTGTCTGAGAAAGTTGTTTTGTTTTGTTTATAAATTTATTTATTTATTTGTTTTTGGCTGTGTTGGGTCTTCGTTGCCACGCACGGGCTTTCTGTAGTTGCGGTGAGCAAGGGCTACTCTTCGTTGCGTTGCGAGGGCTTCTCATTGCGGTGGCTTCTCTTGTCGCGGAGCATGGGCCCTAGGCGCATCACTGTGCCACCAGGGAAGTCCCTGAGAAAGTTTTTGTTTCTCCTTCACTTTAATTTTTCAAGGGATATAATTCTAAGTGGGTGGGTATTTTCTCTCAACACTTTAAATATTTCACTCCCTTCTTTTCTTGCTCACATAGTTTCTAAGGATGTAATTTTTTATTGTTGCTCCTCTATAGGTAAGATGGTTTTTTTCCTCTGAAACCCTTCAAGATTTTTTAGCTTTGATTTTCTGCATTTTTGAATGTAATATGCCTAACATGTAGTTTTTTTGTGTCATTTATCCTGTTTGGTGTTCTCTGACCTTCCTAATCTGTGCTTTGGTGTCTGACATTAATTTGGGGAAATTCTCTGTCATTATTGCTTCAAATATTTCTTTTATTCCTTTCTTTCTTCTCCTTCTGGTATTCCCATTATGTGTATGTTACTCCTTTTGTAGTTGTCCCACAGTTCTTGGACACCCAGTCTATTCTGGGTGGAGGCTTTTTTTTTTTTCAGTCTTCTTTTTTCTTTGCTGTTCAGTTTTGGAAGTTTCTATTGAGATGTCCTCAAGTTCAGTGATTCTTCCCTTGGCTGTGTCCAGTCTACTAATTAGCCCATCAAAGGCATTCTTCATTTCTGTTACAGTGTTTTTGATCTCTAGCATTGATTTTTTATTTTCTTAGAATTTCCATCTTTCTGCATACATTGTCCATCTCTTTTGCATGCTGTCTGCTTTGTCTATTAGAACACTTAGCATATTAATCATAGTTGTTTTAAATTTTTAATCTAATAATTCCAGGGACTTCCCTGGTGGCGCAGTGGTTAAGAATCCGCCTGCCAATGCAGGGGACACGGGTTTGAGCCCTGATCTGGGAAGATCCCACATGCCGCGGAGCAACTAAGCCTGTGTGCCACAATTACTGAGCCTGCGCTCTAGAGCCCATGAGCCACAACTACTGAGCCTGAGAGCCACAACTACTAAAGCCCGCGTGCCTAGAGCCTGTGCTGCACAACAAGAGAAGCCACCGCAATAAGAAGACCACACGCCGCAACTAGAGAAAGCCCATGCGCAGCAACAAAGACCCAACGTAGCCGTAAATAAATAAATAAATAAAATTTTAAAAAATAATAATAATAATAATTCCAACATCCCTGCCATGCCTGAGTCTAGTTCTGATGCTTGCTCTGTCTCTTCAAACTTCATTTTTTTGCCTTTTAGTTTACCTTATAAATAGGCCTTTAGTAATAATGGTAAGGTATGAGGGGAGGAGAAGTATTCTATAGTCCTATGATTAGGTCTCAGTCTTTCGGTGAGACTGTGCTCTTGAACTGTGAACTTTACCAGTGTTTCTTAGTCCCCCTCATGCCCCTTAGATGGGGCAGGATGGCTGGAGGGGGCTGCAGTTGGTTATTTCCCTTCCCCCAGGTAGATTAAGCTCTGATCAAATCCCAGCAGATTAAGTTCTGGTAAAATAATTTCTCCTGAGGGTAGGCCTTGTTAAGAAGGACAGAATGCTCTGGCATATTTTTAAATGGCTCCTTTTCTCCCCTCCCCCTGCTGGAAGCATGAGGGCATTTTTCTCCGATATTCACTGTGAGAACCTGGTCGAGCTTCTGGAGGTAAAACTCACAAAAGTGTGGGACCACCCCCACCCCATGAGTGGATCCCCCCTGGAGTTTTTAACTCTTAGACTTGTTCACACAGAGCTTCCAGTAGGAATTCTATAGTTTAGATTTTCCTACCTCTGCACGAGTTCCTGTGGCGGTTTCTTTTTAGTAAATTGTGAGTCTCTGTGTTCACCCGTCTGTCTCTTGGTGGGGAGCAGCAGTTTGCCCTGTGACCTCAGTTCTCTGATGGATCTAAAAAGGATAGTTGATTTTGCAGGTTGTTCAGCTTTTTACTTGTTGTCAGGATGAAGTGGCTACTTCCAAGTTCCTTCCACGCTGGACCCTTCTCTGAATCTTTTCTTCAGCCTCTAATTCTGATATCATGGATGCAGTAGAAAACCAAAACATGACAATATACAAAAATATCTTTATGACCTTAAGATTGGGAAGGATTTTTAAAATAAGACAATAAGCATAAATTAGAAAAAGTATATAACCTTTATATTCCTCGAAAAGGTAATATCAGTATATTCGACTGTACTATAATTAAAGCAGAGGCAGCTCATCTCTCTTCCACATTGCATCAGTTGAGGTGGTTCAGCTGGGACTGTTGGATCCACTTCCAAGGTGATCCATTCATGCGGCTAACAAAATTGGTGCTGGCCGTTGGTTCTTCTCTGCACGGATGCCTCCAAAAGGTATCTTGGGCTTCCTCATCCCAGGGTGACTGGATTCCAAGAGCAAGTGTCTCAAGAAACAGAAAGTGGAGGCTACCATTTTCTTAAGGCTTGAGCCCCCAAATCAACAGAGCATCATTCCCATATCATATTCTATTGATCAAGCGGTCACAGAGCCCAGATTCAAGAGAAGGGGAGTAGACCCCACATCTTGCTGGGAGGAGGGTCAAAGAATTATGGACCATATTTTAAAACCACATCAGTCCACTTTCTGGACATAAGTTATTTACATTTTTACCACTTGGAAGATTTATTCTTCCCCTTGCAAGATTCCCCATTAAAGGTCTCATCCCTTTACAACGTTGGGCTCCAGATCTGGCATCTCATCATCTAAGTCAGATCCAGGTGCAAATGAGACCTCTCAGGTGCAGTTTCTCAGATATAGCTCCTTGAGTGTAGTTCTTCTCAGACCGAAGACCTGTGACCTAAAGAAACATGTTGTCTACTCCCCACATACCCAGCATACGGTGATGGGGTAGGCATAGGATAACTTATAGATACATTCATTCAAAGGGGAAAAAACCTGGAGGCACATAACAGTCACTGGTTTATAGAAATTCTGAAATCCAGCTGGGCATATGTTGCCAATTTCTTAGTTAGATCCAATACTACTTTCTGGGAGTTGTTTCCATGGCTCTTTGGTTTTGTCCCCTGAATCATCCTTCCTTTTCCATAGGAAATCTGAGATTGCCTTCTCAGTCTTCCTCCTGATTGTAAAAGGTTGGGGGTTCAAAGAATTCTTTCCATTTTGTACCATCTCTGCCCCTTTTAATCTGAGCTAGCAATGCTTCTGCCAGAATGATTCTCTTAGAAACTTGAGAATAGAAGCCTAAAAGGTCTTAAGAAGGCTGTCAGTGAGGGCTTAAAGGAAAGTGAGGAAAATCTTATTGGAAGATGGCGGACAGGAGACACCTGCTAGGTAGTGATGGAAACACTGTCTGATAACACTGTCACCTGCAGTAACATGGAACTAGGAAATGTACCTGATGAACTCAGTGAAATGTAAGGAGATTTCCAGACAAAGTAATGAAGTGCCACCTGGCTTCTCACTGCCTATGATAAAATGTAAGATGAGAGAGATGAGCTTCAAAAAAAAAACATAGCAAATAAAAAAGTTCCAGGACTCACTGGAAATGCTTCTCATTTCCAGTCTCTCCAGAAGGCAAATAGTTCTAAATTAAGAAAGGGTCAAATCCAGAATGGGACAATAAAAATCTTTCGTTAAGATGTCAGAATGATTTAAGACTATGCTTCATAGTCTCTTTCAGACCAAAAGGCCCTCTAAAAATCGTAAGGGCAAGACTCACAGATACTCTTTCTTAAACAGTAAGATTTTTACGAATCTTAAGGGCATTGTCTCACAGCAGCTATACAGGAAGCCCAAAGTAGAGAAGGTCTTATCTTCAAGAGATTTGTGATTGCGGCTTTTAGCTAATGAAGTAAATTTCAATAGTGTTCATAGAAAACCCCCCAAGTTTCATTCTGGTGGAAGCATTGCCACCTCAGACTAATAGCGCCAGAGATAGTGCAAAATAGACTAGTACAGAATCCTTTAGACCCCAACGTTTTACAGGCTTCTATTCAAGGCCCTTTCAGCTTCACTCACATTCTTTTTGTGGGCTTTTATGCTTCTTTCTGCTTCCAAGTCCCAAAGCCAATGTCATGTGTGTTGGACTTCTGTTACTGTAGCACCCTATATCTGATACCACATTCTGTTCCAGTAATCTTTTGCTACATAACAAACCACTACGAAACTTCATGGCTTAAAACAACAATGTGGGCAGTGCTGGGTGGCGACAGCTGGTCTCTCTTCCCTGCAGTGTCAGCAGTGGTGGCTTGACCCCGACTGGAGGATCCACTTCTACCGCAGAGCTGACAGGTTGGCTCTGGCTGTTGGTTTCTCTCCATATGGACCTCGCCACATGTGGCTTTGCCTCCTCACATATGCCAGTTGGGTTCCAAGGGTGAACGTCCCAAGAAAGAAGAAGTGGAAACTGCCAGTTTCTTAAGGCCTGGGTCCAGAAACTTGGCACAGTGTCATTTCCACCATAGGTTATTGGTCATGTGTCACAGAGATCAGTGGAAGGAATGTCAAAGAATCTGGGAACCACAGTCTTTGGAAGGTTTTATCCTTTGGCTTTTGTATTTCACCCTTTTAATCCATATAGAATTTTTTTTTTTAAATCATCACTGAACTGGTTATATTTTTTCCTTTTTATGTGCTTTAATTAAGTAAAATTTACATACAGTGAAATGTACATATCTTAATATACAATTTGATGAGTTTTAATTAATGTAAGCAGCCATGTAGCCACAGCGCCAGTCAAGATAAGAGTCATTTCCACCACCTGGATGTTGCCTCATGCCTCCTTACGGTCAGCCTTCACTCTCGCCTTTATTCTGATTTCTGTCACCATAGGTTAGATTTTCCTGTTCCTGAAATTCATGTATAAATGGAATCAGATTGTGTGTACTATTTTGTATTTGGTTTCTTTCACTCAAAATAATGTTTTGAGAAGCATTCGTCAATAGTTCATTCTTTTTTAATGCCAAGTGGTATTCCAGTAAATAAATATACCACAATTTGTATATCTGTTCTCTTGCTGATGGACCTTTGGGTTGCTTCTAGTTTGGGGCTATTATGACTAACCTGCTATGAACATTTTAATAAGTGTCTTCTCACAGACATAATGTTTTCACTTATTTTCATTACTCTTTTCTCTTTGAGTTCGTCATTTTTATTTGTTTTGTTTTCAATGAAAGAGTCATATTATGACATGGAAATTCTAACCATTTCTTAACAGGCTTCAGCCAATTCTTTTATTGTCTTTATAGACTTTTTTATTAAGTCTTTATAGACTTTTATTAAGTCTACCTTCACACTGACCTGCAGGGGCCCCTGCCCATTCTTGGGCCTTTTGTGAATTTTAAAGATGGAGCAGCTTGGCTCTCATCATTCCCCACTCTTGGTTAAGGATTCAGCATTCTTGGGTCTGCTGAGTCAGTTGCTACTTTGTCACTCTGCTTTCCAGCTTCCAGAATTTTAAGTTGTCTCCTTTCTTGTTATCTGGCTCATTTTAGTGGGTTTTAAGAGAAAAAAGAGTTAAATATATATTTCAACGCATCTTGTTTACCCTTTTCTTTTTTTTCCTTCCTTTCTTTTTCAGCCGTCACCTTCCACATCCTGCCTCTCTTTTTGTTTTCTTCCCTCCATCTTGCTTCCCCTTAGATTTAGAATGGCGACGGTGGAAGAATCCTCAGGCAGCATCTGGCTCAGCCCCTCCATTTTGTGGATGGCAAACCTGAGGCCCAAAGAGGACAGCGGTCCGTCCACAGCCCACACAGCTACTGCTCTTACCTTTTTGCCTTTAATAACAAAAGAGACTTTTTGCCCTCCTGCCCTTCAGTTAGTGAGCCAGGACAGTGTGAAGAAGCAGAGTACCCCCTACTCAAGTGGAAGCCTAGAAGTCAGGTCAGCAGAAGGAATGCCGTAGCTGGCCAGGCAGCTGCGGGTCCTCTCTGGAGACCAAGAAGCAAGTCTGGGTAGGACTGCCTCTTTCTTCCGTGCTCGCCCTGCCTCTGCCCTAGCACAGTGGCAGGTGGGAGGTTGCAGTTAGGAGAGTGCCCAGCTGTCTTGACAGGAGAAAGTACTGAAACAGAGAAATACATAGGTGGGACCCTCAGGTCCTTTGCATGTTTTTCTTTATTCCAGTTTTCTTCTATTTTCACTACTTTCTTTGAGCCTGAGTGTTGATGTAGAAGATAACAAAGGGACTCTAAGGCCCAGAACGGAAGGCAAGGCAAGTGACTGGTGGTTTGACCACACTAAGTCCAAAGCCAAACACACACAAGCACTAATATTGCCAGAGCCCCCAGCTCCATACACAGAGCATGTAAGAGGTACCAAGAATATGTAAGGCAACCAAGGACCGAAAATGAAAGTACATACATCTGGAAAATTGCTTAGATCTTCTTTTCAGCGTACAGAAGACAAAGTGCAAGTTCTGTGCCTTGGCTGGTCTGGGCTGTTCTCCCAGCAGGCTGCGTTCCCAGAGCTTTGGTCATGCAGTTTGGGCTGGCAGCAGCTGGGTACAGCCACCCTCTACCCCCTCCCACGGTGTTTCACAGCTTAGCAGCTGGGAATCCTGTAGAGACCAGAGCCAGGGTATGAAAGACGAGGAGAGCACTGTTGTCTGACTTCTCTACCCTGGATACTCTATAAGCTGCTTTGATTCTTTGTCTCCTGCAGTTTGTATTTACTTGAACAAGAATGGCAGCACAGGCCCCCACTTAGATAAGAAGAAGGTCCAGCAGCTCCCTGACCATTTTGGGCCAGCCCAAGCCTCCGTGGTGTTGCAGCAGGCTGTGCAGGCTTGCATCGACTGTGCTTATCACCAGAAAACCGTCTTCGGCTTCCTCAAACAGGGTCACGGTGGTGCAGTTATCTCAGGTAAGCGCCCCTGGGCTGGTATGGCTCCTAGTCAGAGGAGCGGGCCTTTTCAACTGGCTGATTTCTAGCAAGGCATCCTGGTTGCTACTTCACACCTGTAGGCTCTGGAGAAATATGAAAGTATTCCATTTCTCAGAGAGTCCTCATTTTCAACTCCCAGAGCCCCTCCAGGTCTTCTGCATATCACTGCCAAGTAGAATACCCACGCAGACTCTGTCTTCCTGCCTAGCCTCTCCCATACAGAAAATACATGGCTGCGTTGCTTTAAAGATGATCACAAGAAAAAATCCAGAGGAGGCTGTATTGTGGAAACAGTAGAGTTTCTCCAGACTGCCATAGCCTCCTAGCTGGCTTCAGGGAACCACAGAACTCTGCACTCATTCTTTTGACTCCTTAGCTTCCCAGTCCTAAGCCAGCCCTGATACAGGGGAATTGAATCTCAGGGCAGAGTGGGAAGAATCATCCCTCTCTTTCCTGCTATGAGAGTTTGAGTCAGTTGCACAGAGTATGGTTTTTTGGTTCGTTTGTTTTCACTGAGAATAGTCACTTTTTCTGCTGTGCCCTGCTCTGTTTCAGTTTTCCTAAGTCCAAAACCCCATTCTTACCCACCAAACCTGTGAAGACTTGATCTAGAGCCTTTCGATCTTTATTTTTTTTAAATAAATTTATTTATTTTATTTATTTATTTTTGGCTGCGTTGGGTCTTCATTGCTGCACGCGGGCTTTCTCTAGTTGCGGCGAGCGGGGGCTACTCTTCATTGTGGTGCACGGGCTTCTCACTGCGGTGGCTTCTCTTGTTGCGGAGCACGGGCTCTAGGCATGCGGGCTTCAGTAGCTGTGGCTCTCAGGCTCTAGAGCACAGGCTCAGTAGTTGTGGCGCACGGGCTTAGTTGCTCCGCGGCATGTGGGATCTTCCCGGACCAGGGCTCTCACCCGTGAGAGAGTGAGATTGGCAGGCGGATTCTTAACCACTGTGCCACCAGGGAAGCCCCAGCCTTTCGGTCTTAACTGTACACTACTCCGTAATCTCCTGCCCCTGCCCTCTAACTAGTTGTAGTATCCAGCCTCAGGAAACCCAGCTGACATGGAAGACCCCATAAATACCACCTTTTAGCAGACATTCATTGAGTCCTTACTCTGTGTTAGAGGTTATTGCCAGACACTGGCCAGGGGAAGGGAAGAAAAGAAGATGACATGTTCAGGCTCTGCCCTGATGGAAAAGAAAGACTAGCTCACAGCTAACTGTAGGAGGTGTTATATAATATGTGAGAAATGCATGCAGGGTGGTGTGGGAGCCCGGACGAGGGAGTAATTGGCTGCATGGAGGATGGGGGCAGGCAGGGAAGGAATTGCTATAAAAGGCTGAAAACTGCATGGGAAATCAAGCCTCCCTTTCCTTCTGAGGCTGAGGCCTCTGCCTGGCCTCTCCTTTGCTTCTGTGCAGCAGTCTACAGGGACCCGGCTTTCTTTACCACTTTTCTTTAGCAGCTCTCACCCACACCTTCTCTAGGGTTCTTCCTCTGCCCCAAAATTGGTTCCTGAGAATGACCTATCTCCCCATTTCCTTCCTGCCCTCAGAGACAGATGTAGAGGCCTTTTGCTTGTTAAGGATTATACAGATACATTTTGAATAGAAATAGGTGGGGACTTGAAAAGAAAAACAGGCATGGAATAGTTCCAAATGTTGCCGAACTTCTAGTTGCCCTTATCCAGATCAGATTGTATGCCTCAGCCACTGCTGGCAATAGCTGTATTCTCCTCTTAGGCCCAGCTTCTCTGTTCTTGGGCAATTCTTATGGAAATGGAACCCCAAACGAACAGATTTCCTGGGGGAGGCCCAGCCAACTGATGGAGCAGATAGAATTATGTTCACAGTTGTTTCACAGGCTAAGTAAAATCATTCCAGAGCCCCAGGTGCAACAGACCTGCCCTGGCCACTCCCATCATTGCAAGCCCTGGAGTTGGAGGCAAAAATCAAACCCTCGAGGGAGGGAGGGGAGGGGAAGGAGGGAGGAAACCTGGGCACCGATTGCCTCTGTGTAACCAGGGAAGCCTGAGGCAAGCAGTGGGCTGGACTCCTCCTGCCCTGCCTGCACTGCTGAGCTGAGGAACTGACGCGCTCAGCCCTGTCCGCTTAACTCCACAGCCGTGTTTGACCGTGAGCAGCACACCCTCAACCTCCCAGCCGTCAACAGCATCACCTACGTCCTCCGCTTCCTGGAGAAACTCTGCCACAACCTTCGCAGTGACAATCTGTTTGGCAACCAGCCCTTTACACAGACTCACTTGTCACTCACCACCACAGAGTACAGCCACAGCCACGACAGGTACCTACCAGGTAGGAGCTGGGACGGGGTCTGGGCTAAGAAAGGGGGGCAGGGTAGTAGCAGTAGCAGCAGCAGTGAGGGCCCAGGGCCAGCCCTCAGACCTGCTAGCCTGGCACCTACTACCCCAAGATCTGGTTTTCTGTCCCTTAACTTTGCCGTGTCTAGCACTTTTTGGTCTCCTCTCATCTTTACTGTCTCTTCAGGACCTTGTCTGCTATCTTTAGGATTAACCCTCTTTCCTCTGGATTTTTATCCCTAAAAAAATGGTGGTTCATGATTCTCCTGAATCTGCATGTGGAGCCACCGTGAAGTCACAGGACATCTCCCCGTGTGAATCTGGCAGCAAAGGCCTAACATAGAACTCCCTCGCCAGCGGGAAGGTTTAGTCTCAGGCTGCAGATTGAGAAATTTGCTCCCGGTGATTGGCCATCCACTCTTTCCTTTGGCACATGGCCATAACTCCTCCAGCGCCGCCAGTCGAGCAAGTCAATTCAAGTTCCTGCTGTTTCTAACTAGGCTGGAAAATAACTTTCTTAGTTAACATACCAGACCCACAACGGGAAAGCAGATGCCACGTGGCCGGATCAGTGACTAAGCACTTCTGAGAGAGGTTTGAGTGAATGGAACTCAGCATCTCTAATCTGGAGCACAGGACACGGAACAACAGGGAGGGAAGGGAAGCTTGGCCTTAAACGTAGCAAGGTAGGTCATTATGGGAGAGGGAGGAAAGGCTCTTTAAAAGAGTCCTGTGGACCTTGCCCTGGCCAGAGGAATAGAGAGGCAGTGCTGTCAGCGCTGGGGCTGTGCTGCCTGGTGACGGGGGAGCGTAACTCCAAGAGGTGGCCCCTTCTGACCTGCACAAGTCTTGTTCCCACACTGTCTTCCCTGTTGTCTTTTCATCATTGTCAGAATCACTCCTGATAAAAGTGCCACTTGTGGAAGAATGTGCTGGGGAAGTGACTGTTCACCCATCACCCCCCATCCATCGCCTCTATCTGTACTGCTGCACCCAAAGGAGAATTGCTTATATGACTTGCAGGCAGGGCAGAAAGATGCCTGAATTTCAGACGCTCCTTCTGGGGTCCCCACCATCTGGTCCTTGCAAACATATCTGTGACCCTCTCACTGACCCTTTTCTTCAGAGGGAACTTCTCATCTGACCTACTCTAGATTGCTTTCTTTCAGCGTCACACTCTCTGAGAACAGAAAAGGGCATTCTTACCTGTAGTTAGGATATTGCCCTGGGAGTCTGGGCTGGGCACGGTGGAGTTGGTACACACAAAGGCAGGTTGTTACATATCCCCTGTTGCTGGCATTCAGGAACTCTGAGCTGCGCTTCAATAATTAAAATTAGCCCTACCTGAGATTCTGGAAGAATGGATACACGAGAGAGGGTAGCATGTCCATGAGCGTAGCTGCTAGTCTAAAGAGAGATTTCTCAAAGAAATAGGAACTCAGAATTCTTTTTTTTTTTTAAGCATTTCTTCTTCTTTTTTTTAAAGTAATTTATTTATTTATTTTATTTTTGGCTGCGTTGGGTCTTCGTTGCTGCGCACAGGCTTTCTCTAGTTGTGGTAAGCGGGAGCTACTGTTCGTTGCAGTGTGCGGGCTTCTCATTGCGGTGGCTTCTCTTGTTGTGGAGCACTGGCTCTAGGCACGTGGGCTTCAGTAGTTATGGCATGTGGGTTCAGTAGTTGGGGCTTGCGGGCTCTACAGCGCAGGCTCAGTAGTTGTGGCGCATGGGCTTAGTTGCTCCGCGGCATGTGGGATCTTCCCGGACCAGGGCTCGAACCTGTGTCCCCTGAGTTGGCAGGCGGATTCTTAACCACTGCGCCACCAGGGAAGCCCCAGAATTCTTAAATGCAATAACACCGCTAACAACCAAGAGAAACGCACTGGTGGCAGCATGCAGAGGCTGGTAGGGGTGTACATCATGGGCCTGCAGTTGTGATGATAGTTTGGGATTGGGGCGTGTCACCTTTCCTGGGAGTTCTGTTCCAGTTTGCATCTCTCTGATTCAACTACCAGACAAGAGGAAGGAGGCTTTAGCCACTCTTCCTTCTTGCCTCACCAACTAAGAAGAGACAAAGACCAGGGTTATCACCTTCTGCATTGGCTGCCCCCCTTCCCTTCCCTCTTTTTCATACAGATTCAGCCAGCTCCCTGTGCTCTCCTATGATCTCTAACCTCTGTTTCTCATAGTGGGTGCTCAGCAGCTTGGCTGCTCTCACCCTAGTTTCTGTTTGCTTCCCTGAGATGTTTTAACTCTGCCCAGACAAACTAGACCTTTGCCGAGATTTCTAACTCTTCTGTGCTCCCTCGCTTATCTTTTCTGCCTGCCTACCTACCTCCCTCCCTGCCTTACTGACCCTTTGCTCCACCTCTGATCATTTTTCATTTCCTACAGTTTTCCGATTAGTTACTCAGACCTCTGCCAAAGAGCTTGATGTGCATAAGGGCTTTCTTTTGCTTTGCCCTTTGGATCTGGTGTTTATTACTCCCACCCTTCTGCCTGGCTACACGCTTCTGCTAGTTCGACATCTGAAGATACCACCTCTCTTATCCAGGAGCTTACCAGCCCCCTCTTTCTTCCCTACAGCCCTGTACCCATTTCTGAGTAGGGTAACTGACTACACATTTCCAGTATAGCAAATAGTCACCAAGTGTACATCCCATTAGGCTTCCTTACCTAAGCTGAGACTTAGCTTTTTCCTCCAGTGTTTTATTTTGAAAAATGTCAAACTTATAGAAAAGTTGTACAGTGGTACAGTGAGCAGCCGTGTACTCTTCACCTAGATTTGCCACTTAGCTTTTTGCAGTATTTACTTTATCTGTTTCTCTAAGTATATATACATGTATGCGTTTCTGTGTAGTTTTTGTTTGTTTACTGAACCATTTGATAGTTAAGTGCAGATGAGAGACTTGATCCTTAAACACTTTTGTATGTATCTCCTAAGAACAAGGAACACAATACTATTATCATTCTCGAGAAGTTTAACATTAATAAAATCTACTAACTGATATATATAGTCCATATTCAGATTTCCCCAGTTGTCCCAGTAATGTCCTTTGTAGCTTTTTTTTTTTTTTTTTCCTAATCCAAGATCCAGTGAAGGGTAATCCACTGCATTTAGTTATCCTGTCTCTTTAGTTTTCTTTTATCTAGAGCAGTTTTCCAGCCTTTTTTATCTACCTTCCATGATATGACATTGGCATTTTGAAGAATTCAGGCCAGTTGTTTTGGTTCAGATCATCAAACATTTATCAAATACTTACTCTGTGCTAGATCCTATACTGGGCTCTGGGGAGACAGAGAGAAAACAGACTCAATCCCTACTCTAAAAGAGTTCCCAGCTCAGAGAGGAGATACAGGTAAACATGTATGTGGTAAGAGCATGGAACCAAAGGTACTCTGGCCCAGCCAGGAGTGATGAGCTGGGAGTATGGTGAAAGAAGAGGTCAGGGAAGGATCCCTCAGGGAGGCAATGGCAGCTCAGAGTCCCTTCTTAAGAACTACACACGTGGCTGGATCAAGTACGAGGCCTATAAAGATTAAGTGAGAAGGAGCTCTTTTTCTGGTCCTCCAGAATGGTATTAAACAGGAGATTGTATTAATTTAGCTGATCCCAGTGACTATTAATGTTAGCTGTAGTTGAAATCCACCTAGCATTCACCTCTGGGCCTGCTGGTTCCTCTCTGCTGAAGGAAGTGGTTCATTTGTCCCATGACAGTGAGTTCCTCGTGCCTGTCTTTCCAGTTCCATCCAGGTCTTCTAAGCTGGTTATAAAGTGGTTCTCCTGACAAAACCCCAAAAATCACGGAATAAAAGCCAGATAAGAACTCATAATTTCTTAGGATGCCCCTTCATTCCCACACAAGGTTTCCTCATAGAACTGTCAGAGTTTTAAGAACACTCAAATGTTTATAATTAATTGAAACTGTAGTGATTCCATTATTCGGTCAGACAGTCAGTCAACCCAGTATTTATTGACAACTCTGATTTGGGTATAGAGGGTTCCATTGTAAATTAGGAGTCAAGGTCGTTACACCCACAGAGCTTACAGCCTGGTAAACAATATGAACAAATAAGCAAACAAATTAATTCATGGTGATGAGTGCTTTAATGGAACAAGTTCAGAGTTCAAGAGTTCAAACCCGGTGTGTCAGGGAAGACCTTCCAGAAGAAATGATATATACACTTGGACCTGAAGGAGTAGGATAATGACGTAAAGGTGCCACAGACCCAAAGAGATGGAAGAGGGGATGATGAAGGATGTTCTTGCTGACTGAGCGTGTGAGACTGTGAGGGGCAAGAGGAAACCTGACTTGTTTCAGAAATACAGTGTAGAAAAGAAGAATGTAAGCAGTGAGGCTGGAGTGGTAGCAAAGGCCCAGGCAGAAAAGGTCTAATTGACCAGGTTACAGACTTTATGTCATTGAGCAGTGAGGACCCATTGAAGTATTAAAGCCATGACTGTGTTATGGAAATAACATAATCAGATTTGTGTTTTCAAAAGCTCACTCAGGGTACTTACTGTGTGGGAGAATAGTTGGAGTAGAGCAAGAGGTAGGCCGGGGGACCAGTTGGAGGTTTTTGAATTCTGCAAGGCCTCCTAGATTTGGGGATTGTCCTTTCCTTTGATATCCAAATCTAAATAAAATTAAATGACACCACCACCACCCCGCCCATCCCACATAACCCAGGATGAGGTTACGTTTTCCTCGTAGTAGTGCATACTTCTAGCTCAGAATTCCTGCTTCTGAGTCGGTTCTTAATCCCTTTTTCCCCTGTCAGTTCCTGTAGTTGATGGTCTCTCCTGCAGTGGTTTTTGCCCCAGCAGTTTGATCCAGCTCCTCATCCTTCATTTCCCTAAGGAAAAACCAACACAAGTTTGTTAGGTGTGCTAGACTTGTACTGAAGTCGTGGGTAGAAAGAAGGATACTTACCACAAACGAAAGGAAGCAGTTTAACCTTTTTGTTTTAGTGTTTATCAGATGCTACAGCAAATACCTTACTGGCCTCTTTCACCTTAGGCCTCCGCCTATTGCCATTTTCTGCGACCCATTCTAGATTTGGAGGAATTCCCTTTGCCCTCTGGTTTCTCTGTTCCCTCCATCCCATACCTCCTCCCTTCCAAGCTATCAACAGGCAACTCCAAATTAATTTATGGTGCAAAATAATTTTGTTTGCTTTTGTCTCAGCTTTCCCCTTCTACACAATGCCCAGACCTTGCCTTTCATACCAAAAGAACCATTAGTGTAATTATCTAAAAGAAAGTACTAGCTAGCCTAGATCTATACTTTCAGCAACTCAAAGAACAAAGGGAAAAGCTGTGGGTGGAGAGATTTGTTCCATCTGTTCTATGTTCCCTTTTTTCTGCCTTCCTGTGGATTAATCCAGTTTTTTAATGATTCTATTCTATTTCTTTTGTTGGTTTGTCAGCTATAATTCTTTGTTTTGTTATTTTAGTGGCTGCTTTAGTTTGTATTATACATTTGTTTTAACATATCACCATCTACTTTAAAGTAATAATCATCTCCCTTTACATATAGTATAAGAACCTTAAAACAGTATGCTTCTCACCTCCTGGCCTTTATGCTATTGTTATTATCCATTTACTTCTACGTATTTTATAAATCCCACTTTACATTGTGACTGTTTCACTTTAAACAGGTCTTTACCTTTGGAAGATTTTTTTCAAATAAGAAAAAATTGTTTTATATTTACCCTTTTATAGTTACCATTTCTCCTACTCTTCATTCTTTAGTGTAGAGCCATTTCATACCATCATCTTCTCTCTGCCTAAAGGGCTTTCTGTAACATTTCTCGTAGTCATGTCTACTGTCGTTGAGTTCTTCCAGCTTTTGTTGCTTTGAAAAAGGTCTTTTTTGTCTTTGTTTTTTGTTTTTGTTTTTTTTTGGCGGTATGTGGGCCTCTCACTGCTGTGGCCTCTCCCGTTGTGGAGCACAGGCTCTGGACGCGCAGGCTCAGCAGCCATGGCTCCCAGGCCCAGCCACTCCGCGGCATGTGACCAGGGCACACGAACCCGTGTCCCCTGCATCGGCAGGTAGTCTCTCAACCGCTGCACCACCAGGGAAGCCCTTGTCTTTGCTTTTGACAGGCACTTGTGTTGAGTTTAGAATTCCAGGTTGACTTTTTTGTTGCTCAGCATGCTAAAGATGTGGCTCTACTGTCTTCTGGTTAGCGTTGCCTCTGATGAGAAGTCTTCTGTCATTCATATCTTTGGTCTCTTGTATTCATTCGTCTTTTCCCTCCGGATGCTTTTTAGGTTTTCTCTTTATCATTGGTTTTAAGCAATTTGATGATGCTGTACTTTGGTGAGGTTTACTTCATGCCTCTTGTGCTTGGGGTTAACTGAGCTTCTTGGATATGAGGGTTTGTCTTTTACATCGAATTTGAAAAAATTTCTGCCATTCGCTCTTCATATGTATTTTGTCACATCTCCCTTGGGGACTCCAATTAGACATATATTAATCCTCCTGAAATTTTCCCACAGTTTACTGATGCTTTTAAAATATTTTTTAGCCCTTTTTCTATGTTTTACTTTGGGTAAACTCTACAGATATGGTTAAGTTAGCTTATCTTTTCTTTGGCAGTGTCTAATCTACTGCTAATCCACCCCATGTATTTTTCATCTCAAACGTATTTTTATTTTTAGAAGTTCAGTATGGGTCTTTTTATATCTTCAGTGTCTGCTCAACCTACTCAGTCTTTGCTTTACCTTCTTGAACATATGAAATACAGTTATAATCACCTCTCCAGTACTCTGGCCTATGAACTTTAGCTGCCACGTTCTACCTGGACTCTCAGCTCCAACTCCTCAACTCAGGGAGATCACTGGGCACTGTCTGATCTTCCCTTCCCTGCACTGTAGCCAGGAAGCTCTCCACACAGTAAGCTGGGAGCAAGCCTAGGGCTCATCTCATTTGTTTCCCTTCTTTCAGGAGTCTCTATCCTGCACTATCTAATGCCCAGTGTCTGAAAACTTATTTTATATATTTTGTCTTTTCTTTTAGCTGTTTGAAGCAGTAGGGTATGTCTGATCCTTAACTAGCAGCGGAAATCCAGAATGTATCTTGAATCCATGGATATCTTATCATCTCTACTGCCTTCACCATCATCCTCCCTCTCTTGGCCTGAGAGATCCTTTCTGGCCTATCTGGTCCCCTTACTACCTCTCTTGTTCCTCTCTGGTCCATTATCTACTTCATAGCCCAAATGGTCTTCTTAAAGCATAAATGAGATTATGGCACTCCCTCACTTAAAACTCCTTAGTGGTATTCTAGTGCACTTTTATTATTTATGTGGCTGCCTCGGGTCTTAGTTGCGGCATGCGGGATCTTTGCTGTGGCATGCGGGGTCTTTCACTGCAGCGCGCGGGCTCTTCGTTGTGGCACGCTGGCTTCTCTCCAGTTGTGGCACGTGGGCTCCAGAGTGCACGGGCTTAGTGGTTGAGGCGCGCGGGCTTAGTTGCCCCGCGGCATGTGGGATCTTAGTTCCCCAGCCAGGGATCGAACCTGTTTCCCCTGCATTGGAAGGCAGATTCTTAACCACTGGACCACCAGGGAAGTCCCTCTAATGCACTTTTAATAAAATCCAGATGTCTTACTTTGGTTTGCAGTGTCCTGCATGATCTGGCCCCTGCCTACCTCTCCAAATTCATCTCTTTGTTCCCTACATTTTAGCTACATTGTTTTTCCCCATTTCCCTGAATATTCCAAGCTCAGAAAGACCTCCGGGTCTTTCTGTATGTGACCAGGCAGCAGCCCCTAGCCATTGCACCAGGGAACCTACAGCAGATCCTTTCCCATGATCTACCCAGACCCATAAAATTCTCTGCATGTGGGGAGTATCCTGAGTCCTGGACCACATTCTTATCCTTTGTAGTTTTTCTTAGAAATCAACTGTTTAGCTAATGCTTTGGGATGCATTTAGGGCCTCCATTGAACCCTAAAACCAAGCACACTATCTGGCACACCTCCACTTGGACTCTTCTTCAGAGCACAACTTGTCAAGTTGTCAGGGAGGCCTCTCGGTCTCCTCATCTAAAAAGGTCCCCCTGTTATTTTCTGCCTTAATTCCCTATTCCTTTCTTAGGAATACTTACAACAGTTTCTGTTTTTTATGAGCTTGTATTTTGTCATCCTTCCCACTAAATTAAATATTCCATGAGGGGAAGGGTGAAATCTATCTTTTTCACCATTCTCAGTATCCATCACCCTAACTGTCACATAGTAAGTATTTAATAGTATTTGTTGAATGAAAGGATACTTAGTAGAGGATGTGGGACACGTGGTTCAGAGAAGGATATTTTTTTAACATGGGACAGACAAGTCTGTCTTAAGTATGCGTAAGGACTGTGCTAGCCTCTGAGTCCTGTGTTGGTGTAAGATGTTTCTTAGATCCACAACTGTAGTTGTTTCTTGATCATTCAGTTTACCCCCATGAAGGGGAAAGCATGCTTCTGAGTGTAGAGTCCTTGAATCTCAGAAGCAGAAATGGCTCTAGAGGTGACCTAGTATCTAACCCAGCAGACAGTTGTGTTCATCTGACTTCTGCTTAAATACCCCTAATGATATGTTGCTCACAATCACCTTTGGCAATCAGTTTTATTGTTCGATACTTTTGATTACCAAATGCCTTCCTTTTTGAGCTGAAATCTACCTTCTTATAACTCCTACCCCTGCTCTACTCTCTGCCTTCCAAAAAACAAATCTACCTCCAGCCCTCTTCTCTACCCATGACTGCCCTTGGTGTCTTTGTCTCCTCTGACTTTTCTCCAGCCTGTATATGCCCATCCTCTTTCTCCTTTGCCATGAATTCTAGGCCTCTCACCACCGTTCTGGTCATCCTCCACTGGGAACTCTAGTTTTTAAGGTCAGCCTTGCAATGTGATACTCAGAAGATCTGCTTCTCACTGAAAATAGCTGTGTAAGGGCAAGGTCCTTGTCTGTGTTTACCTCTGCATACCCCGTACCTAGCACAGTGGCTGGCACACAAAGGGTGCTCAACAAATGTTTGTTGAATGAATGAACGAGCTCCCTCTCATGCTGATTGTTCTCATGTCTCCAGCATTCACTGGTGAATTCACGTTGATCCTGTGAGGTTAAGGGATTTCATCTCCATTTTATAGATGCACAAGCTGAATCCCAGAAAAAACGTGGTGATCATTGACTAATCATCATGCCAGTAATAGAACTCAAGTGTTCCAGCCCCAACTTCTGATCCCTGGGCCAGTGGTTTCAAAGTTTGTTTTGTTTTAGCAGTAGAACTCCTTTTTTGCAAAGGTAAGATTATATGAAACTCTGGTATATAAAAGCTAAAACCAGAGCTGTTTCGATAGAAGCTGGGATGGGGCCGAGGCTCTACCGAGGAGCTGGGAGTTCTGCAGGGCTCTGTGGAGCACAGTTGGAAAGCACTGCAGTCTTCTGCCCTGGCATCATCCTACTGAAGGCAGCCAGGGCCTCATTTGATCAGCCTTAAGCTGACTAGGACCTCTCAGAGCCTTGGGCATGATGCTTCATTTTTCCTCTTCATCTCATTAGGATAAGATTTAATGACCTTGCCTAGTCCAGGTGCCACCAGTCCAGATTTTCAGACCTCTCAACCAGAATCCGGATTTCTTTTACCATCCTTAGCATTGGCAAGAGAAGAGACACTTACTGATTTTGCCTCACCATCTGGTGAACCCCTGGCATTGTCATCAGA
This sequence comes from Monodon monoceros, assembly GCF_005190385.1. Taxonomy (NCBI): domain Eukaryota; kingdom Metazoa; phylum Chordata; class Mammalia; order Artiodactyla; family Monodontidae; genus Monodon; species Monodon monoceros. The sequence continues at coordinate 147,960,650 of NW_021703774.1, forward strand.
ATTATTCTTCACGTCTGTTAGCTCATGTGAAGTAGGTCTTTGCTGAGTAAAATGAGTACTAGAAAGGTGAGGTCATCACTGTGCTGATAAATACAGAAACTAGAGTTCATTTTCTTCTTGAGCTGTTGCAGAGAACTTCGGTTTACACTCTAACTCTGAATGAAGAATAAAATACAACTCCCCACCTTTGTAAAGTCCATCCCATTCTGTTTTCTCATTTGATGTTCTCAGCATGACAAAGGGTGAGTTTTCCCCATTTTACAGATGAGGAAACTAGTACTCAGAAAAGACAGATATCTTGCCTTGAATCACATACCTAGTGAGAGGCAGGAGCCCAGAAGTAGAACCCAGGCATCCTGTTTCCTGGATTGGATTCCTGTCCTTGTCTCAAAGTGGGACATTGCTATAGTCATCTCTCCTGGAAAATAGGAATCTGAAACCTCACCTGCAGAAATGGGGTGGGATATGGTTTAGGTATCCTAGAGCGCCTCAGAGACTTCTCTCTTCAGAACCATTTCTAGGAAAGGGCTTCATCAGTTAAATTTCCTGAGATATGGATGAATAGCTGTCTCATGCTAGATTTGACTGTAATCCCATGGTTTACCAAGCAATTCTAGGTGAGAATTAGAAAGTAGTCCTAAAATCCTAAACCGTCTTGCCAAAGAGGTCTTATTGTATACCAGACAATTTCCTTGAATTTAGCGTTCATCAGAGGCCCTGTATGAATCCCAAGCATTACCTAAACACCTAATCTCTAAGAAAAACCACAAAGGACAGTGTGATGTGGTCCAGGACCCAAGACATCCCCCAGAAGCAGAGAAGGCAGTGGCCAGAGGATCTGACTTGGTATGGGTAGAACCCAACCATGAGAGGGAGTCTGCTTCAGGTTCTGTAGTGCAAGGATTAGGGGCTGCTGCATGGAGTTGGGCCGTGGCCTGGGTGTAGAAATGTCAGGATGAGGTTCCCTTTACGAAGGCTTTCCTAGCCATTCTCTTTTGATGTTCACAAACCCCTTGGGAGAAAGGGGCCTCCCATGCTGTAGGTTAGGAGACTGAGGTCCTGAGGGAAGCACCTTGTCTGCTGAGTGGCAGAGTCAAATTCTAACCCAGATTCTGTGCTCCATGCCCATGCTCTCACTACTGTACAACCCCAGCTTCCTTGGAATGTTTCCATAACACAAGGCAAATATGAAAGGAGGGAGGAAACATAGGAGCAGATCCTTTGCAGACAGGCCTTTAGCCAGGCATCCAGAAGCATTTCTGAGGTGTCCTGCTGGCTAAGAGGGTCAGCTTCTAAAGTGCCCTCCTCTAAGCAAATGTGTCTCTTCTTCAGCACCCCTATTCCCTGCTCTGGCATCTTGTGTTAGGGCAGACTCTTCCCAGAATAGCTTTCTTTTTTTTTTTTTTTAAGGTTCTCCTTGTCAGAAAAAGCCTAAGACATCCAAACCAGAAGAAAACTCAGAGACCATCTAGTCTAAAAGGAAGTCTCTGAGAAGATCCATGTCCAGAGAGTGGCATTGGGCTTGACTAAGGCCACCTAGTGAGAGCCAGAGCCATGACTGGTACACAGGCACCCTGTGACCCAGCCCAGGGCTCTCTGCTTTGCTGCCTCTTACTCCACCCAAACAGATTCCTGGGAGCCAGCGCCCTGGCAGCCCTTTCAGGCTAGTCCCTGCTGTAACTCTGGTTTTACTGTTTTCCAGGTGAAACCTTTGCCCTGGGAAATAGTCTGGGCCGGTCCTTGGAGCCACACTCAGACTCAATGGACTCCACCTTGAATCCCACCAACCTTGTCAGCACCTCCCAAAATCTTCGAAACCCTGGGTACCGGCCTTTGCTTCCATCCTGTGGCCTCCCACTGAGCACTGCCTCGGCTGTGCGCAGGTTCTGCTCCAGGGGTAAGCTTTTCAGAGTTCTGGCTCTCCTGCCCTCTCTCATTCTTTCCTTCTTCCCTTCCTGAACCCTGGGAGGCCAGAAAGGACTTAACTCTGTTGCCTGCTGCCTGGAGGTTGGAATGGGGTCTGGGCCACCATTGTGCCTGACCAGGCCCCTGGGGAGCAATTGAAGCTCTGGGATTAGCTTGAGAATAACAGAAACTAAGAGCCAGCGACCTAGAGCCAAAGGGACAGGGAAGGAGTCCTTCATTCATTCATGAGCTATTTATTTGAACACCGTCTGTGTTTGTCATGGGGACGCAAAAATCAATCACTTCTTGTCCTTAAAGAGCTGAAAGTCTTGTGGGAGAGACAAACACTTAAATAGATAACTTGAAAACAACATCTTGAGTGTGGCTAAAGAGATACACTTTGAGTTGCATGAAAGCTGCAAGAAGGAACACCTAACCCAAGCTTGGTATCCAGGGGAAGCTTCCTTGAGAAAGTGTCTGACATTTTAAATGTTGACTATATTAATGTATTAGGAGTGGTAGGCGGGGGAGAGCTTTCCAGGGAAGAGAGTACAGCATGGACAAGGGCAAAGGGATAAGAACTAACACAGATTGTACCAGCAACTACACGCAGTTTGGTATTGCTGAAAAACAAAATGTAATTCTGGGACTTCAAAGGGAAAAGCCTGCAAGCGTCAGGGGTTGTATCATAGAGGACCTTAAATGCCACGTTAAAGAGTTTGGAGTTGATCTTGTAGGTAATGCGAAGCTCTGCAGACTTTTACTTAGAGGCAAGACCTAAACAGGTTTGTGTTTCCAGTAGATCATTGACTACTGTGTTGTGGATGGAGCTGAGGCAGGACAAGAGTAGAGAGACCGCTTAGGAGGTTACTTAGGTTTCTGGCCAGACCAGAAATGATAAAGGCCTAGATTAGGGCAGTGGTAGAAGGTTTGTAGAAGAGAGAATAGATTTGAAAACTCTTCATGAGGTAAATTGAGTCAGATTCAAGGGTTGTGAGGAAGGAGTGGGAATGTCTCCCAGGTTTCTAGAAGGGGTGACTGGATAGATGGTGGTGCCATTCACTGAGAGAGGGAACCAACCATAGAAGAGAAAGAAGGGGAGGGAGCCCGTGGGTCATCTAGGTGATACCCAGCAGGCAGTGGTTGTGCAGGTCTGATCCTCAGGGAAGAAGACTGAGCTGAAGTTAAATATTTGGGAGTCATCAGCAAATAGATGGAAGTTGAAGTTGTAGGGTGAATGACCCCCAACTCCCAGGAGTATGTCTAGAATGAAAAGAACAGTTGACCAAAGAAGGAGTTCTGGGGACCAACAAAGTTCAGGAGGAGGGAACAGGAAGAGGATCCCACCAAGGGGACAAAGGAGTAGTCAAATGTGAGGAAGAACATAAGAATTTGATACTGTGGTGGCCGGGAGTACAGAGAGTGTTTGAAGACGAGTACAACCCAAAAAGGTTCGGTAAAATAGGACTGAGAAATATCTTCTGGATATGGTGATTAGTGAGTAACTGGTGATCTTAGTAAGAGCAGCTTCAGTGGTGCTGGAGGGTGGTGAGGGCAGATTGCAGTGGGTGGGGATATCAAGGAGAGTTTGATGAGAAAAAAGGAGGTGACCTTCAAAAGAAGGTCTTCTAGAGTGGGTGCACGCTGGGCATGTGTATCAGCAGACAACTTGAGCCTTTCAAGAAGAAGAAATTCAGAATACAGGAAAGAGGAGAAAGTAAGGCCTTGTGGGTGGTAGAAAGGATTAGGGACCAGTCTTAAGACAGAAGGAGGCACACCTTGCTCCCTGAGACTGGAGGGAAAATTGGCTGTGGCCATGAGGGAATGGAGAGAGGGCTGAGTAGGGAAGGGCTCCAGAGTGCCAGGAGACTGGACCAGCCATAAAGAAGACAGGAGGAAATGGGTCAAGGAGGAGGGGATGGTTTGCAGGAAACACGAAGGTCCAGCGATGCTTGGAGCTTGGAGGCTAGTTTGCCAGTTTACAAGAGCTATGGTTTTCTGGTGTGGTTCTTAGAAACCTAGATGTGGGGTGAAAAAAGACAGTTTGAGAGGTAAGTTTTTATGTTGAGCTAGCAGAGCAGGAGGGGGCGGGGAGCGGGGGAGCAGGTACTCAGTGGAGCTGGAAGAAGAGGAGTTTAGATCATCAGCACTGGATCTGGGCAGGGTGGGGAAGAAGCAAGGCTGAGAGAAGGCTGAAGGATGGGGAGGCTGTAAGTTTGATGTGCTAAAAAGGTCTTTGTGACATAATGGTTATGGGGACATAGGTCCCCCAAGAGACCTGAAAAGGTGGGATGTTGGGGTCAGAGAGGGGGATGTTTAAAATTCCTAAGTGGATTTGTTCCAAGAGATGCAAGAACCAGACAGTAACCTTGGCAGTAAGCATTTGAAGTACAGTGGAGATGAAAGTCTCTGGAGGCAAGGCAGCTGTTGAATGGATTGCCTCTGAGGATTATGGCAGGAATTGGGGTGGAACAGAAGGTAGTGAGTTAAGTACCCAAAAGTCTTCATTTAACAAACGGCAGAAACCCAGAGATCTGCAGATGAAAGTGATCCAGAAGAGCAGACGGTCGGTACATGTCTGGCCTCTGAAGGACACGAGCTTCCGTCGGAAGATGGTCTAAAAGCAGCAGTGGGGAGACAGGAGAATGCCATTTCCACACCCACTGTGGCCTCCCCCAGTCCAGGGATGGATGAGGTGTGAAAGAATAAGACGACTCCAGTAAGCAAGGCCTGCAGTGGCAGAGGGGGTTCTCAGGAAGGCCGAGACAGGGAGAGAAGCCTGGGATGCCCCTCCCGACCCTAACCCCAGCAAGGCCCCACGTGGAGCAGCGTAAGGAGCTCTGAAGTAGAGGCAGAGCGGAGGGTTGGTGCCCTGCCTTGAGACTTAAGTCACCTCAGCTCTCAGGTCTTCGTGCTCCTCACACACAAAGAGGAGGTGGTGATACTGACCTGCTCTTTTCTCAGGCGTGTTAAATGGATCAGATGGAAGCAGGGATATGGGGTCATTTTGGAAACTAAATCATTCCCGAGGTGTGAGGGGGTTGCTATTAGTGTTCTCTCCCCCAAAGCCCTGTTTCTGTTAGGAGTGCTTCCTTCTTTTTTAACTTTATTTTCTTTACTGAAGCGCAGTTGGTTTACAGCGTAGTGCCAGTCCCTGCTGCACAGCAGGGTGACTCAGTTCTACACGTATGGGCATTTCTTTTTTAATATAATCTTTCCCATTATGGTTTATCCCAGGATATTGAATAGAGTTCCCTGTGCTCTACAGTAGGACCTTGTTGTTTATCCAACCCTACTGACATATACAATAGTTGGCGTCTGCTAGTCCCAAACTCCCAGTCCTTCCCTCCCCCGCCCCCTCCCCTTGCAACCACAAGTGTGATCTCTGTGTGTGTGAGTCTGTTTCTGTTTTGTAGACGGGCTCATCTGTGCCATATTTTAGATTCCACACGTACGTGGCATCATACTGATAGGCTGCCTCGCATGGCACTGGCCTCAGATGCCACTGTTGTCTCCCAGGCATCTCCACTCTTCCCTTGGGATACACTGGGAGTCTGTTGGCCAAGTCACAGTCTGAATCTCTCTTGACCCTGAAGGTCCTCATAAAGCTACGAGAGAATTCTCTTTGGTTGGCCCTAGAATTGTTTCTCTCAAAGAATTTAGATGACAAGTCTATGCCCTCCCTTATTTCATTGATCCATATGGTCGGGCCTCAGTTTGTCAGTCTGGCCTCTTGTGGATGCGCCCCACCTTCCTTAGTCATCCTCAGACTGAGACACTCTGCCTTGCATGAAGAGTGACCACCAGCTGTACCCATTGGGTGGAGAGAGAGACCCCTGGTATAGTCTGTCTGCAGGAACGGGCATAGGAAAAGACAGAGACAGGGCACGAACTTCTCTCCTTCCTAGCTGTGTGGTCCTGGGCAAGTCACTTCACTTCTCTGGGCCTCAGTTGCCTCATCTCTAAACTAAAGATGATGATACTTCCTTCAAAAGCTGTTTTAGGGCTTCCCTGGTGGTGCAGTGGTTGAGAGTCCACCTGCCGATGCAGGGGACACGGGTTCATGCCCCGGTCCGGGAGGATCCCACATGCCGCGGAGCGGCTGGGCCCGTGAGCCGTGGCCGCTGAGCCTGCGCATCCGGAGCCTGTGCTCCGCAACGGGAGAGGCCACAACAGTGAGAGGCCCGCGTGCCGCAAAAAAAAAAAAAAAAAACTGTTTTAAGGGTCAAATGAGCTGACGATGCTGGGAGTTCTGGGTGTATCAGGCCACTCTCAGCCACATTCGGTGCTTCCCAGTCGTCTCTTGCCTGGACTATTATAGTAGCCTCCTTTTCAACTGGTCTCCCTTGCTTCTGTCCTTGCCCCCCCTAATGACTGTTATCAACACAGACTCAGAGTATAAGTTGGTTCGTGTCACTCCTCTGCTCAAAACCAACCTTCAGAAAAGCCAGTGGTTTGTCAGTGGCTTACAAGGTCCTCTGTGATGTGCCCTGCCACTCGTCCCGCCCCACCACATACATACATACTCTCAGATGTTATTTCCTGCCATGTTCTCTTCACTCACTCTGCTCCAGCACACTGGCCTCCATGCTAACCCTTAAACATGCCAATCAGTCTTCTGCTCAAGGTCTCTGCTCAAATGTCATCTCAGAGATGCTCTCCTGACCACTGTATAAATTAGCAACTTCCTGCCTCCTGCCCTCATGGAGTGTATGTTCTAATGGAGTAGGCTAACAGACAAACATGTAAATATATAATAGTATTATATATGAGTATATATGTGTGTGTATTTATAATATCATTATATAAGTATGTGTATAATTGTGTGTGTGTGTGTGTGATTCCTAGCTCCCCTGGGTAGAGGAATTAGCTAAGATGGTCCAAGAAGCTAAGATGGACATATTCATGTGTAGTATCTGCTCCCTGCTCTCCATCATCTGTGCAGTTGGTTTCTGTCTCAGCATCGCAGTGGACTTTCAGGGCAGGGAGGAGTGGCCGGCTCACACAGCCCTCTCCAACTCCCTGTCTGCCACCCCTCTTAAAAGCCTTTGGAATTTCTATGGCGCTAATCACCCTGCTTGCTCCAGCACACCTCTCTCTGGTCTGGTCAGTGCCCAGCTACAAGCTTGAGAGGTAATATGTTCCAGTCTCTTCCCCAGGGAGCAGGAGGGGTGCCAAGCCAAGTGTGCTTCGACTTTTAGACCTGGGACCCGGAATGAAGGAATATGAGAGAAGATCTTTAGCCTTTGCAAGACATGGTTGAAGAGTAGGGCCTTTCTACTTTCACTGGTGTTTCACCTCTGACAGTTGGCTGTTGACTGGGCATCTCCTGGGTGGTGAGGATACTGACATGAGCAAGGCAGGGTCCCTGCCTCAAGACAGACCTAGTCTGGCGGGGAGACAGAAAAATATACATGGAACTATCACGTAGGATCATTCATTCATTTAGCAAACGTGTTTGAACATCTGCTGTGGCAGAGCGGGCACTCTTTTATGTGCCGTGAAAGGAAAACACTCTCCTCCTGCCTGTCTCCCTACGTTCAGTACTCTGTTCAGCACTGCTTCGCTTCCCCTGCAGACATGTGGGTTTCCACACACCAAGCAATTCTGCGATGCCAGCTGGGCCTCCTGCAGTTTTACTCAGTTCTGACACTAGCTCCCTGGAGGAAGCGTCAGATCCCACAGGATAAGGGCTTCGTCCCACAAGACTGACCCCCCCACACACATACTTCAGCTGCCAGTTCAAAGTCCACATTGTTACCTGTGCTTCTGACTGACTGGCTCTAAATGAGAGGTTCCTGTGATCCCTCCCACGGGTTTGATTAACCTGCTAGAGCATCTCACAGAGCTCAGGAAAACTGTTTACTTGCTAGATAACCAGTTTTTTATTAAAAGGATGCAATCCAGGAACAGCCCAATGGAAGAGATGCGTAGAGGAAGGTATGGGGGAAGGGGTATGGAGCTTCCGTGCCCTTCCTGGGTACACTGCTTTCCCAGTACCTCCACACGTTCACCAACCCAGAAGCTCTCTGAAGCCCTGTCCTTTGGGCTTTTATGGCGACTTCATTATATAGGCAAGGTTGCTTATGTCGTTGGCCGTTGGTGATTGAACTCAATCTCTAGCCCCTCTCCCTTCCCCAGAGGTTGGGGGGTGGGGCTGAAAGTTCCCACCCTCTAGTCACCTGGTTGGTCCCTCTGGCAACTGGCCTCCATCCTTAGGGGCTTTCTAAAAGTCACCTCATTAACATACCCAGGTGTGGATAAAAGGGACTTGCTATGATTAGCAAAAGACACCTTTATTTCTCGGACCACTTAGGAAATTCCTAGAGTTTTAGGAGTTCTGTGCCAGAAAAGGGGATGAAGACAAATACATACGTTTCTTCTTATTAATCAGAGTATCACAAGGACATAGCAGGGAATAGGAGAAGACAGATAAACATAAATGCATGGAATTACTGTAGGTTGTGATATGTGCTGGGGGTGGAGGGAACTAGAGTAACTGGATTGAGAGTGATTATGTGGGGACTGAGTACTTTTATTAGGATATCAGGGAAGGCCTCTCAGAGGAATCAATATTTGAGATGAAACCCAAGTGTTGAGAAGGAATCAGGTGTGCAAAGATGTGGGGAAAAGACAATTTTAGACAGAGGAAGTTGTGTGTCTGGGTCAAAGAATAAAAGCATGGCTTATTCAGGAGGCAGAAAGAAAGCCAGAGTGTCTGGAGCTTGGTGAGTAAAAGATGGGGGGAAGGGGGAGAGGAGATAGAAAGGGCCAGATGATGGGATACCTTCTAGACCATGGTAAGGGGTTCGACTTTATTTCAGGTACGCATTTCGAGGCCATTGCATTTATTGACATGATCCAATTACTTTTTTTTTTTTTTTTGCGGTACGCGGGCCTCTCACTGTTGTGGCATCTCCCGTTGCGGAGCACAGGCTCCGGACGTGCAGGCTCAGCGGCCATGGCTCACGGGCCCAGTCGCTCCGCGGCATGTGGGATCCTCCCGGACCGGGGCCCGAACCCGTGTCCCCTGCATCGGCAGGCAGACTCTCAACCACCACGCCACCAGGGAAGCCCAATCCAATTACTTTTTAAAGGTTGTTTTGACTGCCTTACGGAGAAAAGATTATTAGAGTGATGTGATGGGGGAAAGTGTCTAGAGATTGAGCTGTAACCAAGAGATCCATGAAGTGCTTTGTGAGACCAATTATTTCAGGATTAGACAGGAAAAGTTTCATAAAGGAGCTGATCCTTGAAGGCGACCCTTGCTTAGCTAAGTCAGAGTTTGCCAGAAAAAAAAAAAAAAGGAGAAATTGAAGGGAGAGAAGGGGGCACATTCCAGGCAGAGGGGATGAAGCATGCCAGAGATCTGTGCAGGTGATGATCATACAGAGAGCTCAGATCCCACAGGGGAAATGGGAGGGGCTGTTTTTGAGCCAAGATTGAGATAAAAGCTCTAAGCAGACCACTAAATTAACATTGAGATTCCTGGCAGCCAAGGCAAAACTGTTCTGCCTCCAAGTGTTTGGCTGACTTTGCTACAGCCTTGGAGGAGGCATCACTTTTTTTCCCTTCCTGGGCCCCAAGGACTTGGCTGTAATCTAACCCAGCTCCCGAGGTCTCTCTAGAAATGGTCCCCAGAGCCAAAGCAAAAGCAGCCTCACCTGCCAGCTCCTCCACGCCTGCCCCCAATCCAGGTCATCCCCTTACTTCACTGCTACCCCTGATTCAGGTCCAGGCAGAATCACAACCTCAGTTTAAAAACCATTTCCAGAATCAGACCTACCCTTAAGATTTGAGTGAAGAGGGTCTCAGGCCTTTGGTCCCTTTGTTGAAAACCCTTCCCTCCCCCGGTTGCCTCTGGTTCCTCTGCTCTGGCACTGCTGAGCCTCAGTGGTCACACAGGGCCATTGGGACAGGCCAAGGAGAGTGCTGGGGAGTTACAGACCAGTCCCCGCCCGTTATGCTGGTGTCCTCCTGTCCTGCAGGGTCGGATCGCCGGGATGCCTCTCGACAGAGTGGCCGGGACCCCTCCTCGTGGACAGTCGAGGACGTGATGCAGTTTGTCCGGGAAGCTGATCCTCAGCTTGGACCCCATGCTGACCTCTTTCGCAAACACGTAGGTGCCCCTGCCTGACCTCTCCTGTGTCCGCTGGGAGTCCTGCTTCTACAACTTATAGACTCTTAAAGGGGCACGAGCTATATACTTGTTCTAGGTCTCTTGAAACTGAGCACAGGTGACACCATACCAACTTAGAGACAGAATCTTGGGCCCCAAACAGCCCTCCCTGGGCACTGAATTCAGCTCACTCCTTTAGTGTAGGATCTGATTCAGCCACACTCCTACTGGGTCCCAGGGACAGGACTGTCCTCTCCTAGGAACACTTGCTCTCCTAGCTACCTGCTGTGGTCTAAGGCCAAGTTCAAGAGTCTCTTGCCAAGTGGCCCCCAACTCTCCTACCTCATCAGAACCCCATCCTCTACTTTCTCCACTCTGAGCCTCCCCCATCTCTTCAAGTGGCCATTTGGCCCTGTGGCCAGGGGCTGCTGCTGACCCCCCCTGCAGTGACCATACTCCTCATCTGGGGCTCAAACCCACTTCCCTGTAGCCCCTACCGCCTGGTGCTGCTCTGTGCTTTGGACACTCTCACTGGTCACTTACTCCTTCAGGCCAGGTGGGTTTGGAGGGTGCTCTTAGGTCAGGCCTGAAGGTCTCACAGCTGCTCAGCGAGTGCCTGCTCTGTGCCTGGCTCACACGGAGGGGTCCCTGCTGCTCAGGAAGGAAGGTGACTCACCCGATAGACCTTGAGGGGCGATACAGAAATAGTCCGTGATGAGTGACAAGTACACTGACTGGGGAGGCCGCCTGGGAGGAGACGGAATTGAGCTGACCTCAGAGGTTTGGGATCCGGGGAGACTGCCTCTCGGGCAGCAGAGAAAGGAGATTCCTGTAAACGTGTGTGAAGAGCTTAACCCGGGGTGGCGGGGTGGGGTCAGTAGTAGACGCTGGGGAGGGGTGGCTGGAGACAGAAGCTGGGGAGAACAGGTAGGCTGTAGCATCGCAGCAGGTTCACTGCCACGTGGCTGGCATCTCCCCGGGTGGCCTTTAATCAGAACCTGGGGCGGTCGGACCCCCCAGGCCTCTGAGGGCGCCTCCCTCCGTCCCCGCAGGAGATCGACGGCAAGGCCCTGCTTCTGCTGCGCAGCGACACGATGATGAAGTACATGGGTCTGAAGCTGGGGCCTGCACTCAAGCTCTGCTACCACATTGACCGGCTGAAGCAGGGCAAGTTCTGAACAGGGAGACGCAGCCTAGACGACCGAGGGATCGAGCAGAGGGGCCATCCTTCTCCCAGGAAGGAGGGCCATCGGCCCCCTCCCAGGCACCTCAGTGGGGTCCGAGGCTGCCTCAGGACAACAGGAGGCTGTGTGGAGCTGCAAGCACTGCCCCTCCTGCCATGGTATGTCCTTCCATGAAGGGCCGAGACGGGCATGGGGCCCAGGGTTACCGCTGCTCTTCCCCTCAGCCCTGCCTCGGCTCTGAGGTCTCCTGTATTTATTGCTCAGGCCTGGCCGGCCTCTCCCCAGGAATTTAGACTGAACGCCTTCCAAGTGATGGAGGAAGGGGCTGACCCCTGAGGCCTCGGAAGACGGGGCCCTGAAGTGACACTCGTGCCCGGTCCCCTCACCACCCGCTGGGCCTGGTGTGGCTCCCCATTACCCCATGGCTCCTGCCTTCTTCTCACGAGATCCGCGGACTCCAAACTCATGGTGCAGACCTCTACCTTTTTTAAGAAAAGATCTTTTCTTATTAATTTATTGTTTCTGGCACTTGGGCAAGCCCTCCAGTTCATACCCCTCTCGCTCCAGACACTGGGTTTCAGGAGGAGGGAGACTGCCCTGCCCCGGCCCCAGACAGGCCCTCTCCAGAGCGGTGTGGCCCCTTTTCAGAGGACATTACCTAGGGTCCCTGTCCCTTTGCCTCTCTTCCTCCACTGGGCCCTCTGCAGCCTCGGCCTCATCTGTGGGAATGGGAGACCCTGCCCTGCACTGTCCCCACCGCAGCTCCCTTGCCCTGGCCAGAATCTCTGCTGAAGAAGGTTGGGCCCAATGATTTTAAGCCAATATGGCCCTAAAATGGATGGGAGAAAGGGGTCTCTAGGCTGGAGTCTGGTTGTACCCACTCCACTGTCCACATGCTTCCTTTGTAAGCAAGTCAGCAGCACAGCTGCCCCCGCTGCCATCTGGACTTATTTTATGTCAATTTGTTTATAAATAAAAAACAATACAGATGCCAGTGTCTTTGTAATCAGCCAACAGATAATCAGCAGCGTGCCTCCGAAGGGCAGGTCACTCCCCTTGTCTTGGTCTTTGCTCCTCGTTTTTATCTATGAGGAAACTTGGACAAGATGCTCCCTGAGTTCTCGTGACTCCAGCAATCCCTAGAGAACAGGCTGTCTGCCACGTGCCCACTGGGGCCCCAGCATGGCGTAGCCCCTGGGGAGACGGTATGAGATCCCTTCTCTGCCCTCAAAGGGCTTTGTGCTCTGGTGCAGCCAGACAGCAGTGTGGAGGAAGCAGCCACAGGAAGGCCGAGCAGGAAGGACAGTATTCGGGTCAACAGCTCCAAGGAGCCTCAGTGGCAGGGGTGAGGAGAGACGCAGGCCAGCCTGCAGGGCACCTCCTGCACCGTCCAGGGCCCAGGGCTCCAGTCCAGACCCTCACTCCCCTGTTTATAAAGGGCCCAGGAGGAGAAGGGCGGGGCAGCAGCACAGCGCAGGATAACCGGGTCACGACTGACACATCGCCGTGTGCCCCACCAGCTGCGCCATCTGAATTAGAACGATCTCATGTAATCTTCACAGCAGACCCACTTTATACATGAGGAAACTTAAGCTCTGATCGAATAGCCAGGAACTGCCACAGTAGGCATTTAAAGCCCAGGAATCTGACTCCAAGGCCAGGGCCGAGCTTCCAGCCAGTGCGGCTACCTTATGTGATGCTCCAGGTGGGTCATCTCCCTCCTTTGGGCCCGTCTGGCTATGAGGGGGTTCGACGAGGAGACCTCTAAGGATCCTGCCAGCTCTCACCAGCGACTAGTTCCAACGTGGTGTTTTCCACTTGGCCACTGTGAGGTTCTAATCACGGGCCCCGTGAAGCAGTCAGGGTCGGGGGATGCCGAACTAGAAGAAGCCCATTTTCCACAGACTCCTGGACCTGTGTCCCGTAGGCTGTGCCGTTCATTCAGGGTACTCCCAAAGAGGGCCTTATTGGACCCTGGCGACAAACTTCTGGATGTGAAGGTGACACCGGCGTATGCAGGCAGGCCAGGTGTGCTGCCAGGCCGGGCTTGTGGAGCAAAACGGCTCCCACCCACCCTGTCCCTCGTCAGCAGGCACATTCACCTTTCCAGGGAACACTCGTTAAGGGCTTCTTGGTGCTAAGTCGTTTGTGGACGTTAGCTCGCTTAAACCTCGCTTACAGCTCTCAGAGATAACCACCATGTTCCCCCATTTTAAAGATGAGGAAACTAAAGCTTAGGTGAAGTTATAATACTTGCCCCAAACTCCACAGCTAATGAGGGGTGCGAGACAGCATACTGCCTGCCTCACCCACCAGGCAGCCTTTGTCTTGGGTTCTGCTAACCATGCAGACTCGACTCCCACAGGCTACACTGGGGGTGGCGCTCACGCTGCAGACAGACCAGACACCCTGCCAGCATAAAGCAGGCCTTTCCGGTGGGGCAGTCCTTGCAGAGCCCACAGTCATCCACGACCATTCTTTGTTGCCCAGGTGACAGCTCAGGTGCAAGGGGATAAGACATGTTAGGGAGAAGTGGGGTTCACCTTGGTTTAGAAGCATCGTGCCACAGGGCAGCCAGTAACTCCCTAGTGCCATAGGCACAGCTTCCAGGTCCCCCTCAGGGACGTGCCTACTGGGTCCCTGTGCTCGGGAAGCCCTGCAGGAAGGGCTATTTACAGTCTATGCACAGCACTCCTAGACCAGGTGATTTACAATTAGGGGTCATTTTTATCATAAGCACTGTTGCCTTGAAATGGTTGACATTCCGTTTTTATCTGGTTTCCAAGGGAACAGAACTAGAAGGGTAACCAGATGTCAAATTCTGCAGAAGGGGAAAGGATTTGTTACCGTTTCACTCATGCTGCCCTAACCTCTGGGGTCAGAATTGAACGTCATTTAAGAGAACAAGCAAAAAAAAAAAAAAACCCAAAACCTCGACTTCTGAAACTGTTTCACAAAGCCAAGCCTTCTAATAGTGACCCAGAGTCATCCAAAGAAGCTGAAATGGTGTCCGGTGGGTGAGACCCCACCACTGATCCCGACAGGGCAGCCACCCACAAAGCGGGAAGGCGTGTGGGGAAGTGGGACTGGGGGACAGGGCTTCCTGGGCCCACCCTCATCGCCATGACAAGGAGAGACATGGACTCCAGTGCTGAGGAACATCAGGAAGGAAAAACCCAGGCACTTCAGGAGAGAAGAGCGCAGGCTCCGCTCAGGGCTGAATCCTTGGGGAACCTCTCTGCCCCGTCCCCACCTGTGGTCCCTCCCCACCTGCCGGCTGTGTGGCCCGTGTCCCTGGGCCCTGCTGTGTCTCTGTCGCCCAGGCTGTTAGTCCTAAGCGGAAGTGTCCACAGCACCCTCTTCAGCGTCTTTGTGGAACAACCCAGAGACCCTTCTCTGGGCTGTGTCACCGGTGGGCCAAGTGGACACAGTTTCTGCCCTCGTACGCGATGCCACGACCCCTCCTCAGAAGAGCCACAGGTGACTTGCCCCTTGTCTTACAGATAAAGTTGAAAGCGCAGAAAACTGTCTTGCCTAGGAGACTCCGGACGCTCCCTCCCGCCCCTGTCGTCCCTCAGCTTTTTTGCAGCCTCCTTACCTTAATGCCCCAAGTCACCCCATCCCATCAGGGAAGCTCCCAAGCTGGAAACGTCCAGGCCAAGCGTGAGAACTGTGTGTGTGTGTGTGTGCTTGTCCTCCAACACCAAAGCCACCGAGGATGCTGCCAGGGGCCAGCGGCCAGCAGGTCCCAGGGTACAGACACCAGGCCCGAGATATCTGTGGGCAGCTGGGCTGGTCCTGTCAAAGGATGGGCAGGAACCAACAGGCAGCCGCTGGTAGGCAAGGGGAGGAGTCAAGACTGAGGCTGGAGCGTCCCGGGGCCCGGATGGCGAAGGCTGCGTCCACACCACTCTTCCCCTGAGTTCCAGTCTGTTCTCCTGACAGCCTGTCCTCTCCCACTTAACGGCTGAGCTCAGCCCTCGCCCCCTGCCCCGTCCCCTGCCCCTCAGCTGGGGTCCCTGGTTGGTTTGCGCAGACACCCATGCTTGCTACGGTGTGGAGGATCGCAGCCACAGGCGCCACCAAGTGGACACTCTCCAGATAACGTGAGAAGAGCCCTATCCACAGCCTCCCTCTGCCCCTCATCTTTGGGCCCACCTTGCATTCTTTTTTTTTTTTTTTTTTTGTCATTCTTTTACTTTATAGATTTGTTTACATCTTTATTGGAGTATAATTGCTTTACAGTGGTGTGTTAGTTTCTACTGTATAACAAAGTGAATCAGCTATACGTATACATATGTCCCCATATCCGCTGCCTCTTGCGTCTCCCTCCCACCCTCCCTACCCCACCCCTCTAGGTCGTCACAAAGCACCACCGAGCTGATCTCCCTGTGCTGTGCAGCAGTTCCTACCCACCTTTCATTCTTAACTTTAAATTCAAGAGGTTTTCTTCCTCCAGTGCCAAGTAGGGGTTGTCAGTAAGGTCACAGACATCCAGCGAGAGGACTAAAAGGGGCTGCTGTTCCACAACGCTGAACTCGTGTCCGCCATCACCCAGCTGTTAGCCTGAGATGCTGTAAATAACCCAGTTTACACTGCGGTGCGTTTCAGTATGTGAAATATCATTTTGTAAATGCTTACAATGAAAGACAGTTTTTACCCCCGCCAAAAAAGAAGTGGAACTGATGTTCAGCTCACGTAAGGCTGTTAACAGAGCCAGGGAAATATGTAATACAATCGTTTAAAGAGATTTCCAGCAAGAATGGGGAAAGATTTGGCACTCAAATCAGTTTGGGAAATTTCATGCCAAACAGCTGCCTGATAGCGAGGCCCCTAGAGAAGTATGTTATGTTCACGTGTTCGCTATGTTCTCTGGTACAGCCACGTGTATGCTCATCTGTCAGGGCGCCTCTCCCGGCCAGCTGTCTGTCTCTGCATAACTCATCATGACTCGAGTTAACCATCCAAGACAGCCACAGCCCCCACTTGTTACTGTGAGAGCAGCTCGTGATGGCAGAGTCCAGAGAGGCCTGAAAGAAAGGGGGAAGCCTGGAGAGCTTAGAGCCGTTATTCCGTAACTCTCGGCTGTGGATGCAGAGGCGGCTCAGCCCTGGCTGCTGGGCCCCTCCCCCGAGCCTCAGCGCCACCACCTGGGGCCTCGGGCCTCCTCCTTTCCTCCATGCCACAGTCTCCTTTCTCAAGTTCCCCACCCAAGCTTCTGCCTCCGTCTCTCAGGGAAACAAACTCATCGGCATCTTCAGAACGGCTGCTCAGAGAAAGAGGCGGCCTTCTCGCCATGCTGTCAAGCAGCCTCCCCAGTCTGCAGTATCCGCTTCTGGACACCACCCCCCATCCCCTCACCCCATCGAGACTTCCAGAAGCAGTGTGGGAAAGTGCTACCTACATCTGCATCATGAAAAGCACTTTCAAAGCCCCCACCCACCCAAGAACAGATTTCTGCATTAACAAAGGCTGTGCATCACCCGAGTCCTGGTCCCCGGTCAAACAGCAGGTGACAACCCTGTCCTTCAAGACATGGCAGCGCCTGACCTATTTCTCAGGGCGCTTCTGGACAGCAACCTCCATCTCTGGCAAAGAGAAGAGCCTGGTTGGTGTCAGGGGAGCCGTGGAACCAGCTGCGTTCTGATCCATTCTGGGAGCAGCTGGGCCCTGTCCGTGCTCACGGGAGCCTGGGATTGGTGACTGAGGTGGGGACCTGCGTGGGCAGGAGGGCCCGGAGAGACCTGACAGAGGGAGGAAGTATGTCTTCAGTCCCAGGATTCTAGGAGCTGCCCCGAAGAAGCCCCACACGAAGCTGCATGAGATATCCGTTTACACTGGGGTGGGGAGTAGGGAGGACTTTTCCTGGCTCACTTGCCAAGCCTAGAAGCATTGTTGACTCTCCTGAGATCACAGAGGTGGCTGCACAGGCCCCACCCACTTCCTACAGCCCTGGTTCCCCCTCCCTGAGCCAAGCCCCCAAGCACCCTGGGGAGCTGCTGGGCAGGGGGCAGGGGTCTGTGGGAGCGGAGGGCTGGCACCTCCCACTCTCCCCCAGGAACCATCAGGACATGAGGGTCACAGGCCCCCCATTCCTTCTATTCCCGTTTGCCCTGAATGTCCCCACTCCAGCAGTGGTGGCCCCCAGGCCCTGACTGCCTCAAGTATCCAATCTGAAAAGATGCAGGCCAGCGGTACCTGCCGCGCAGACTGGAGGCTGAGTGTACGGGGGCGAGTGGAGGGGCTGGTGTGTGCACATGTGTGCTCAGCTCAGGAGTGAGGACCCCTGGCCTAGCGGGAGGTGGTGGGCGACATACACGAGGGTCCAGCTCTGACCCTCATTCCGCCCCTCCTCACTTCTGCTCTCTGGACCCAAACCAGAGGATCTGGTCTAGATGAGCCTCGTCGAACTGTACATACGTATATATGCAAAGGCCATTGTTCTGGGGAGGGGCCGTAGCTTTCATCAGTGTGCCCAAAGCAGAACAACCTCGCTCTAAAACCCGCTGACCCAGCCTGACCCCTTCAGGACCTCTGCTGGGCTCACCCCGGCTTCAGAGCAGGCAAGGAGAAGCACAGGGGGGCCGCAACCAGTCCTCAAAGCCCTGGGTTAAGGCTGCTTCTCCAAAGGCCCCTTGAAAAGGTTTCTCTGGTGCCTGGAGGCTGGGCAGGAAACCCTGAAGGCATCTAGGAGGCCCCAGCCTGTGGATTGGTGAGGGAAGACAGGCCCACTGGGGCCCGTGAAAGGATGCGGGGAGGCGTGCCTCAGAGACCTGAGTTCCGGTCCCCTCTGCCCCACTTGGAGCACAGGCCCTCAGTCCTCCCTCCTGTGGGATGGAGCGGCAGGTCCACATGCTCTGTTCTCTGGCTCAGCCCTGTCTGACTCTCCTCTTCCCTGTCCGAGGCTTTGGGCGGGTGGCAGCCCTTTCCTGCCGGCCCTCCGCCCACCCTCGCTCTCTGGCTCCACCCAGCCCCCGCCAATCTGTGAACCTCCCGGGAGCCTTGGCCCCTCCGAGTCCCCTGGGAGGACCTGGGCTGACCCGAGAGCCCAGGGCCCCAGGAGGAGTGGCCAGCGGTGAGGAATCCCAGAAGCCCCTCCGAGGGAGACCCCTCCAGAGACCTCCAGGAAGAGATCACCGCGACACAGGTGCAGGAGCTCCTCATGGAGCCCCCAGGCAAGCGGCCCCTGCAGGAGCTCCCCGCAGAAGAGTCCGTGTCTGAGGACTCAAGTACCAAGGCGGCTCCCAGCAGGCATGTTCTCTACGTGGGCCACCTGAACCCCCAGTTCTCAGTGCCCGTGCTCACCTGCCTGCTGCGAGACGCCCTGGAGCGGCTGGAGCTGCCGGTGGCGCGGGAGCACATCCAGGTGGTGAGGCAGCCACGCAAGGCCTACGCACTGGTGCAGGTCGCCGCCCACGAGGACACCCTGGCCTCCCTGCCCTGGCGCCTACACACGGCCTTGGAGGAGCACCAGGTCATCCAGGAGCTGGTGGCCCCTGGGAAGGAGCTGGTGCTGGGTGAGGGCCGGGAGCCCTCAAACCGCAGAGAGGTGAGCGAGGCTTTCCCCGAGCCTCACTCGCGGCAGGCCTGGGTGTGGATGGCCTGTGCTGGGTGGGGGTGAGGGGTGTCTTGGAGGAACTGGGGACAAATCTGCAAACTTGGGGGCTGCTACTCAAATGACTATGGTTCCAGAGGGACACTGGAGGGACACTGACCCTTAGAGTTTGCCTCCAGCCTGGAAGCACGTGAAGGAAGACCTGAGTATCGAACCCTCCCTGGGCCCGTCTGCATCCGGCCTCTGGGCCGGGTCAGCCCAGGCACGAGGATACGCAAGGGTCCTGGCTTTCTCCTTGGCCGACCTCATCGGTTCAGTTGCAAAAACCAACACCTGCTCTGCCGGGCAGTACAGCAGAGAGTAGAGGCTCCACCCTGCCCTCTGGGAGCCCTGCTTCTATGAGCCAAGAGGGGGCAGACCTGGAGCTGGAGGAGGGCCCAGGAGGGTCCTCACTGCTCTCTGGGGACAAATTCCCCGGGGAGTGAAATCCAGGCTGGGGCTTAGGCAATGGGACAGGCACTTGGGGAAGGATATCCCCAGCAGAGGGATGTGGCGCATATGAGGGGACAGGGTGGGGATGGATGCATTTGCAGGGTGGCAAGCCGGGTGCTGTCCCTGGAGCTCGGGCTGCCGGGGGACTGAGGCAGAAAACCAGGCCAGAGGGCAGGGGCCAGGCCACCAAGGGCTGTGAGACCAGGGCAGAGGCAGCAAAAGGTCGGCTTCTGTGGGGGTGGGAGGGAAGAGTCAACTCACTTTTGAGGTGGTGGTAGTCACTCCGCAGGATGGGTGACCTTGGTTTGTCTTTTCCTTCGGGATGAAGACTCCACGCTATTTAAACTGTTGCAGAGCTAAACAGCTAAACGGGGCTTACATCTCAAGACCTGTGGCCTGATGGCATGTTTGTATGACAGCTGGTGGTTTTCTCAAGTCTCCGCTAAGTCTGTCTCCGCTGGGAGCTGCAGGGCTGGTAGGGATGTGCCTCTCATCACTACACGCCAGCCCACACTGAGCTCCCAGCCCTGGAAGCCACCTCTGGAGGCTGGAGGGCAGCAGGGAGCTAGGGAAGGGTTTTAAGGGAGGAATGACAGTGTGACTTGCATCTGAGGTCAGCGAAGAGGATGGATAGGACGGGGAGAGCCTGGAGGCAGGGAGTCCGATGGTGAAGCCCAGAGCAGGGAAGTGGCCCTGAGCTGGCTGCTCCCAGAGCCCTTGAACAGAGCAGAAACCGTGAAAGGGACTCAGAAGGGCCGGAGGAAAGTGGAAATTCAGGAGGACTGGTTCAGCAAGGCTTTCAGGGAGATCAGGAAGAGGGTGGCATCTCTGGGAGCCCCTCTCAATTCAGAGACATGCAGCTCTGTCACAGGGGACCTCAGGGTGCCGAGGTGTCTCCTGGGATGATCCAACCCTGCGCCTCAGAGGCCGACCCGTAACCCAAGTGGGAAAAGAATGGCTGCAGGTGTCCCAGGTCCCACCTGGGAAGGACAGTTCTTCCTACCCATGTGCATCCCATAGTTCACCTGGGCAGAGGGCAGCCTCAGGGGAGCACTGGCTGGTTCCAGCCCCTGACCCAACAGGGTTTCCCACATTGGCCTCGGGATGGTGGGCAGAATTAGCCCCCTCTGCCTGGGAGGAGCGTCAGGACGCCCGTGTGGGCTGGGCCCTGGGTGGATGGGGCGGGTGGACAGGGGGATTATGGCTGCCTGTCCCTCCTTTGGCCGCCAAGGTCAGGGCTCCCGGCTCTTGCCTGGGCCCATATGCCCCGCTCTTATCCCCCACCCCAGCAGAAGGAAGACAGCAGCCCGAGCCCCAGCCCCAGCCCCATCCTGGGCTCCAGCCCCCCGCTGGCCTGGCTTGCCAGACCCCTTCCTACCCAGGCCCCCACCCCACGGCAGGACTCCCCAGGCCGGCCCAGTGGCACGCGCTCAGACAGCGCCATCGTGCACCAAGAGATCCTGGGCCAGGAGCGCCTCTTCCAGGGCGCCTTCCTGGGCAGCGAGACACGCAACGTGGAGTTCAAGAGGGGGGGCGGCGAGTACCTGAGCCAGGCCTTCAAGCACCACCTGCGCCGCTACGTGTGCGCCTTCCTCAACAGCGAGGGCGGCAGCCTGCTGGTGGGCGTGGAGGACAGTGGCCTGGTGCAGGGCATCCGCTGCAGCCACCGTGACGAGGACCGCGTGCGCCTGCTGGTGGACTCCATCCTGCAGGGCTTCAACCCCCAGGTCTTCCCTGACGCTTACAAACTCACCTTCATCCCCGTGGTCAGCACCTCTGCCACCAGCACCCCCCTCAAGGTGAGCCCTGCCCCCAGCGCCCCCAGGCTGCCCCGGAGCCAGAGAGGCGGGATTGGGGCTGCACACCGTCCGGTGCAGCGCCCGCAGAGCTGCCGTTGCCCTTCCCCAGGTGATCCGCCTGAGCGTGCACACCCCCAAGGCCCAGGCCCAGCCGCAGCTCTACGAGACGGACCAGGGGGAGGTGTTCCTGCGGCGGGACGGGAGCATCCAGGGCCCCCTGTCCGTACGCGCCATCCAGGAGTGGGGCAGGCAGGTAAGTGGCCCAGGCCAGGCAGGCAGGGTAGGGGCCACGCTGGCCCTGGGCCCCTCGGCCACCCACTGGGTAGGCTCGCAGCTGTCGGGTTTCCTCTGGTGCTCCCCAGGGGCTGGACTGCAACAACCCCGCTACCTCCGGTATTCCTCTGCGGTGTAGCTGGGGCCGCCGGGAGAGTGGAATGTTGAAGTTCTAAGACAAACCAGAGGGCTGCGTACTGCATTTGGGCGGAGGCCCTTAAGACGGGGAGGCAGTGAGTGCTGGACACAGCACTTGGACACAGTCCCAAGGAAAAGCCTTTTCAAGAGAGAAACATAGGTGACAGAAAAACAGAAGAGGCCAAGGGGCTGACAGAGAGGGAGAAGGACATGGCGGGGGGCTGCCAGCCTGAGCCCGCCCCGGTACTTGTGCAGGCTGCGGAGGACGGGTCACCCCAGCGTCTGGGATGCTGGCAGGACTCTCCCCGAGACCCCAGGGCTGACTTGGTCAGGAGACCTGGCTCCTCCACCTACCAGGGCCAGTACGGTGCCCAGAGACCTTAAGCAGGTCCCCCAGGCTCTCTGGGCCTTCCCTTCCTCCACCAGTTCAGCCCCGGTTCTGAGATGATGTCAGCTTAGGCACGCTTCTCCGATGTCCCCTCAGAAGTGGACGGCTGAGCTGAGCAAGCTGGAGGAGAGGCTGCGGGTGCTGACAGCCGAGAAGGAGCAGCTCCAGCAGCAGCTCCAGCGGTACAAGCCCATCTCCTGCACCTGCTGCGTCCTGTGAGGGCCCAGCGCTCTACCTGGAACACGCAGGGCCGTCCTACTGACCCTACGTCCCCCCAGTAAAACCAGTCTGGGCTGCTCAGAGGTGGATGGGAGCTCTGCACTTGCTGGCTCCTTCTACAACAGTGTGCTCACACGGGCTGGTCCCCACGTGGTGTCAGTCCTGAGCAGACCCCGATCTATGTAGCTGAGAAATTGCACTTAGCACGATCCCCAAGGCAACTTACTTTCAGAAAGAACGTGTAAAAACTTGGCCAGCGCTCTCCTTGGGCTGAGCTGTAAGGGACCGTCCCTCTGGGTCTCTGACTCCCGTTGGCTAGGCAGGTCCAGAAAGGGACTTGTCACCTTGGGAAAGCCCCTCTGCAGATGGCAAAGTACACTGATAACTGTGGTTACAGGGTAGACAGGCCACCCTGCAGACCCACCCCTGGCTTGCTGGGATTTGGGACTGTCAAAGCTCTGTAATAAATCACATGCCCCCAGGCAAGAATGGTTCTTTCTAGAACACTTGGCTGGTTGGATGCAGCTGGGTAGAGTCCCATGCCCAGCCCATTTCTGTCCAGGGGGCCCTGAGTTCCTCCCCCTACAAAGCTGTGGGGTAAGGAGCCTGGATGGTTGGGTCCCAGTCCATCTCCGCCTTGAAGACGGGTACCTTAGGGCAAATCACAATACTCCTGCTTCAGTTTCTTCATCTACAGGACAACAGGGGACAGCTGGCACCCTGCTTCTCTCCAGCACACACCAACACCTGCACAGGGAGGGTCTGACTTCCATTCCATGCACCCTCCAGCCACTGGAGAGGATTCCTGCTCTGGCCATTTCCCCTGTCATCTCCACCAGTGGAGCCAGAGGCTCTATAAAAGCCAACATCTGCACCCAGGCAAGAATGGTTCTTTCTAGAACATGCCTGGGCTCAAAGACCTCCAAGAGCTCCCCATCTCATCAAGAGCAAAGCCTTAACAGTCTACACAATCCCCCCTGACCTGGCTCACCTGCCCTCAAGGCCTCCTGCCTCTTGCTACTGCATTCCAGCTACACTGACCAACTTGTTTCATGAGTACACCGGCCTCAGGGCCTTTGCACTGGCTGCTTCCAAGCCTGGAATGCTCCACCCTCAAGTGGAGAGGAAAGGAACCTCCCTACCCATTCTATTGCAAATTACTCTCTTCTTCCCTGCTTCCATGTTTTTCTTTCTGCAGAGCACCTATCAGTCACACTGTAGCTTTTATTTGTTGTTTCCTCCTCACTAGAATGCATGCTAATGGGGACAGGGATTCTGGTCTGTTTTGTCCACTGCTTTAAGTTTAGAAACTAAAACATAGCTGGCATGTGGCAGATGCCCAGTAAATATTTGCTGATGAAAGAATCAAGGATACTCCTAAATTTGGGGCCTGAGGCACTAGAAAACCATGAAACTTTGTCGAAGAGGGTATTTCACAGGACTGGGGGTCCATGGAACACACTTCAGTGATCCCCTCTCCCTCCCCCAGCCTAGAGGTCCTTGGCCATGGAGTAGACAACAGAGGACCCCTCGTGGGCCAATCACAACTGCTCTGAAACTTGGTTTTCCCATTTACCAAACACACTGGTTATAGGGACCTAAGGTGGTAATGGATGCCCACCTCATGATGGATTACCAACCCACTGAACTGCTCGGGGTCACCGACCTTAGGGCCTGAGCCAGCTTCTCAGAAGCCACTTAAGAACTGCACAGAGGGGCTTCCCTGGTGGTGCAGTGGTTAAGAATCCGCCTGCCAATGAAGGAGACACGGGTTCGAGCCCTGGTCCAGGAAGATCCCACATGCTACGGAACAACTAAGCCCATGCACCACAACTACTGAGCCTGTGCTCTAGAGCCCGCAAGCCACAACTACTGAGCCCACGTGCCACAACTACTGAGCCCACGTGCCACAACTACTGAAGCCTGCGCACCTAGAGCCCGTACTCCGCAACGAGAAGCCACGACAATGAGAAGCCCGCACGTCGCAACGAAGAGTAGTCTCCCCTCGCCACAACTAGAGAAAGCCCACATACAGCAACAAAGACCCAACGCAGCCATAAATAAAATAAATAAATAAGTAACATTACAAAAAAAAAAAAAACTGCACAGAGGATGTGCAGCTCAAGAGGTCAGAGGGGACCCGCTGCTGAGCGCCCCCCTCGGGCCAGGCGCATGGATGCCCAGGCACCGCAGCCCTCGGAGGTGCTCTACAAAGGCAGAACCTGTCCGGATCACCAGTGCTGAAGAGAAGGGTGGGGGGACTTGGCCAGGCTTACTCCCCAAAGAGAAGCCTCCGGGCACTGGGCAGCCAACACCGGGCGTGAAGGCCACCCTCCGTGCAGTCTCGGCTTCAGCCCTCGGCCCTGCTACTGCCCTGTCTCCACAGCCAGGGTGGTAGGCTGGTCGGGCTTTGCAGCCCCTGGAGAGCCATCCTGGGGGG
Organism: Monodon monoceros; assembly: GCF_005190385.1. NCBI lineage: Eukaryota > Metazoa > Chordata > Mammalia > Artiodactyla > Monodontidae > Monodon > Monodon monoceros. The sequence goes on from NW_021703774.1 coordinate 147,985,162, forward strand.
CGGGGGGGGGGGGGTCCCTTTTCTAGAAAGGTTATGCAAGCAGCCAGCACTTCACAACCAGTCAGCGGAGGCCTTCTCCAAGCAGGGGCGGGCACAGCTGACCCTGTGAGGCTTTGAAAACTACCCACTGTCGTAGGGAGCTGCTGTCACCAACAGGCGTAAGAACCCTCAGTTTGGGGAATGGCTTTTACAAAAATGACTGAAGACTGTCTGATGGGACCACCAGATGGGAGAAGGGGTTAGAATTCACCCAGTCAGCCACATTCAAAGCACCCAAACAAGTATGAAGGCCTCTGTAAGTGAAGACATTGTAACTCAGCCCGTGAGAAACATGGACAGAGGCAGCTGGGTTGCCCTGGGTCAGGAAGCGGTGTTCCCACACGGGCTTTGGGGCCTCAGCCGTGATGGTGGCCTTGGACCAGTGCATGGAGGGACAAGAGGGAGCCCGCCTCCTTTCTGGGTCTCTCTGATGGAAGGCCTGCGCCAAATGGTGAGAAACATTTTTCTCCCAACACCCCCTTTCCAAATGAAAACCAGCAAAGCCTGCCGACCGTTGACAAACAGCCCGGCCCGAGCCCTGAGCCTCGGCCTCAGACACACTTTGCAGAGGAGCTGGCTCACGGGCAGGTGGTCCCAATGTTGCCAACGTGCCACGAGAAGCGTGGATTCAGTATCTCGAATTTCACTGTGGAGGAAAAACCAGCGAGGCCGATGACCTGAAATCGGAAGGCCTGGGTGCAGGAGGGCTGCCGGGGAGCGGACGGGGCGGTGAGGCTTCTTTGTACCTCTACGTGCTGAGAACCTAAATTTGAAGCCTCTTTGGAAAATTCTGGTTCCTATTAAAAAGAAAGGCTCCTCTCTTAGCTTTTAAACAATCAGATCACCCACCTCAGCTACTGCTCCCCGGGAGGACAGCCCAGCACTGACGGCTCAGGGGACGCACACACGCCGGCCCCGCACTCAGACAGCGCCCACCCGGCTGCGACACAAGCATTCCAAACAAAGTGTGTCTCTTGCTCTGCGTTATTTATTTCTTAAGTTAGAGTATACACTGAGTCCAGCCAGGATATAATGGGCACGCAGCTCTGCCTGTCGTTATACCGAATTAAGAAAATAGCTTTTCATACATTGCATTTCAACCGTAGTAACACCATTCTGGAAGGCAAAAGTCCCCTTGAGCAAAGCTGTAAAGTTCCCTCGAGCAAAACCCCATACGAGAGGGGTTTAGAGGCAGTTTCCCCAAAAGATTCTTTGTTAAGTGACCCCTTGATGCAAGGAGTGATTCCCGAGAAGAGAAGCGCGGCTTCTAAAGAGGACGCGGATTCTAAACTCAGACTTCAGAGAGACAGAGTTCTTGCCGTTCTGTGTGACGCCAAACTGACCGTCCTTTTGGACAACGAGTCCTCCAGCACAGGGCAGAGCCGACTCTGTTTCTGGTTTCACGGCTCTTGCTCAAGCAGTGCCCTTGGGTTCCGGCACTGGGTTGTGAGCACCAGCTGGACTCACCCCTCTCTGCCCACACAGGCCGCACGGCCCACCTTTTATAATGGCATCGGCATCGGGGGAAGGAACAGCTACACGCTCGAAGCCACAGTGACGCAAGGTGGCTGGAGAAGCGCGGTGACCGATGGGCTCCCCTGGCACCCGGCCATCACCCGCTCCGCCCGGATGTCCTGCTTCTCGCCCGAGGCTGGAGGACCGCAAAGGAGAGTGCGGGACACCGGACCGCACAGCGTGCGGGAGCCAGGACACACGGCGGGACATGCAAGTCACAAATACCTTCCCTCAAAATAAAATCATCTTAATAAAAACATAATTTAAAGGAAGTGTCAAAAGCTGAATGTAAAATCAAAGCTGTAAACTCCTGAAGTCCAAAGGCTCTCTTCAAGAATCATCCCTGTTTAAAAAAAAAAAAATTGAGCAATTATATGATGTATGTTAAAGTAAAAGAAGTTAGGATTTGTAGTCAGCTGCTATGGTAAACTATGCCTGGTTTTCATCGAGGACCAGTCGTAGTAGGAGCCTAACATAAATGAGAAGCTAAATTTCTGATTCCTATGGAATTGTACATTTTCAAGATCTTACGTGGACTCCACCTCTACCCCAATACAAGTGTTCTTTTCCACAGCACCAGGCTCTTAACAGTGCCACTGACAGAGAGTACATGCTCCAGGGGAGGCAGTTAGAAATTCCGTATCATTGACCAAATATCTACCCCTTTACTGTTACAAAGTTTCCTTTCTCTCCACTGCAGTTACTTAGACTATCAAACTGCCTACAGCAAACTATCTGGTGAAGATTAATGAGTACATCAGTGCTAAATGCTGACCTGGCAGAGCAGGCAACCAACGCCCTCCTCCTGATTTAGACCTACTTTTCATGTCGCCCACCCGACTAAGCTTAAGCTTATCACAGGCCAGGCAGCTAGGGGCCATGGGACCATGAGAGCAGACCTGCGAGTGAAGAGGCCCCCTGGTGGAGAAGGCAAGCTGTGCAGGATTCAGGGAGGTCACCTGCCCGTGCCTGAGGCAGGAGCTCATCTTGCCTGTGGGGGGACCCCCACACCCCTGGTTCTCCCTTGGACCCCACAGAGTTCCGGCTGATGCCCCAGCCCCCTTCTGAGTGTATATTTCTGCCGACAGTTCGCTCAGTTACCTTAATGGGAATTTATACAATTCTCGGCAGTCGCCCACAGATACTGCACTTTATAAACTTACGTGGTCACAAAAGACAAATATTCCAAGTTTGTTCAATAACTGCTCCGATTTTAAAGGATTTGAAGAATAAGCAGCAATCAACACAAAAGTGTTGTATGTACTGGTTTTAAAGCACTTCCGGGGCTTCCTTGGTGGCACAGTGGTTAAGAATCCGCCTGCCAATGCAGGGGGCATGCGTTTGACCCCTGGTCCGGGAAGATCCCGCATGCTACGGAGCAACTAAGCCCGTGCGCCACAACTACTGAGCCTGCATGCCGCAACTACTGAAGCCCACGGGCCTAGAGCCCGTGCTCTGCAACAAGAGAAGCCACCGCAATGAGAAGCCCGCGCACCACAATGAAGAGTAGCCTCCGCTCACCGCAACTAGAGAAAGCCCACGCGCAGCAACAAAGACCCAATGCAGCCAAAAAAAACAAAAAACAAAAATTAAAACTACTTTTAAAAATAAAGCACTTCCCGGTGCAAGCTTGAGGGTCTGCAGGAATGACACTATGTTTTCATACCTGTCACCTCCTTCAAGATCTCCAAGCTTACAGCTACATGAAATAACATGGCTCTAAGAATCCAGTTCCCCCAAATCTGGTCAGATTGGCACCTGAATGTAGCAATCGGCAAGGAGACAATTGCCCCGTGCCTGGTGTCCCCCTGCTGGAGTCCCCAAAGCAGGGTGGGTAGATGTACTGTAACTGGGACGGGGCGGTGGGGGGGGGGGGGTCTCACCCATTTGATGCCCACGCTGACCTGACCACTTACATCCTCTGGCAGATGAAACTTTTCAACACTAAACTTTCATGATATCCTTACAATTCTATTGTTATCACCATTGAAAACAAAATAAAACTAAAGCTTAAAAATATCACTTACGTTACCATCAGTCATGATTTATTGATGGAAACTTCAGTTCAGTGATTTCAGAGTCAGGGGAGCTGCTCCCACTTCTGTCACTGTAGGTGTCCCTGTAGAATTCAGATGGTTTATCCATCAGCTCCCACCAAACACTCGCTTCACTTCCCTCATTCTATAGCCACCACTACCACAGGGATGCTTGTCTGCACACAGCAGAAATCAGAGACATTATATATTGAGCAGAAAGCTGCAGAGGCATTTTCTTCTTCTTGTTAAAGATACACATTCGCTTTATACTTCAGTCATGATGCCCTAACCACCAAGACAGGGTAACCGACTGGTTCCAGATAAAGGTAGCAGTAGGGCATGAAATCCACCCAGGCTGTGGCCGACACCCCGATGAAGAAACACAGTTCCCCACTGACCACAGGGTCCCGGATGTGATCGTGGCGCCAGATGCTGCAGAGGGGGAGACCTGGCCACCATGCCGGGTGGCTGGGGAAGGCCAGGGGTGGCACAGAAGCAGCCTGAGAAAACCCCAGAGAAGGAGAGGAAGCTTGCGTGTCAGCACGAGAAGTGCCCCAGCAAGGCTCCCCATTCCTGTGGTTTTGCTCATCACTGATGGTGTGATGATGGCCCGCTGGAAGGCATCAGTGACCACTCGAGGGACTAAGGGAGCGTAACCCCACCTGGGCGAGAGCCTGCAGCCTTTCTGGAGGTAATGTGGGAGCCTCCCCACGGAGGCCAGGAGGAGGCCAAAGTACGGTGGGGAAGGCTTGATAGGTCTGGACAGGAACTCAGGGTGATACTGAACTCCAACGAAAAAGGGATGATCTGAAACAGAAATGCGAAAGAACCAGCTTCACTGTGTGTCTGCATAACATGTGAAAGATGGGGAAAAAATCTGGTTAAATGCTCCACGTTTCTGCAGACCCTAAAACAATTTGAAAACAACTTATTGGGAGCCTGGGTAGAGGCAACCCCAAAGCACGGGAGAACCGATGCTCTCCCACCTGCACGCTGTCACCCTGTGGCCAAAGGCGCCTCCTCTCCAGGTTCCTGCCACCCTTCCCCTCGCCACGCCCCCCACCCCCAGCTCCCTGACTTGCGCGGGATTGAGTCCTGCAGGTCACGCGAGATTAGGCTTGAGAACCAAGTCCAAGCTCTCATTCTGGAGAACGAGGACCTGAAGCCAGAGGTCAAATGGCAAGGCCGCAGCGCAAGGGTGAGCCTCCCGGGGCCCCAGAACCTCGCTCACCAAGACCCCCAGACAGCGCCGCTGCCTGATGTGGTTAGGTCAAGGACAACAACTTATACTGCTGTGTTCTCCCCACATGCCAAGAAAGCCTGACTAAGTTCCCCACTAAACACAACGGCCCAAGCGAATCACCTTCCAACTCCACGATTTCCATTCTCTCTCCTTCAACATCTTGGCCAACAAACTTCAAGCCTTGCTCCTCCAAACACTTTTTCAAGACTGGATTCACCTGTCGAGGCATGAAGAACAACTTTGCCGGGCTCTCAGCTGACTGCGTTTCCGGCGTAACAGAAAGGAGAAAATGTGGAAGGTCACAGAGCTCAAATCCTCACCTCAAATCTGTGGCGGTGCCTCTCTTCCAGGTAATCTGCGTCTCCGTAGAGTTTCCCTGGCAAAAGAAGCAGGCTGGCGTAAAGGCTTCCGATTTCACAAAGGAGGCTATTCACAACCACATCTTGCTTCCCGGGTTGCTTCTCATCCTACCCGGCCAGGCCCTTTGAAGGTTATTTCTATGACTCTCCTACCGACCCCACCGCCTGCTCTAGCAGCACCGTTCAGACTAATTCTTGGGCCTTGACTCTTTGCAACCAAGGAAAACTAACAGAAACAGACTTTCACCACCACCTCTCACACGTGACTACAGAGGCACAAAGCGCTCTGGCGGCACCCAAAGCCGCACGGCACCTGCTGTGCCTGGGGACCCAGCGCGGCCCGTGCCAGCGGGTGTCTTCCCTGAGCCAGGTGAGACCCCCAAACCACAGGACGTTAGAGCCGGAGGACTGGACGACCGCCTGCTCAAGTGATGCAAACTACGGTGCCTCCAAACCCCAGATAGATGCACGGGTGCCCTGCCAACAACGACAGTTTTCCCAGTGGGAAGAAAAGAAAATCCAATCGAGTTCTTTTAAGTATTTTCCTCCTCAAATTTCCCCTGCGTCTTTGGCATATATTAGTACTTGTAGAATAAAATCTATTTGGGTTGAACCGGATGAGACTGCCATTTTTGTGGGACAAAAGTCACCGAGATCAGCAGTTTCATCTGACAGGACAGGAGAGTTAAGGCTGCCGTGGACTTCACCTAACCGCCTCATTCTGCTGAGGGGTCCACACCCGAAGTCCCCCAGGTCCCCGGCTGTACTGCCTGTGGCCTCTCTAAGAGCCACAGTGCTTTCTCTGGCTATTACAGTGCGTCCTAAGGAGTGTCACCAGGAGAGGAAAAAAGAACTTCAAGAGTAAGAACAAAAACCAAAAACGCCAGCCTGGCCACAGCACCAAGACGTGTGTCCTGGACGTGCCAGCCACAGGCTGGGCCCGTGGGAGGCAGCTCTTACTCATGACAGAGTTCGTGGTCTGGAACAGGGTTCTCCTCTTGCCCAGCCTCATGGTTCCGCCCATCTGGCCAGGGTTGTGCTCTGGCATGTCTATGACCTGGAGACGTTCCAAAAACAAACATGTGCTACCAAACCCTGCTTCAGTTAGGAGACAGACCGCCTGCACTGAGCCAAGTGAGCCCGTGAGGGGGCCCAGCCTTTCCTCAGAAGTGACACTTGCAGAGGAAAAGGCCTCCCAGTGATCATTCTTAAACCTTTGTTGGGTAAGTGTTTAATCCTCAGCCCGTCCTCCTGAGCCGCAGGACCAGACACAGCTGCCCCCTCCCCGGCCGTTCCTGCCCCGACACTTTGGATCCTAAGTGCCTGTTCTAATAAAGACTAACACAGCAGCGTGGATACCAAACCAGCCATGTGCGCACACGTTTCCTCCACTAGACTGACAGCTGCTCAGAGGAAAGGGATGCTCATCTGGGGTTGGCTGTGAACCAGGAGAGTTTGGTGAACATCTGTGGGACGCGGAGGCCGAGGCCCCCCAGCTGTGACAGCCCAGCCCACTGCCCGCTCCCCCGAGCACCTTCTGACCTGGGAGACCTTCTCTGTGCTCCCCTACCTCCCCAGGGTCCCACGCTTCAAAACCTCTGCTCTTTTCTTCCTGAGGTCTGAGTATTAGCAAAGTTCAATTTCGGCTCAATAAATACATACTAATGCTGTTCAAGTGCCCTGAGGTCAAGAGTCTTGTCCACCTTGTTTATCACAACATCCTCAGTATCAAGAACAGGCCTGTCACGCCTGCGCTGGGGATTCAAAGATGAATAAAGGCATTGTCTGTCCCCAACTGAGCCACATTCCTCTGATGGGAAATATAACACGAGGAATGCCAGCCTCCTAGGGCTCCAGCCTCCTAGGGCTCGGGCCTGCGTCAAACAATCAGTACTAAATTCCAGCAGTTCTTTAAAAAAACACCCATCTTGGAGGGTTGTTGGGGATTAAGTGAATTAATGTATACAAAGCAGTGAGCACAGTGCCTGGTACATAATAAGTGCCTGCCTAAGTGTTTCATGACAGTATCGTTCTAAAGTGCTCCTGGGAGGTAGGAGGGCAGGGGTGGAGAATTACTTTAATCAGGCTGCAGTGGCACCTGTCTTAAAAACTTTCTGTGGCAGACTGGGAAGAGTAGTGAGAGACTACACGATGAAAAATGAAAGTTCTCCCTATCTGGGACGTCTGAAAGCGCGGGACCTCAGGGTTCTTTGGAATGAACCCAGTGGTCTCATTTCCCACCTCCAACCCTGAATCACTTTCATCAACGGCCCTTCACCACCTTCCAGACGCTCCAGACACTGGACTCACCACGGGATGATTGGTGTTAGGGTCAAACTCCGTAGAATTGGCATCTGAGAAACCAAAATACCTTTGTTATAAAAATAGTTACAATAAAACTGATTTTTTTCAAAGTTTCATTCCTAAGCTCTAAATCACAATTTCCCTCCTCAGTTTAAAGTTATTCAGTGATTAGAACCAAAACCAGGGATGACATTTTTAAGATATAAGATACTCAACACACAAACACAGGTGAATTTTTTCCCATTAAACCTGCAGCTCTCTGAGAAGTCAAGCTGCACAAAGTGGGGAAATCGGAAAGTCAAAACCGACGGCACAACCTCCAAATCCTTATTTAGACAGTGCATCCCTTTGACGGCTTATATCGTTGTCTCAGTTTTTTCACTTCTCGTCTCAGACTGTCTCTCTCCTCAATGGGCAAATACCGTTTCTTCATTTCTTTCATCCTCAGCACTACCCAACTGCCCCACTCAAGAGCTAAATCAAAAATTAACCTTTCTATCCTTTACTGAATTTACCGACTAACCATAAGGGAAACCACTGAAGACTGAAAGGGAAAGAACCAAGTCCCTGGCACTGCGCGTCTGCTTGCTCTTTCTGTGCGACACGCGGGACATCGTTCCCCTCTGGGGCCTACACGAGGGCCAGGCCTCAGACGCGAGTCAGCTCATCACCAGGTCACTCACCCACCTGGGGACCCCAGTGGGTGCAGCAGCAGGAGATCATGGCTGTGAAGGGGTCCAGGGTGCCCAAGGGCCACCTCTAGGGCGGCGGGTGGTAGGACCGTGCCTGCCAGGAGCTCAGAAGCCAGCACCAGGGAGCATGATGCCTACAGAACTGAGCCACCGTTCCCTTAGGGTTACTGTGAAAAACGTGACGTGAACCCAGCCCTAACGGTCAGCTGGGCACAGGGAATCATACTGGTAAAGTTGGGCGGTCTTTCTATTCCTCGGGTTGCTCCGCTGAGTTTTCTTAGAGCTCATAAGGGTCCTGTAGCAGGCCCTTCCCTTGGCGGCCCCGATGGGGCCACTGCATCCCAGGGCTCACGCCGTGTATGGCCCGCTGCCCCACTGGCTGGGCTCGGCCGTGGGACGCGAGCAGGCTCAGTCAAAGCTGGCAGAGCAAGCCTGTCATTTCGGGAGCCAGGCAGTCGCCACGCTGTGAGGAAGCTCAGCTGAATTAGTGAACGATGAGACCGAACCCCTGTCCCCGCTGGAAAGGACAAGCTCAGACACACCACGTGGGGCAGAAAAGCACACAGCCAGTCCACTCAACCCCACAGAGTGCTGAGAAACAGGAAACCACTGGGTTCTCAGTCTGGACGCAGTAATGCAGTCCGTGAAGCATGGGCCAAGATTAGTGAGTATTCCCCAAGTGCCAGGCACTGTGCTGGGGCTATTTATAGGCATTATTTCATTCAACTCCTACAACCATGTGAGGTAGGTACCACTATGACCCCCATCTTACAGAAGAAACAGAGGTCCAGAAAGACTAAGTAAGTAACTTGCCTAAAATCACCCATCCTGAGTGATAAAAGTCAAAATCTGAGCCCAGGTCTGACCAGCTCCAGCACCCAAGTTCATAATAACCACACAGCCTCACACCAGCCAGAGTTAGTTTCCTTGCCGGACACCAGCTCAGGGACGGTGGCCGTGACGACAGGAGTGCGGGCATCGCCAGAGCAGCAGCTGCAGGGGCGGAGCCAGGCGACTTGCTCAGCTGTGTCCCCTCCTCCGGTGGTCGGCGGTTCCCTTGGAGGACAGCGCTTTCCCTCGGTAAATTCAGCAGCTCCCCTAGCTGCATCTGCGAGGTACTGAGAAACCAGGCCTGGCCTCCATGGCTCCCCCTCACCCGACAGCTGCCAGAAACACTGAAGTGAGAATTTAACAAATTTTTAAGTAGACACTTACTTACCTTGCCACCCCAGCACATTTCTTGAAAATTCAACCACTGCCAACTGCATCCCTAAGCACACGCCTTGCAGGTGGAGGAAAAACACATGAAACTCCATTGAAAAGTCAGTTCCCACATTTGCAACCCGCCTACGTGGACCTGGTGTCCTGACTGTTCCCAGAATTCCAATTACAAACTCTCGTAATTCCCTGCTATAAACATGCAACCCCCTGCTATGTTTTATCTGTACCAGATTTCAAAAACGGGGTCTAAGAGTATATGATGATTCCAGGTTTCAGAAGTCATGCGATTTTAGAAATAAATAATATTCTCTTCAGTACTTTAAAATTCAAGTCTTCTTACCCTCTCTCATTAAGTTCCCAGTTACGATTGGTCGTGTTGGAAATGACTAAAATTTACAGCACCAGGAAGCATCCAAAATCATTCTGCCCAATTAGACAGCTGGTGTTCCAAATAAGCATATAAAACGCAGTCTCACATGTCCTGCCAAACAGCTGGGTTCAGTAAATGGACAAGATTTCCTAATTGCTATTTCATTCTCTCAAAATTCCATGACAGCCACGTGGAGCTCAAGCTTAAATTTTTCCTTTTAAAGACCAGTTGGAATTTCTCAAAAAACAGAACCAAAAAGGCCTATACTTGAGTTTGCTATCTGGAAAGATGGCATCTATGTTTGGTTTCGATGATCTCCGTTTTATTTACAGGCTCCCACGGGGCACCTTTTCTTGTCTTTCCTACTCCTTACCCAAAAAAGGCTTCTTCTGTTTCCGAGCCCAGGAGATCGCTTGGATTTTTCCTTCAGTCCCTCGGACACCAAATCCTCCTGGAACCAGCACCCCACTGTGCAAGAGAGCATACCACAAGCACCCCTTTCCAGTCCAGCTCGCAATAACCCTCCAAGGAGTCACTTCCAAGACACTGGTGCCATGAAGTCACTCCACACACTTGGCTGCTGGGGCTAGGACTGTGATTTCAACACTGCCAATGAGCTGTGCAGAAACACTATGGACTTAGAAAATGCACACAAAACCATCCACTTTCTTACTAACATCAGAAAATGCTTATAACCAGTTAAGAAAAAAAAAAAAAGATGTTGTATATAATTGTAATACCACCTCTGCACAGTATCTGTCCCAGGTAGGGATTCTTTCCTTAAGTTTGCAATTTTTTTTTACCTCTTGGCTTGAAGTGCTCCCCTGAGTAGGAAGGGGGCCTCTGCTGGTCAGTTCGGCATGCCACACTGACCATGGCTGTATGGCTCCGTAAGATTCAGCTGTTCTAGTGAACTAGACATTCAGGCTTGATTTTTTACTATTGTAGACAGGAGCTGCCCAAAACGAACTATTTATGAGACTCGACTGACAGGTACTCAGCAAATGTTCTGGGTGAAACACCTTTAAATAATAAGCCTTATCCACAGATGCATTCAGTAAACATTATCAATAAAATCAGAACTCGTTTTCTTCACATTTAATGAAACTGATAAGCCATATTTTTGTGAGGCTTCAGTCATCCAGTATGTACGTAGTCCTTTCAGCAATTAAAAGACATTGAAACAAGCCGATTACCTACCACCAGCACAAGAAAGCACAGCACTTGGTTCATTAAGAAAAACCCCAAACCCCTGGAAAGCAAAGGTAGCGAGTTCTGCTTACTGAGCACTGCACAGCTTCTGCCAGGCCTCGTGGTAGCGCACGGGCTCCTCCTGCAAGGTGCTCGGCTCCAAGTCCGTGGAATCTATGTACTGGGAGCGGCCAGAGCGGAGAGAAAAGCAGCAGCCTCGTGACTCCTGAGCGCTCACCATTTCTAAACAGTATTACCAACGCTCCATCTTTCCCAGTTTTAAACTAAAGTTTAAAAACAACCTTAATGTATTTACACTTACTAATCTTTTTTAAATAAACTTTAAGATCTTTCTTATATTTTAAAATATAAGTTTCCTTCCCGAATCATTTAATTCCCAACTCTGGCTGTCCATCCGCTCTACACTCAGTCCGCTAGCGCAGACCCTGAAGTCCTCTCTGTTCAAGATGTCTCCCCCAGTCCATCTTCCCCCTAGGTCACTTCTCACTTTTCTCAACTGTGTTTAAGTATAATTTACACACAATGAAACACAAGCATTTTAAGTGTGCACTTCATGAGTTTTGTCCCACACGCACACAAAGGTACGACCACCATTTCGATCAAGATCCAGAAAGTTCCTGTCACCCCCACCACCACCAGTTCCCTCTGCCCCCTGCAAACACCGTCCTCCCTGCTTCCTGCCTCAGACAATCTTGGCTCTGCTTTCATCACCGCAGGCTGTAGCTCCTCTAGAACTTCAGACAAATGGAACCATGCAGCGTGCAGCCTTCTGTGTCTGCCGCCTTCAGCTCCGTGCAATGTCTCTGAGATTCACCCGTGTTGTTGTGTATCACCACGGAGTTTATTCCTTTCTACTGCTGGATACTTTTCTACTGTAGGAATACACCACACGACATGTTTATCCACCGACTTGTCCTGGACTTCTGGGCTGTCCCCAGATTTTGGCTGTTATGACTAACTGGTCCATTTGTATAAAAATAGATTCTTTTGGTGGACATGTTTTCATTTCTCTCGAGTAAATATCTGGGAGTGGGATTTCTGGGTCACACACAGTAGGCGTGTGTTTACCTTCATATGAAACCGCCAGACTGTTTCCTCAAGCAGCTGCACCAGTTTACACTCCCACACCCTCACTGACACGCTCAGCCACTCAGGTGGGTGGGTGTTGGTATCTCACTGAGACTCAATCTGCATTTATCTCCCTGACAACTAAAGGCGTTGAGCATCTTTTCGTGTATATCGTGTGCATCTTCTATGAAGTGTCTGTTCAAATCTTTTGCCCACTTTTTTATTAGGTTGTTCGTTTTTTTCCTGCTCCTTACTAATACCCCGCGGTGACTTCCCTGAACCCCAGGGCAAAATCCAGGAGTGGCCCAGTTGAGGGGATTCATGACCAGGCCCTCGCCAGCCTGTCTCCAGACACCCTCCAATTCACACTTTTCCATCCACTGAGTTCCCAACCATTCCACACCTCCAAGTCCTTGGATATGCGCTCCCTGCTGTCGGGAATGCCCTTCCCTGCTGCCTTATCCATCTTCCCAACCTGCCCACGGGCCCCTCCTCACACGTCTTCCAGGGCAGGTTCGCCCCCTCTTCTGCCTGCTCCCTTCACACCTGAGAGACCTCACTGACTCGGATTCCCCTCTCAGCCGCCACCATCTAACACATGATCGGCACAGGCTACCTCCAAGGAGATAAAATAAATGAATGATCGAAAGAACTAGCAAAAAAATAAGTCAGGGCAGGGTAATGAGATCCCACGATTCTTAAAACACATATAACAGCTCATCCTCTCGGCACCTGTTCACCAGCATAAAGCAAGCTACATTTTCATGCCGAGAAGCCCTGGAAAGTAGGAGGCCAACCCCAATGCCAACAGCGAGGGCAGCTGCTCGGGGCCATCAGCTCTGCCCCCTCCCCCCCAGTCAATACCCCTCAGCACTGAGCTCCAGCTTCACTTCTAATTTCCATCTCTTCCTAATAAGCTCCATCAGGGAGCTGCCTTGCTGGGAAAAAGATATAAAGGGACAAGTGGAAGAGCTGACACATATGGTACTTCCTCCCTGCCAGGTATAGTTCTAAGCACTTTATATGAACTCATTCAATTCTTATCATAAGAGCCCTGTGACAACCCTTTTTAAAGATGGGAAAACTGAGGCCCAAAGAGGGCTAAGCAGCTTGCCCAGCATCACACAGCCTCGGAGGCCTGGCCGCCTGGCTCTGGAACCCCTGCCCTGAACCTCGACACTCCACTGCCTCCAGCCTGACATGCCAGCAACTCAGCTTCTTCTCAGTGACTACCGTTCACCAGGCGCTGCCCGTGTTCCCGGCCTCGGCTGGGTGACTGGACATTCCTGAGAAACCTCCCAGCTCCATGGGGTGGACACTGGCACAGGTGCCAGCAATTGTGCAGCATGCTTAGCCACCAGGACTCCCCATTCCCAGGGTCACCTGACATTCAGATCCAAGGATTCACTCTCTTGGGTTCTACTCTGACTACATCTTCTCTTATTTCCTGAAAATGCTCGGCTGTTCTCTCCCAGCCAGGAGCCAACCACAAATCCTTTTGACTCCTAAAAAAGAAATGCTAAGCTCCAATAATATAAAGCAGGTGTGCACGCAGCACCTATGAGAGTAGAGACGGCCTCCCTGTACCTGTGCGACACCTCCTCACCTTGATTTCCAATTTGTGGTTTATGGCCAGTGCAGAATGCTCCAGAGCTTTAATGACGGAGGCGTACGAGTCTGAGAACTTGGTGTATTTGCCCACGAGGGCAATAGAGCAGGTCTCCAGCAGGCGATCATATCTATCACACAAAGGTCAAGAGACACCAAATCACTCAGAAGGTACATACCCCCGTGAGGTCAAAATCACCTTTTAAAGAGCAGAAAAACATGTCTGGGAAAAATATGATAGGAGCAACTACTGTCTGTGTTCTATGTACTGAACAGTAAAGAGGAAGCAATTTTCAGATCAACGTGGCAGGCTTTGTAAAGAAAGTAGGATTTTGGAACCTGTTACAAAGAGATAGCTTCAAAATCTGTTCCAAATTTGGTTTTCTTTTTTTTTTTTAAGTTAAAAAATTAACAAACACAGACAATTCACAGGAGTTAATGTGATGAAGGGAACAGTCAAATTATGGGGCATCCACACAAGAGTCCATACTCATTAAAATTTTTCATTATAAAGTATAATTAGTAACACAAAAATAAAACTGTGGCTGCATAATGATATACAAGCAAATGGACACAGACTGAAAGGGAAAATGTCAAAATGAAAATAAGTATCGCTGAACAACAGCACGCGTGCTCCCTCTACAAATGCTTGTTAGTGCCATCCAGCTGACTCGGCAGCTACAACACCACACGCCCAGTGCTCCGAGGCGCTGTGTGAAGATCTGTGAGGTGCTGTGCAAGCATCACAGAGCGAGGAGGCAAGCAGAGTGGGGACAGCTCTCAATCTGATGAGCTTTGACAGCAGCAGTAAGAAAAGACCAGACACCCTTGTCGATCCTTTTGTAGTATGGGGTGAGCAGCATGTTCCCAAACACAGCTCAGATATTTGGGAGCAGCCAGGAGTGCTCCAGCCACATCCAGCCATCCATGTGGGCCTCGGATACCAGTGCCAACCCACCGCAAGGAGGCCTGTTTGCGTGGGACACAAGGGTGATAGCTGTGTGATCTGAACTCCCTGAGACCCGGGACCCGGGCCAGCTCTACTGGGACTTCCTCATCCATGATGCAGCTACATGAGGGCTAAGATCCTTTCTTTACACCCCTTACCATGAAGGCCTTTTCTAGTGTGAGTTGATAGCACAAGTAAGAAAGAGCTGAATTCCCTGAGCTCCTACAAAAATAAAAGAAATAAGGCTCGAACTCCCAGCTCCTTATTATGAAGCAAACCTGTCAGCCATCTCTTTCCACTTCATCAGCATTTTCCGTGGCTGCCTCTCAATAGGAAGGTCAAGTCTCCGGAGAAAATAATCTACAACCCCCTGCTCTTCTAACAACAAGGGGACTCGGTAGATGGACGAGACATCGTGGACACAGATCACCTGTTTAAAAATGAGCAAAGGTTAGTTAATTAAAACAAACAAAAACTAACTGGGCTGACGGACTCCTACCAGCTCTTAGGACCTTGGAAAAATAACTGTCTTAAATTTGAAAACAAAGAAAACAACAACTTTCTAAAAAATATAACTCAAGAAGAATAGAATACATAGTGGCTAATCTCCTATGAACATGGATGCAAAAATCCTTAAAAAAAAAAAAAAGTTCATAAACCAAACCACAAATTAGTTAAAAAAAAAAAATCATGTCCAAGTAGGAACTGTCCCAAGAACAATGGTTCTCAAAATTGGCTGTCATTGGCATCACCTGGGAGAGCTTCTAAAAATTCAAAAGCCCATGCTGCACCCCACACCACTTACATTTAACAGTGGAATTCACTACATGAATAGATTAAAGTGGGGGGGGAATCACCTCAGTGGAAGCAGATTTAATAAAAATTCAAAACCAATTCATAATAACAATTCCTGGTAAATTAGGAGTGTTAGAGAAAATGTGAAAATATAAAAACCCCACAGCAAACATCATTTGGTTTGATATTTAATATTAATGCTTAATATTTAAAGTCTGAAACAAGGCAAAACTGGTCACTAATCACTACTTCTATTCAACAGTGTACTAGAGATATTAGCTATTACAATTAGATAAGAAAAAATGTACATGAATTGGAAAATAAGAAAAAATTGCCACTAATTGCATATAATATAACTGCTCACCCATAAAAACCACGGGAATTTACAGGCAAAAAATCAGAACTAACGGGGCTTCCCTGGTGGCACAGTGGTTAAGAATCTGCCTGCCAATGGAGGGGACACGGGTTTAAGCCCTGGTCCAGGAAGATCCCACATGCCGCAGAGCAACTAAGCCCGTGCGCTACAACTACTGAGCCTGCGCTCTAGAGCCCGTGAGCCACAACTATTGAAGCCCGCGGGCCTAGAGCCCATGCTCCGCAACAAGAGAAGCCACCGCAGTGAGAAGCCCGCTCGACACAACTGGAGAAAGCTTGCGCAGCAACGAAGACCCAACACAGCCAAAAAAATTAAAAGTAAAAAAAAAATTTTTTTAATCAGAACTAACAATTTTAGTAAGGTTGCTAAGCTTGAGATCAATGGGCAGAAGTCAGCAGGGTTTCCTATACATGGGTCTTATTTAATCAGGAAATATAATTTTTAAAAATACACCATTCACATAGTAACAAAAATTATGAATACCTATAAATAAATTTAAAACACAATTCACAAAGATATATAAGCCTAAAAAACACCTTTAAAAAGAAAATTGTAGAATATTATTGAAAGTTCTTTCAACACATGGAGCTGGAAGAGCTAGATATCTATACATGCAAAAAGATGAACTGCAAATTTTACTGAAAAGTTACTATCCATAAAAATTAACTCATAATGAATCCTAGACCTATGTGTTAAGCCCTAAAATTATCAAACTTCAGAAGAAAATCTTCATGACCTTGGTTAAGTAGAGTTCTTAGATATGATACCATAAGCACAACCTATAAAGAAAAAAATGAATAAATTGGGAGTTCATCAAAATGTAAAAGCTTTTATGCTCCCAAAGACACCATTAAGAAAATGAAAAGACATACACCTGAAATTAGCACATTATAAATCAACTATACTTCAATTAAAAAAAGAAAAGACAAAAAAAACAAAAGAAAATGAAAAGACAAACCACAAGCTGGGAGAAAAAAGTGTGCAAATCATATATCTGATAAAAGACTTGCACTGAGAATATATAAAGAACTCCTATCACTCAATGGGATAAGCAACCCAATTAAAAATAGGCAAAAGATGTGAAGTTCCAATTTAAATATAGAAACAACTGTCACATTTTTTAATAGTAACTAATTTTAATGATAACCTATTCTATTATAGAATTGAATTACCTTCACTTGCTGGGACAGAAATATCTAAAATAACTGAAGTGCATGAAAAAAGGCTGTTCATAACAATGAGAGTATTCTGATGTTCCATGTACTTAGTACGAAGCAGAATCCCTTTGATGGGCTCCTGGCTCAGGCATCGTGTCCAGGAACACTGATCTCAGGTGTCAGGCTACCCTCACACCCTGAAGCTTGAGCCATCGTGGAGATGGAGAGGACAGCTGCTTCTAATAGTCAAAGGCTTTCCTCTTGCTCTATTCACTTTAATGCCAGGGCAATGACTTTAATTGTTTTATATTCTCTCCCATACTCCTAGAAGCCTTGTGAATGGATTTCTCTTATTTTAGATCTTTTTTTTTTTTTTTTTTTTTGCGGTACGCCGGCCTCTCACTGTTGTGGCCTCTCCCATTGCAGAGCACAGGCTCCGGACGCGCAGGCCCAGCGGCCATGGCTCACAGGCCTAGCCGCTCCGCGGCATGTGGGATCTTCCCGGACCGGGGCACGAACCCGTGTCCCCTGCATCGGCAGGCGGACTCTCAACCACTGCGCCACCAGGGAAGCCCGGATTTCTCTTATTTTAACCCTGCTCCCTCATCCACTCCTCTCTAGGCCAGGTGGGCTCCCCGCTTAGTCTCCTGATCCTCAAATAACCTAGCAGTAGAACAAACCGTCCATAACCTAATCATACGTTCCTTGACCTCAACTTCCCTTCTACTCTCCTTCAGCCAAACCTGATCAAAGCCACAATCCCAACTTACCACCACTGGAATTTCCATTACACGCACCACACTTAGAAATATCACAGGTTCCAAAATGTTGAATTTCCTGTACCATAGGTAACCTCCATTAGCACAAGTAACAAAAAAGACTATATGTTTAGGACCTACAACACCTTAGACAGCAGGCAACAGGAATATAAAGTTGAATGAAGTGATCCTTGCCCTCAAGAAGCTCAGTCTATGAGGAGAGACAAACACGGACGAACACACAGACACACAGGAACACTTACACACTAAGGGGCAGTATGACAGGCTTACCACCAGGACCTGTGAGACACACAGGTCACTCAGAGAAGATTAACCCTGAGGTTTGAGGAGGTTTGGAAGGTAAAGCTACTCAGACAATACTGTGTCCTAGCTGGGCTCCAAAGGATGAAAATGAATAGGAGATTGCCAGGCCTACTACAGGGAGAGGGGAACACCCATTCCGCATGGCTGGAGCAAACAGTACGAGGAGCGGGGACAGACAGGAGAGGTAAAAGATGTTCAGGGAACCACAGAAAATAAGGTGATGGAGAATCACAGGGCCGGTGGGTGTCAGTTCTTCTACAGAACAGTCTACTGTCTCAAATTATGAAATACCGACAAGGCTCATGAAACTGGCTAAGAGACATTAGGATAATTAGCAGCAAAAAATAAGTTATGTGAAGATGGGATTTCTACTTACTTGTTCAGGTTCAACATGGCAGAACATTGATATTTTCTCTTTCACTGACGTGTCGAGAGGATTTGAGCACCTGCACACAACCTAGACATTTGGATGGACACAAGGGGTTACAAAATTGGGTTTTTTCTCGTGACTGAAATTAAAGTAGACACCACATTGTCAAGCTGGATGAAAATGTTAACTCCTAGCACAATGCACATAAACTGTAAAAATGTTACTTGTTTTCAAAACTGAAATTCCTAAATCCCAAGTTGGAGAAACATGAGAGAGTGGCAGGACAGACAGATTAATGAGCCAACTGGAGTTTTCCTCAACCGATGTTCTTGGGTAGGAGGGACAGGAGAATGAATGATTGGCTGGGAGGAGAAGACAGGACCTCACACACACCAGGTAAGAAAATCTTTGCAAACCACAACCCAGTTCACTCAGCACTAACCCTACTTCTCCACCATCGGCTCGGCTAACTAAATGGGGGCCAAGAAAAGGTTTTGGCTGCCATGGAGGCGTGATCTTAATTAGACAGATAAGATCACTCTGAAACGAGGTAACCAGGAAATCTTACCAGATCTGGGGAAAGCCCAAGCCCTCTGAGTTCCCGAACACTGTTCTGGGTGGGTTTAGTCTTCTGTTCCCCTGTTGAACTTGGCTATTTTACAGAAGGAAAAAAAAGTTAATTTCTCTATGAAAAGGAATTTTCAGCTGTGACTTTTCCCCGAACCTCTTTTCATAATAGGGAAATAGAAAATTTGACCATTTACCTAGTTTAGTTTTTATTTTTGTCAAAGTTACACATGCATATATTTGAGAGTCAAGTAGTTCTGTACGGTTTGTCCTAAAAGCAGTAGTAGCAGCCCTATCTACCCTTTCCCCTTTCCAAACCCTAGAGATAGCCACTCTTTCACTTTTTTTTTTATTTGAAGTATAGCTGATTTACAATGTTATGTTAGTTTCAGGTGTACAGCAAAGTGATATATATATATATATATATACACACATATATCTTTTTCAGATTCTTTTCCATTATAGGTTATTACAAGATATTGAAGGTAGTTCCCTGTGCTATACCGTAGGTCCTTCACTTTCCCACTCTTGGATGATCCTCCTAGTATGCTTTACTGCTACTTCTTTGACATTCAGTTTGAGGCATTTTCTATTGACTTCCTGTTGGGTAAGGAATCCACTCTTTTCATTCCCCTGCCCCCATTACACGCACCTGCCCTGTGTATGCAACCCCTATTTCATGATCCCTCTTCAGTGTTTACATACTTTTGAGTATTTACATACTGTGTACCATGAAAACCACGTGCCATAACTTTTCCTTTCTGGCCCAATTATTTGTTTTCCTTGGTTGGTTTTTTGGTTTTGTTTTGTTGATATGCTGAGTTTTCTATGTACTAAATTATCTTTATTCTCCTCTCACACTTAAAGATACATTTGTTGGGTACAGAATTCTAAGTTAGAAGTCATTTTCCCTAAGAATTTTTAAGGAAACAGCTTCACTATCTTTTAGCTTTCAGGATTGCTGTTGAAGTCTAATGCCATAATGACTCTTGGTTTTTTTCTTTAGAGTTTTTTTAGAATTTCTGCCCCATTATTCCAAAATTTCACAACAATGTGCCTTGGTGGGGGTCATTTTTCATTTAATAGGCTGAGCGTTCAGTGGGCCCTTCCAATCTAGAAACTCCTATCTGGAAATTTCCTTCAATTATTTAGATCAGGAATCAGAAAACTTTTTCTATAAAGGGCCAGACAATAAATATTTTAGGTTTTGTGGGCCACAGTCTCTGTCACAACTACCCAACTCTGATTTTTTTAAAATTAATTTTTATTGGTGTATAGTTGATTTATAATGTTGTTAGTTTCTGCTGTACAGCAAAGTGAAACAGTTATACATATATATATATATATCCACTTTTTTTTAGATTCTTTTCCCATATAGGTCATTAGAGTATTGAGTAGAGTTCCCTGTGCTATACAGTAGGTTCTTATTAATGTTTTAATACAAATGGGCATAGCTGTTTTATTTTCAAAAACAGTGGGTGGGCTGATTTGGCCTGTCTGTTGACCTCTGGTTCACATCACACTTCCCTCTCCATTTCTATTATTTTTTTGAAAATCCCATTATTTGGATCAGAACTCCTAGACCAGCCTCTAATTCTCTTGCCTTTTCTCTCCTATTTTCTCTCTCTTGACCTTTCTTCTCTACTTCCTGGGTATTTCCTTAAACTTCTTTTTCATTCCTGCTATCCAATTTTTAATTTCCAAGAATTCTTATCTATTCTCTGAATGTTCTCTTCTTAAGGTATCCAGCTCTTGTTTAACAGATGCAGTTTATCTCCTCTTAATTCTGAGGATATTAATGATATGTTGCTTTGTTTTCTTTTTCTAAGGTTTCCTTTTCCTACTCCCTGCAGAGCCTCAATTTCCTCTGTTTTTTCTGTTGTTCTGGTCTCTTGCACGCTAAATGCTTTCTCCAAATGTCTGGTGATCACCGGCTGCCGGCTCACTCTAAAAGCTAACTGGAAGTTCTCTGAGTGGGTGACCTTGTCCACCAGGGTCCTCACTGCGGGAATCTGGCTGGTCTGTTTTCACTGAGGAGCCTCTGAGGGCAGTGTGTTTTCTCCTGGGTTAGTTGCATACCCCAAGAAGAATCTTACAATCTCCTACGTAGACGGTCCCTGCCTGGCTGTGATGATTCTGCAAATCAAGTAGCAGAAATCACACTGTCCCTAGTGCCTGCTCATCCAGAAAAAGCCTACATTCTCTGCCAAGATGGGAGAGAGACTGATGCCCAATTGTGCATAACAGGGAAGGGGATGCCAGGGTCTAAGTGCTTCTGAAACGGCAGTTATAAGGAGTCCCACCCCCAGCCCCAGAGGTACCCGGTGCTGCCCATTCCTGAGTCTTTGGGGTTCTGCAGGGCAAGCAGGGTTGCGTCCCTGCTTTCTCCGCTGCAGGCTTAGAATCCAGCTCTCCCAGGTCTGCTCAGTCCATTTCTACATGGCCATCTGCTTTCTGCCTTCCTAATTTTTGTCACTACTGACTCCATTCAGAGTATTTTATCTTTGTGAATTTTTGCCTTAAAAAGAAATTCCCTCTACTCCAGTTGTAGTGGAGTTTCATCACGTAGTAAAGACAAATGGACACATGCAACCCACTGTCTTTAACTGTAATTTCCCTGATTAATTTTCCAAATGTTTTCCATTTGATCTTTTCAAAAAGTATGATTATAATAATTTAAAATTCACAAAGAAGTGTTTTATTCCCTGCTTCCTGCACCTCAAATATTTGAAACAGATAAGGAATGAAAACCATCCTCACCTCCCTCCTCTCCATCCCCCAAAGTAAAGCTCTGAATGCCTTACCTGAGGAACTAGACTGACATGAATGTTACAGAAGTTCTCTCTTTTGACCTTGAACTGGAATTGACGGAAGGCCTCAATAAAGGGCATGCTTTCTATATCTCCTACTGTCCCACCAAGCTAGAAGAACAAAGTTAATTTAGAGGTTAAGCACTAAACCTTCCTTTTGTGGTTCAGGTGTCTAACAACCATACTGTCATCTCAATTCAATGATCAGTAACAGTGTAATGCAGACTCCCTGGGCCTATAAAATGTCATTTAACATACTGACACTGGACGTTTTTCTTTGTGCTAAAAGATTACTTTTTATGATAGGTTCAACATTCCCCAAGGTTATCATGGATCTTTCCACATCATTTCAAGAAAACGGTCAGGTGAAAGACGCACTAGGAATTTTATTTGTATGAAGAGTCACAAAGCCAAGAAATCAAAATCTTATCTACTTAGCCATAAATAACTTCTATATTAAAAAGCAGTTATAAACCAACTGCTGGAACTTTTGAGTCTCCTGTTTTCACAGGAACACGGAGATCCAACAGCTAGGATCAGCAAAGCAGGAGTACAGAAACTAAAACCAAAACAGGCTCATTCAGAGGGATGAACATTCCTGCCAGAGGAAAGCTGAAGGTCGGGTCACCTGACTTTCTCAAGAGACAGACGAGAATGCGTCATGCCACTCTTATGATCTGCGTGAACGAAGCATTGCTTTCGATGGTGCAGCCACTCCACGTGATGGTGACTGTGCCCTTACCTGCCACGCTGCCCTTAGGAGGGTCAAGGGTTTCACAGGCAACTGGCTTATCAGTTGCTGGTGGGTGACTAAGGAGGAGAAAATGTACACCTGGTCACATGCGCAGGTACCACGGAGCTCCAAACAGACTCAACAAACCTCAATAACACACACTTGAGGCTCCAGGCCATCTTCATCCACGGGTATTAACGCCTGTCTCATTACCCACTCCTGGATTGCATCTGTGATGTGTGGGACGACTGAGGAAGAGAAAGGACATACGTGACCTACACGTCCCATCCCGTCCCATCCACATCAATTGAGGCAGACACACCCTTTGTGACAACAAACTGCAGAGTAGCAGTGGGTCGTAACAATATTTTCGAGACCCCTCTCAAATGCCCTTAACAAATCACACTACCCCCGGCCTCCCTTCCAGATTTCCTGGTTGTGACTAGAAGCCCCACAGGAGAGTAGGGACTCAAGGGGTGACATGAGCCACCCCAGAGCAGTGGCCTCAAAGCAGAATCTACTCTGGCCACTCCTACTGCTTACGGCTGGGGGCGCGGCGGGGGGGGGGGGCGGGGGGAGGGAGCATATCACACCCTTTTTCAAGGACAAGAGAGCACCAGGACCCTGTTCCATTACATTTCCAGTTTACCCAAGGGTAGATAATCTACTGCAGAGACAGGGAAGTGCAGCAGAGTGGTCGGGAGCACAGCATCTGGGGCCAGAATGCCTGGATTCAAGTCTCAGTTCCACCACTCGTCAGGTGTGGGTCTTTGGGCAAATTACCTATTCGTAAGTTCGATCTCCCTATCCGTTAACTGGAGGTAAGAGCTTCTACTTCCTGAAGTCATGGAAATGTAGCGATAGAGCACTGGTGAGATGCTGAGCAGAGCCCCTGCGTGACGGTGCTCATCAACCCCAGCCATGGCTCAGCGCTTTTTAAACCACAGTCGTGGGCTCAGAAGGCCGGCTCCTGAGGGGCAGAGGTTGCTGTTTAACTTGCTATGCATAGAACCGGCAGTGCCTCAAGCACAGGATATCACCTGTTCCACACACAGCAGCCCAAGTGGTCTTTTAAAATGCAACTCAGGGTTCACCACTCCCAGGCTTAAACTCCCGAATGGCCTCCCACGGCTCTGAGTAAAATGCAACCTCTATGCCGTGGCCCTTCAGGGGGCCCCGTGGAACCTGGCTGCAGCCCACCTCTCCCACCTGCCCCTTGGTCTCAGTGCAGGAAATCTCCCTCCTGGTCCCTGACCAGCCCCCTTGCAGCCGGGGCCCTGGGTCCACGCCGAGCACCCCTTCTGCTCTTCCCAGGGCTGGCCTCCCAGCTCAAACGCCCTCTCTTGGAGGCTTTCCCTGACCACCTGTCCAGACTGCCTTCCACACCACTCTCTCTCTCTCTCTCTCTCTCCTCACTCTATTTAGTTCCTTCTCAGCTCCTATCAGACAACTCACTTCACCAGTTTGGTTTTTTCTCTCCCAGAAGGTAACCTCCATGAGGACAACGGCCTCACTGGGCTTGTTCATCATGCACACTCCCAGTATCAGCAAGGGTCTGACCACACTGGGCACTCAAGAAATCACTGATGAGTGAATAAATGAATTAATACACTAGAGGCCTAGAACAGCAAACTGTATGATCAAGATCACTGCAACTCCTAATTGATCCCGTTCTGTGTGTTGGGAACTCAAGAGAAATACTCGACTGACTGAGCTCCTTTAATTCTCCCAGCAACCCGGATAGGTAGGTACTGTTATTATGCCCATTTCACGGAAAAGGAAATTAGACCTCAAAGAGGGAAAGTAATCTGCCCATGTTCACAAAGCTGGTTAAGTGGCAGAGCTAAGACCCACACATGACCCCCTAGCCCAGAATCCGGCCAGGGTGGCCCCAGGGGAGAGACAGCTGTCAGCGTGACCCTCAGCCTTCAGTCCAGTAAAGTCCAAAGTCAAACGCAGATTTATTCTCATAACTCAGATGAGAGCCACTCTTCAGCAAGCCCCCAAATCTGGACTTATGCCATCATACTAGACCTGTGGCCTTCCAACACCCACTTTTGAAAAGCAGCGCTAGCCTCAAATGATCGCTGTGCAAAACCTCCACCCAGCAGACAGACAGACGCTGCGCTGGTGAAAGCTCAGGAGGACCCAGAGACCTGCTTCTCAGACTCCCTCTAACCCATGACCAGCCCAAAGGCCAATGGACACAATGGGAGTCCTTTTCCTTCTCCCTGTCTATACACAGAACGTCCCAGATGCACGACATACACCGTCTGGCTGACTGCCCTCCCCTAGCTGCTGTCATCACTTCACACTCATCACTGTGGAAAAACAACAGAAACTAAAACCAAAAAAGGCTCATTCAGAGGGATGAACATTCCTGCCAGAGGAAAGCTGAAGGTCGGGTCACCTGACTTTCTCAAGAGACAGACGAAACTGCGTCATGCCACTCTTATCGGTACAATTCATACTAAGCAAATGTATAAATGCTGAAAAAGGAGAACTGCATGAACGAAGCATTGCTTTCGATGGTGCAGCCACTCCACGTGATGGTGACTGTGCCCTTACCTGCCACGCTGCCCTTAGGAGGGTCAAGGGTTTCACAGGCAACTGGCTTATCAGTTGCTGGTGGGATAACTAAGGAGGAGAAAATGTACACCTGGTCACATGCGCAGGTACCACGGAGCTCCAAACAGACTCAACAAACCTCAATAACACACACTTGAGGCTCCAGGCCATCTTCATCCACGGGTATTAACGCCTGTCTCATTACCCAAATCATGAAGCTGGACTGTCAGCTTCAGTGCCATTCACAGAGAGGCGGGAGCCTACTCAAGTTAAACAGCCATGCAACTCTGAATTTTCAACTGAAGACATAGTTCAGTAACAATACCTTGATACTTTCATGATGAAATTGCATAAAAGGCACATTTTTATACACAAAAGAAATTAAACTGGCTAAGACTTTTAAACCTTGAAGGCAAATCCAGTGTTACCTTGGACGGTTTTCCCCAAGTAATCTCCTTTGCGTTCCTTGTTAATGACGTACTGATAGATCTTTCCAGTAGTCAGATTATTGTCCTTGGTGAGGCGGATGTCAAGGAAACGTTCATAGTTACCCAGGTCAAGGTCTACTTCCCCACCATCATCCAGCACAAAAACCTCACCTGCAGTGAACAGTGATAATGGTTAGGGTGGGTGAAAGATACAAATACCATGGCACAACTTGAGTTCCCAAATATAAACACTTGAAAAGAACCAAGTCTGCATTAACTTGACAGGAAGCAGGGAAATTTATTTCCAGAAAAGTAAATATGACAAGAAAGAAAAATCGCCAATCATTCTGCAAAAGGTTAACTCCATACTTCCAGTTTATCGCCAAACTCAGTCTGAATTAGAAGATTCTGTCATGAAACAGCATGGAATGAACAGAAGGAAACTACAGCCAAGCAAGACACAGGGAACTTTACATGGTATGGCATCCGCCACCTAAAGAAAAAGAACTTTTGTCTCAAGTCTCCTACCTGAGCAGAGAAAGGTTTGAATGTGATAAAAGTAGGATTTGATCCAAAAACTTAAACAAGGTATATATGTTACAGTTGTGTTGATTATAAAAACCGGCTTCTGGGCCACACTTTAGTCCAAAACAAAGGTGTGAAATTGCTCAAGTTTCCTCCTACTCCTTTGTTTAACAATCATTCCTTGAAATGTCATTCTAGAAATTCTGCCCCAAACGGGGCCTTCCTACCATCACAATGGGAGACAAGCCCCAAAATAGGAAAGTAAAAATGGTCTTGTTTTTCCCTCACCCTCTGCTCTCAGGAATGCTGAAATATTGCTCCAATTTTTTCCATCCTTCCTGACACTATTTATTACATAAAGATTTTTGCTCTGATGACACTCATAGATTTTTACTTCACATTAGAAAGTAGGAGTATGAAAACAATTTAAAAACTTGAGGGACTTCCCTGGTGGCACAGTGGTTAAGAATCCGCCTGCCAAGGCAGGGGATGCGGGTTCGAGCCCTGGTCCAGGAAGATCCCACATGCCGCGGAGCAACTAAGCCCGTGCGCCACAACTGCTGAGCCTGAGCTCTACAGCCCACGAACCATAGCTACTGAGCCCACGTGCCACAACTACTGAAGCCCGCGCACCTAGAGCCTGTGCTCCGCAACAAGGGAAGCCACCACGAGAAGCCCGCGCACCGCAACGAAGAGTAGCCTCCGCTCACTGCAACTAGAGGAAGCCCGTGCACAGCAACGAGGACCCAACACAGCCAAAAATAAAGAAACAAACAAACAAATAAATACTTGAGAAGTATTTTTTAACATGTCTCAATAGTACATCTACCCCCAATTTTAAGAAATTACTCTTAGGCGATTCAGACACAGTTACTCATCACACAGTTGGTAGTAATCAGCAATAACAAAGAAGTATAGTGCTGTTTTCCTACCCCACCTTAACGGTTTCTCCTTTTCACTCACCTCGAAGGATGCTTGTTTTTACTATCCAAACTCTGTTAGCAAAACAGAATCTCAAGCATGCAGATCATCGAAATTCAACATCTATCCGTTGCCTGAATCCCTACAAGTGGTCCTTTGGCCTCTGTCTGAACACCTCTACCAAAGGGAACTCACAAAATCTTCACCCCACTTTTGGAGAGCACTTACTATTATAAAGATCTTACACTGGGCCAAAATCCATGGCCTTACAACTTCTATCCACCCATCCTATTCCTAAAGATTAGGGCCACAAAGTATAAACATAATCCCTCTTCTCAAATATCTGAAGAAAGTTACTGTGTCACCAGATATCTTTCTTCAAGAGAAGAGACAAACTTTCATTCAGCTACCTAAAATATCATTCCAATTACAGAAACCACTGAACTCTAATCACTCCATTGCCTATTAAGATTTCTTCTTCTTCTCTGTCCAACTGAGAAAAGCATCACTCCGCTATGCTAAGGACCCCTCTCAGAAGGCAGGAAGTGGAGGTCATGGAATGCAAAATACACACAATTTCCAGGGGCTGAGATTTTCTCTCACACATTACATAATTATTTTTAAATAAGAAAAAAGAAATGCATTTTGCTTACCATGCTCATAAGGAGAGAACGTTCCTGCATCAATGTTAATATACGGGTCAATTTTAATGGAGGTTACATGTAAACCACATGACTTGAGTATTGTGCCCACACTGCTGGCGATGATTCCTTTTCCAATTCCTGATATGACACCACCAGTAACTAGAATGTACTTCATTTTACTTGTTGACCTGGGAAAAAGAAAAAACATACCTCAACAAATCAAACTGATCTGGGTTCAAATCCTGGCTCTGCCACTTACCAGCTATGAAGCCTCTAGGAGCCTCGGTTTCCCTATCTGTCACATGACTTTGGAAGGTTGTTATATGGGATCCTAACAAATGTTTCTTGGATCACTCAATGGCTTTAGTCAAGTATGACTTGAAAAACAACTGCTAATAATGCAGCTTTTGTTTAAAACTTTGACAGCTAACAACCTTGAGAGCCAACATAATTTAAAAAAAAAGGCAGCTCTGTTGATAGAACATTATGCCCCCAATGCTGGCTGACACTGCCGCCAGACACTGGGTTGTCAGGCAGGTGCTTCATTATTTTCCCTATATGGAGAAAAAAATTTCAATCTTGGATGAGCACTCCAATTCCCCATGAAAGAGATAATGTCTTTGGCTAAACTAAAATTTATCGCCAAGAAAACACAGCTCCTCTAGGTTATGGAAGACCGCATAAAAGAACTTCAACATTTAAAAGGAGTAGCAGTTAAAACTAAAGATCTTTTAATTAAAGGTAGCTCTCTTCTGAAATGTAATAACTTGCTCCTTGCCAGCAATCTCTCCCAGGTATGCCATGAAGAGAGACTACATATATTGGAGGAAACGGACATCCGACAATAAACCAGTCTGAGCACATAATGGGCAGAGGACTCAAAGAGAGGGGAGATTAGATTAAATCCTAAGAACCGGACAGTTGTGGCAGGGAATGGAAGAAACAGACTTCATGAGAGATAAAAAGATGGATGGACGCAAGAACAGCAGGGGCAAGAGGTGAGCAGACAGACAGCGACAGGCTCGCCAGGGAGAATTGATCACTGGCCCCGGTTTTGGAGGCTCAGAAATAGCATTTGGTCAGTACACCCAAATGTGATCAAAATGAGAAACACAATCACAGGAGAAGAGAATGCTTGCTTTGGCATATGGTCTGGGACATTTTCCTCCTCTGGGAACACTTCTTGTGAAGCCAAATTATAATAAAAATAAGCTAAGAAGGGAACAAGGAAACTGGGCAGTTCTGCTTGAAGCATTCCACCTCCCTGCTCCGCTCTGCTCCTCCCCAAGGCAGAAATAAACATACTTGGCATAGAGAGAGAATGCTCAGAATGTCTTCCCCCCTCAGACAGCAAGGAAAAGACCCAACCAGGTCCTGCTCTTTCTATTCTCTGTTGCAGCACTCCCAAAAGCATGCTCCTCGGTTTCGTCAAAATGCATGTGGGATACCCAAAAAGGGCTCTATGGACAAATAAATCAGAGAAATGCTGGTTAAACAGTCAACTGGTTTCTTTAATGCAAGACCTCTGGGAGCCTTTAATAAGCTAATGTGCACTGTGATCTCCCAAAAGGGATATACAGTCAGCAGTTTCCCTAAACTTGTTTGACCCCAAGTCCCTAATATTTGGGGGAAACACTGCTCTGTCACTTCACAGCTGAACAGTGCCTTACTGACATGTGAACATCAGACCTGGCTACATTTTAGAGACATCCTAATCAGGCATATCCCTGAGACTACACCCTGGACTCACTGACTAAATTTTGGATGTTCCAGAAATTCCTCAGCCATCCTGCGTGGGTTATAGAGTGGGTTACTTCTATAGAAGACTCATCTCATCCATTTGCATTTGATTGGCCCCAATTTTACTCTAAGAAGACAACACCTCTCTTTAGGGGAGATGCCTGCAGTCCCCCACAGTGCCCTGCAATAAATATTCTAATGTACTCAAGAGGCCAGGCAGGAGAGGCTGATGGGACCCAGTCACCCCCACGCATGGACTACCCTGTAGGTAAGTGCTACTGTGCTAGACACTTCGGGGACTACAAAAATTACTCAGATTTGGGCCCACAGCTCAAGCTGCAGTCCATTTAGAGAGACAGAACATTTACAAATAAATGAGTAATCCAGTGATGGTAGGAAGCAGCGGGATGATGTGTGACAGGTACAAATGCAAAAGAAGAGAGAGCAGAAAGCTTTCAGTGGCAAGACCAGGGTAAGGACCATGGCCCATCAGAGAAAGGTGAGAGGAGTGAAGGGAGGAGAGGAACCAGATGGCTGCTGCTGTGTTGACCTGAGACTTGCAACGGCCTTTAAGGGAAAGGGAACAGAGTGGACAGGAAGGTACAGCTATCTACAGAACACAGAGGGAGGGCCAAGGAAAGAGGCTGGGGGTGAGGGGGAGATGGTGGGAAATAAATAGGAAATTTAGGCAAGGGTCCAAATCATGGGGCAACTTGAGTGCTCAATCCGAACTTTAGTCTGAAGGTTATGAGAGACATGGGAAGGTTTTCAAGCACAAAAGTAACAGAAATCAAGATGCATCAAAGGAATTCATCAAAGATGACACAACAACAAAGATGTTGTTATTAAATGCCGAGATCCAGTTCCAGCTCCACCACTTGTGTACTGGGACCTGTCAAGTCACAGAAGCCGCCTGAAGCCCAAGTCCTCACATCCGTTAAACGGGGTTGAGAATCTCCGCATCGCCTGTGTCACATAACTGCTGAGGATTCAAAATTATAATGAGTGTGGACGTAAGTGCGCCACGCACACGTAGTGAACTTCTTTAAAATGCAGCATCTTCGTTCTGGGCGGCCGGTAAGTAAGGAGGCCAGCTGTGGGGCCGAAGCCGACCTTTCCCCAGCACCTGGAGGCCGTCCGGCTCCGCGAGCTCCCAGACCCCCTCCGCCCGCCGAAGTCCGGGCGCGCCGGAGGGGGCCGCAGCCAGGCCGCCGAGCCCATCCCCCACCGCGGCGGGCGTGGCTCGGACCTTGATCCCCCTCCAACGAAGCTAAGGCCGTGCCTTAACGCCGGAGGGCGAGGGCCGCGGCAGTCCGAATGGAGCGGCGACCGCCGAGCCGCTTGGGGCTGGCTGGGCAGAGGGGGCTCCCAAGCCTCTACGGCCCTCTCCGTCCCACGAGCCACCCTGGCACCCTGGTCAGGCGAGCCAGGCCGCGCTGAAATGGGCGCTGCCGGGACCCGCAGCCCGGGACCCGCGGCCTTCCCCCGCCGCCCCACGCCCCCCACGGCCGGTCTCCCCGGCGGCGCCCGGCCACGCGGCCCCGTGCGCGGGAGCCGGCTCCTCGCCGGCCTGGCCGCCCGCCCCACTCCCTTTAGGCACGCAGCCCATTGGGCAGGCCGGCGGGCCACCTCACCCCTGATTGGTGGGAGCTGTGTCTGTCACCGGCGGTAGGGCTGTCCCGCGCCGGGCTCTGCTCCTGCCTCCGACTCCTGCACGGAAGAACAGCTCCTGCGGGATCCCTGGAGTTAGCCTACCTGAGGCCGGCTTTAAATCCTGCCGTCGGCTTAAGAGCTGAGAGGGCGACGCTCACGCTGAGCCCCCGGCAGCCAGTGCACCAGCCCGACCGCATGCGCCGGGCAGTCTTTCACGGAGGCGGGCTCTAGGCGGTGCGCACGCAGAGGCGGGGGGCGGGGTGGGGGCGCGGGCCCGCCCCAGGGCGGGACCTGGGTGCGCCGGCGCCAGGGTCCGGAGTGCGCCGGCGCAAGGCCGGCGTGCTTTGCTAGTAGCGCTGCCTGCTTCTCCGGATCAATTTCCCAGCGCTGCTGTCGCCCGGCAGACGCAAGAGGTACGAGACGGGGCAGGTCATGGCGTCTTTGCCTTGTAGCCTTTGTCACAGCCAGTGGTTCAGGCTTCCTCTTTTGAGGGGGAGGAGACCATGTTTTGACTCACACCTGGCAAATCCATCGCCTGGCTCCAGCCCCCACCCCGCAAAGGCCTTCTAGGAGAGGCGAGATCCATCACACCGTGTCCCTGAACCGTCCGACCTTGTGGGCAAGGTGGTGCGACCCCAACCCATCTCTCTCTCTCACGCGGCGCCCTCTGAACCAAGGGATGCCGACAGTGTCACTCTCCGCCTCTATTACAGGGAAGGCCAAGACGGCGGCTGGGCGCTGGCTCCTTCCTCATCTGATGGGAGTAAGAATGAGAGAAGCAGAAAGAAAAGCCGGTGTGAAAGCCTCAGTCGCCCAGCCGAGTTGGAGGCCAGTGTCGCTGCATTGGAGAGAGCCAAAAGAAGAGAAATCAATACAGCGTGGCCACACTGCGCAGAGCATTATAGACCAAGGATTTTCTTTCCCCCTAAGGGCAGTGGAAAGCCATAGAAAGTTTTTTGAGGAGGCGGCTTGGTTTTGCTTTGAATAGTGAATATATGTTTTTTTCTCCAAACACTATACAAGTGTATACTTAAAAAGTAAGTCTCTGCATGCCAGTGTTCTGTTTTCTTCCTTAGAAGCAGTTTGTCACAAGTTCTTGTATACCATCATTGAGGGATGTAAAGGAAAGGTGTGACATGATCAGACTTGTGTTTCAGGAAAATGACTCAACCAAATGGATTCCAAGAAACCACTTAGGAGATTTCGCAATGGCCCCAAAGAGAGGCTTCTGGCTTCTTCTGTCTGAATCACCACTTCTCCTGCTCTGCAAGCTGCACTCAGCTCCAGACCTAAAACATGCTTCGGGTGTTTTACAGCCACACTTCTTTCAAGAAACATTTGGTGTTTATCAAAGGGCCTGGGACATGATAAACACTGAGAACATACTTGTCGAAGTAACGAAGGAGCTGTAGAAGATATAAAATTAGCCCCTCACTTAGCCACTCTACTGGGTGACCACTTTACCCTTTCCTCTCCTTCTGTAAACCTCTACTCTCTCTCAGCAGATGGTCTCGCTTCCTATTTCATTGAGAAAATAGAAGCCATCAAGAGAACTTCCTTGAGCTCCCACCACCCTATCCATCAACCTACTTTCGTCTGTGCATACAAGCTCTGCCTTGTCTTCTGTGCTGTGGACAAACTGTCCATGAGCCTCTTCTCTTTGCTTCAAGTGCCATATCCTCTCATCAATTCAAGAATGTCCCGCTAGTAGTTCTCCCCTCCTGCATCATCGATTTTCCCTCTCTCCTAGATCACTTCCACTAACATGATGCAGTTTCTCCCATCTTAAAACAAAACCCCTCCCTTGACTGTACGTAATTCTCTGGCTATCCCTCCATTTCTCTGTGCCCCTTTTCAACACAACTCCTAGAAAATGTTATTTATGCTTGCTGTCTCCAATTTCTTCCCTCTCTCTTGAACTCATTCTGTCAGGCTGTTGCTCAGGTAATTCCACTGAAACTGCTCTTGTCAAAAATTAACTTCTACCTTCCCCCACCTCGTCTCTATACCAGCCTAGACTCACAAGCCCCAGATAAAGACACCAGTGTGGCTGCGTATGCATGATGTGAGTGTGTGTGTGTGTATTTGCATATTTGGGCAGCTCCTCTCACCCACCTTGAGCTCACAGATTCCCTGTGGACTTCTGGGTGCAACCATCCTGTCCCCACATCCTGCCCCAAACTTACTACTTCGCTAACAGTATTTGTCACAGCTTGGTCACTCCTTCCTTAAAATGTGTTCTTTACTTGGTTTCTAGGAAACCACTTTCTCAGTTTTTCTCCTATTTCATAGGCCTCTCCTTCTGCATCTACTTTCCTAGATCCTTTCCGCCTCCTGACCTCTAAACATCGGTATGCCTCAAGGCTCAGAAGATCCCTTCTCCACCTATAATCATTCTCTGGATGATCTCATTCAGGCTTTAAATACCAGACTTTAAATACTAGGCTTTAAATACCATCTGTATCCTGACAACTCACAAATTTGTATTTCCAGCCTAGACCTCTCTCCTTATCTCCAGTTTTGGGGCCCTTCTAAGCACGAGGTCCCAAAGTCTGCCCTGCGCAAATGTACAAAAGTCCACTCACCTTGTCTTCAGCTGCGACGATTCTTTGATGCTGTTCGTGCTCCAGAGCTCCCCCTGGGATCAGGCTGAGGCTAGACTCAGCTAAACCAGGGATTGCAACCTTTCTGTAAAGGGCCAGAGATAGTCAATATTTTAGACTTCATGAGCTATACCGTCTCGGTCACAACTCCTCAACTCCATCTTCATAGCCCAAAAGCCACCATAAGTGATACGTAAACAAAGTAAGTGTGACTGTGTTCCAGTACAACTCTTTACAGAAATACAGATTTGGTCTGAAGACCAGTTTGCAAACCCCTAAGCTAAACACACCTCTTGTCCAGCTTCTTCCTGCCCTATCCTGCCTCCCTCATTCCCTTACAGGGTGCACTTGAGAGCATTCCTCAATTATTACCCGGGAACCCCATCTCAGACTTGGTTCCTAGGGAGCCCAACCTAAGGCAGCACGCCTCCTGCAGGTCCCTCCCGTAGTGCACTCGCTTACCTTGAGACACTTCTCACAGGGTGCTCACATTGCCTACTACTTACTTGTCTGTCTCCTCCACACCAGATTGTAATCTCCCTGAGGTTACCTGACCTTTCTGTGTCTCAGTTCCTTTATCAGGTACAGTCTTGTTGGCCTTTTAATAACCAGGATCCAACATATTTAATTCCCACTACTGCCCTGTGATATACATGCCACCATTATTGCTGTATTTCATACGATGAAGCCAAGACTGAAAAGCATAAATGCCCTCCCAAGAGCACATGTAAAGTTTCACTTTGAATCCTCTTTCCATTTTGCACCCCTCATTCTACCCCTCACCAGATCTTGCTTATTGTTTTCTAGCCAAGGCTACTTTGAGTTACTTTTTTCACTTTCACATTAATATCCTAGCCTGACATTCTGGTAGATTATCTGCTGGAGAAATGGGGCAGGAGAGAGCCTACAACTATTGACTTAAATTTGTTGTTTTTTGTTTTTTGGGTTTTTTTTTTTTACCAGATTGGAGCTATTTATTCTAAAATTACATTTTACTTAGTTTTTAATAACTGTGTAAACAGTACAAAATTCAAAAGGTAAAAAGGACTACACAGTGAAAGCCTTCCCCCCCATACCTATGCCCAGCCACCTAGTTTTCCTCCTCGAGACAACCACTAATACCAGTTTCTTGTTTATCTTTCAAGAGACACTCTGTGCACATGTTTGTATCCTTTCTTACTGGCTATATATTGTTTTAGCATGAATGTGTTATGTTGGATTTTCCTCCCTTGAGCGCTAAGCTTTCTTTAATGATGTTATTTGGCGAATTAGATGGTTATACCCTCACTTTGTTCATGAACGGATTCAAGGCCATTTGTGTGTGTGTGTGTGTAAAATATGAGAGAAAAATGAAGCTAAGGAAAAATAAGGGTAGGAACTTTTTCTCTTCAGTGATACTCCATTGCCTTCAGGATAAAGTCAAAACTGCACTTTGATGTATGAGGCTGTGCAAAAACTGGCCTCAGTTTACCCCTCTAGCCACATGACCCACCCTATGCTCCAGCCACACTGGACTTTTCCAGTACCCTGAACATGCCATTTGTTCTCTTTCTCACATCTGGATCTTCACACAGACCGCCGATGGAATATCCCCTTTGTCTTACTAAAGTCACATTTCAGCCTGGCCTTCACGTCCCCGAAGTAACTCATCTGGACAGCCTCCTTCCCTTGAGTTGGGGTTCATCTTTCTCCCCCATGTTTCTGTTGTTGCCTGGATTTCCCCAAGCATAGCACCTACAGATTGTGGGGGGGGGTTCTTTTTGTTTTAATTTATTGATTTATTTTTGGCTGCATTGTGTCTTCGTTGCTGCGCACCGGCTTCTCTCTAGTTGCGGCAAGTGGGGGCTGCTCTTCGTTGCGGTGCGCGGGCTTCCCATTGCAGTGGCTTCTCTTGTTGCAGAGCATAGGCTCTAGGTGCACGGGCTTCAGTAGTTGTGGCTCGCGGGCTCTAGAGCGCAGGCTCAGTAGTTGTGGCGCCCGGGCTTAGCTGCTCTGCGGCATGTGGGATCTTCCCGGACCAGGGCTCGAACCCGTGTTCTCTGCATTGACAGGTGGATTCTTAACCGCTGTGCCACCAGGGAGTACCAAGAAATGATTTTTTAAAATACATAAATCCATGTAAAGGCGGGGAGAACAGGAGAGATGACAGGAGTAAACATTTTGTTTGTTTGTTTGTTTTTGCGGTACGTGGGCTTCTCACTGTCGTGGCCTCTCCCTTTGCGGAACACAGGCTCCGGACGCGCAGGCTCAGCGGCCATGGCTCATGGGCCCAGCTGTTCCACAGCATGTGGGATCCTCCCGGACTGGGTCACGAACCCGTGTCCCCTGCATCGGCAGGCGGACTCCCAACCACTACGCCACCAGGGAAGCTCCCAGGAGTAAACATTTTGGAAGCAAGAAATTAGATGAATGAATGAAAACTGAGCAAACTTAACAGAGACAAAACCCCAGCCAGCAGTGGGGAAACTGAGAACCAAGTTGGTTTACACTGAGGGCAGGAGGGATTATTACAGGAATGAGACCTTGCACAACGGTAGGGGGAGATGAGGAAGTGAAGGTCCGGAGTGGGGAGAAGGGGGATCAGAGAAGTCAGTAACAAATCCTCCTAGAAAATGATCAAAAGTGGACAACGTGGAGCTTACTGGGAAACAGAGAAGCAGGGCATGTCCGGCCGCTGGGAAGGGGGGCTTGTGCAGAGGCCTATGGGGAGCTGGGGCCTCAGGTAGCTACAAGTCAGTGGGCCCAAGCCTCTGTTGGTGTGCCCAGGGCCACTGTGGGCATTTGGGGAGAGGAACTGAGTGTGGCTAAGAGGACAAGTTGGACCCCACCGAGCATGTCTGCATCTGTCACCATGTCCCCCCTTCAGAAAATAATGGTGCCGCTGTGCTTCCACCCCCCAATCCTCATAGCAGTCCCTCCGTTGGACCCTCTCTCACACGGAACTCTATAGGGAAAGGGCTTCCAGGAAATATGGTTCCACTTTAACCAAGTTGAGAGTAAAAGTTGGAACACCTCGAGTGCAGGGGACAAGAATTTGGAAGGAGGCTGGACGCCGGCTCCAGGGGTACCACAGCAGACCCGGCTTGCTCGTGCCTGGAATATGGGCTGAGAGAAGGAAATTCCATCTAGGCTGATGCTCCTGTAGCTTTGGGGCTCTGCTTCCACTGAATGCATATCCCAACTAAAACACCCTCTACTTTTCCACTTGGAACTGTCACTTTCAATTTTGAATGCCTCCAAGTCATGGCTCTGCTCTTTGCCTTTCATCCCCTGTCAGACCCTGGCTTCCCATTCTGGTTGGCAGCTCCCATACCCATAGCCACTCAGAGTCCAAGCTAAGTCTTGTCACTGCTTGGCGGAGTGGGAGGGGGGCACGGGGTGGGGGGGCAGAGCTGCAGTGAATCCTCCCCACAGCCCTCCCAGGCCTTTCCTCCAGGCAGAAGGGAAACGCTGCTTTCATTCGTGAAGGTCCTCTTTCTTCTCCAGCGAGCCCAGCCTGCCTTTCTTACCTTCTCCAGAAAGCGCTGGCCTCAGGTCTGCATTTTGCCTCACAGCCTCCCTCTCCGGCATAACTCACTTCTCCAGTGTGAACACCTGCGTTCTTTAGAGGCCTCCTCCACAGCCGGTGTGTGAAGGGTTCTGAATGCTCACTCCACTCCTACAGGCCCAGGGTGTGCTCTCTTGCCTTAATCAAAGGCCACCTTGCCCCGGCCGACAGGAAGCTAAGCCTCCGTGACAGACACCCTAATAGCTTAGCTAAGACAAATATTTCTCTCTCACTTACATAACAGCATTCGGGTGAGTGGTCCTGGCTGACAGGCTGGTCATCCAGGGACCCAGGTTCCTTC
Source organism: Monodon monoceros (assembly GCF_005190385.1). NCBI lineage: Eukaryota > Metazoa > Chordata > Mammalia > Artiodactyla > Monodontidae > Monodon > Monodon monoceros. The sequence continues at coordinate 148,022,598 of NW_021703774.1, forward strand.
CATCTTTTTACTCTGCCTTCCCAAGGGTGTCATCCTCGTCTGCGTGGTCAAGGCCGGGTTCCTGCCGTGTCTGTATTCATATTCCTGCAGCAGTGGGGAAAGAAAGGAAGTGAAGGGAAAACGATTTCCTTTTAAGCAAATAATGGAGAAGTTGCCCACACCTTTTCTGTCACATCCCACTGGTCAGAACAGAATCAGAGGACCACGTCTCAGCCGTAGGGGAGGCTGGGAAATGTTATCCCAAGCAGGGTGACCATCTGCCCAGGTAAACTCTTACGACTACGGAAAAAGTGGAGAATAGATTTGGGGGGAAAACAGAAGTCCACCACAGCCTGGCTTCCACCTAAGGCCTAGGGATAGTCACTGTCTTCTGCAGGCACTGCTCACTTCTGGTAATACCCCTCCCCTCCCCCTCCCTCTCCCAGACAAGATTTACAGTCTACGCAGACCTACGTTCTCTCGAAAAACATAAAAATGGCATCATCCGGTGTAGCAGATGCTATCGTCACCCTGCCCACATCCTTAGCCCTCCAGGGCACATTACCCTGCCTTCCAGCTCTTTGTTCCTGAAAATCTTCACCTAGGACTTTCTGTGGCTGCCAGAGCCAGCTACACACACAGGGCAGGCCTGATGCACTGGAGAATTAACGTCCTTCCCCTGAGTCTAATTCAATTCAGCTCACCTCAACCAATGCTGATGCAAGCCCACCTGTTCCGGGCTCCATGCTGGGTACCAAGGATGCAGAGAAGCCCAGAGCTCCATCAGCACATGCTAGATGCCAGACGCAGTCCTGACTGCTTTACCTGCATCCCTCATTTACTTCTCAAGGCAGCCCTTTAGGGTTGATGCTCTTCTTCACTCTATTTTACAGATGAGGAGACTGGGGCTTAGGAAGCATTAACACCTGCCCAAATCCCCAGCTTGTAATCAGCAGAGATGTTTGTCTGACTCCAAGACTACTGAATCTGATGAGAGATGCTCCCTGGCCCGAAAGCAGGGCGGGTAAGGGAAGAACTAACAATCTATGTTGAACCCAACAAAGAAACATGTGAAACTAGACAGAGGATAGCTTCTTTCACCTTCTTGCTGGAGAGAATGTGTGCAGGTGAAGAGCTAAGGAACCACCACACCATCCCCGGGATGGCTTACATGTGGATTGTTACCTGGGGGCAAATACAATTCTATATTTTTAAGCCACCATTATTTTGAATTTCTTAATAACAAACTCTTTTAACTCAGTGCTTCCCAATGCTTTTCACATTGTGGAACATGTAGAAAATGACAGTATTTATATGACACATCAGGGTGTACTCAAGATTTGGGAATGTGCATATAGGACGGGGTGAAAATACTAATTACATTTTCTGGATAGTACATAATTATGAAAAGAAATAAAATACAAAGTATTTAGGAAAATAGTAACCACTGAATTAGGAGAAAACTCCCAAATAACATCTTTTCAAATTTTTGATAAGAAATCAGCTTGCTTCCATGAACATTTTATAATAGATTCTGTATTTGAAATGGCCACAAAATTCCCGATTATGTTCTTGCAGTTATGGTCTCTTCGAGTTCATGAATATCACCATTGACAAGAAATGTTCACAAGCAGAATGGCAGTGAGATCTACCATTTTTCCCCCCACTTGTCAGAAACTCCTTTCTTGTTCTTAATAGAATTAGGATCCTTTGAATTTTACTTTAATGATGCAATCGTTCTCTAAATCTAGTGGTTCGGCTTTTTCTTTCACTGAAAAATGTAATGTTGAAATTTCTCTTAATAATATAAAGGTCTTTAGAATACAATAGTACTTTGTTCAAGTTAAGTACTTTAAAATTATGATGAAAATTTCTTCCAACTTACACGGACAATGCTCTATTAGTCTGAATCATTTTTCTTTAGGATTCAAACAATAACTCCAACTTAGTTCCCCAGTCATTTCATTTCTCCAAAAGTAAAATTTTTCTTTGATTCCATAAATGTTGTTAGCACATATCAATATTGTGTGGAAGGACCCGAGACCACCCTCAGGCTCAATGATTTGCTAGAAGGACTCACAGAACTCAGAAAAGGTGGTATATTCATGGTTATGGTTTATGACAGTGAAAGGGTCATCTTCCAGGAGCTAGCTGGTCAAGGGCTAGTCCCAAAGACCTTGGCAATGTGCAATATTGGGCCACCCATGCCTGCTGCGTTAACTCATGACTACACAAAGATACTTTCCTAGGATTCTTATAATTTTTGATCAAGTTCATTTCGACTCAAAAATGTCAATTAAGGGCTTCCCTGGTGGCACAGTGGTTGAGAGTCTGCCTGCCGATGCAGGGGACACGGGTTCGTGTCCAGGAAGATCCCACATACCGCAAAGCGGCTGGGCCTGTGAGCCATGGCCGCTGAGCCTGCGCGTCCAGAGCCTGTGCTCCGCAACGGGAGAGGCCACAACAGTGAGAGTCCCGTGTACCGCAAAAAAAAAAAAAAAAAAAAAAAAAAGTCAATTAAGTAAGTCATATTTTGAAGCCAATTACTATCCTTCAAAAAAAAAATTGTAAAGCGAGACTGGTTCACAATTTTTACATTTCCTTTTTATTATTTTTTTAAGCTCATAAAGTCTTGATAAAACTCTCTTTGGAGAGCCAACCCATTTCTGTATGAAACAGCAGAAAGTACTTTTATTGTCCTATTTCTTCCCATAAGGCTGAAAATATACGTGGCTGAGAGCCTTGGGTTTTAATTCACCATTTTGATGTTATCATTGATTGTGGAATTCAGGAAATCTTTACAGACGTTAACTTTCTATGAATGAAAGAATGTGCTCCTGAAATCTCAGGATTTGGGGAATGAACTTGTGAAGTAAAAACTTGACATTGTGTTGTTGCAGCCACCCCAGGAGACCACATACTCATCTGGTGTTGTCCATTCAAGGTGCTCATTTACCTCTGACTACTTCCTCCTCACTGGGTTCTGAGAATTCTGCTGCTGCTTCTAACTGACTGTGGTTACTGATGCCTGTAGATTCGTCATTCTGAAATGCAAAATTTTTGGAGCTTCTAGATTAGCTTTGGTTCTATGTCTGAGATGTTTTCAATGCATCCATAAGATTGTTTGGAAATGGCAACTTCTCTATTTGCTTCTTCAGCCCCAAACTTAGTGCTGCTGATTTTCATGTAGGCTGGTGAATTGAGTGATTCTGCAAATGGGTGAGATGTTTGACTTGGGCTATTAAGTGCAGGCTATTAACTTGCAACCGGTTTCTTGTGCTCTGCCTGAAAGTGTTGTAACAGAGCTTATAAAAGGACTTTGTTTCTTGCTTTGCAATGACAGACATTTACCGAAGATCAAGTCTTTTCCTGCAGTTTGCAGTTAGGTATAGGCAGAGGTGTTGTCTTTCTGCTCCTCCATCCTTAGCATGAAGCTTTTATTCTCACATTTGCCTCTGTGTGTCCTCATGATCACAAGGTGGCTGCTTTAGCTCCAGCCTCAGGTTCACATTCCAGGCAGGAAGAATGGTGCAGCAAGGAGGAAGTGGCACCTCCATCAGGAAATCAATGCTTTCTCAGAAGCCTTCAGCACACCTCTACTTACTTCTCAGTGTCTAGAACTGGCCATCCTAGATGCAGATGGGAAATGTAGTTTTTTAGCTTGGTACATTGCCTCCTTGGGCAAAATCAGATATTGGTTTCCCTAATCTGGCCTCAACTGACTCTCAGATTTCATCTCATAACTCTTCCCCTTGACTTCTGTTCTTCAACCTTATTGATTATGACAGACAATGTTATTGCTCCATCAAGAGCTCTTCAGATCCCCTTTTCCTACTGTGTGTGTGGCCCCCAGCTTTGATATGCTTTTGTTTCCAATACCCAGTACCCATAGCTCTTTTGGGTGGCAGGGCAGCCTTTAGTCTGCTGAAGCCCACTTTGCCCACATAAAGTGTCTGAGCATTTACATCTCCTTGGAGTGACCCTAAATCAGGGGTTGATAGGAATATGAAAGTCTCAGTTGCCTTCGATTGGGACAAACTCTAAGACGTAACTCATGAGCCAGAGCTCCCTTTGGGATCAGGCTGAGCCCACCCTCTGCAGGATTCTGCCTGAATTCAATCTTTTCTTGGCTTCCTTTTCTAGCCCTGCTTCCCCCGTGCCCTTCCTGGTTACTCCCCACCCCCATCCCTAAGGGAGCACTTAATAAATCACTTGCACACAAATTCTCATCTTAGCATCTGCTTCTGGTTCCTTGACTTAAAACACTGGCCTTCTCACTGTTCCTAGTATATGCTAAACCTGCTCCGACCACAGGGCCTTTGTACACCATCAGGGAAGCGTATCTCTCAGAAACATGTGCAGTCCAGAGCTTCACTTTGCTCAGGTCTTTGCTCAAGTATCGCCTCATCCGTGAGAATTTCCTTAACCACACTGCGTAAAAGAGTCCCCCTCCATTAATTTCTTTTTTTCTTTTTCTTTTTTTAAAAAATAAATTGATTTATTTATTTTTGGCTGTGTTGGGCCTTTGTTGCTGCGCTCGGGCTTTCTCTAGTTGTGGTGAGCGGGGGCTACTCTTCGTTGCGGTGCGCAGGCTTCTCACTGTGGTGGCTTCTCTTGTTGCAGAGCACGGGCTCTAGGCACACGGGCTTCAGTAGTTGCGGCACACAGGCTCAGCAGTTGTGGCCCACGGGCTTAGTTGCTCCGCGGCATGTGGGATCTTCCCAGACCAGGGCTCAAACCCGTGGCCCCTGCATTGTCAGGTGGATTCTTAACCACTGTGCCACCAGGGAAGCCCCCCTCCATTAATTTCTATCCCTGCTTAATTTTCTTTAAATTTCATTTATCGCTGCTTTAACGGGATATAATATATTTTATTTTTGAGGTAAGAAAACAGCTCTTTAGATTCCATTAGCATTTAATGAGGCACTGAAACCGAGCAGGACCCTGTGGGGTTCCTGGGCATGGAAGACTTTCGAACAGTTGCTAGTCAGGGAAAGGAGGGGATGCAGAGACAAAGGAGGAACAGTCAAGAAACAATAGTGCAGCTTTGGGTCAGGGTCCTGGTTCCACCTCAAGGGATACACATAACAATATCTTTGAGCTCTTTTACAGAACTAAAACCCCTAACAAATGGAAGATGTTAGCATTCTTCATTCCAGGGAAGGTCACAGTCTGATAACCTCAAGAAGCTCATCAGGAGACCACCTGAGGCCACATTAAAGGAGTGCAGGCCCTGCACACACCCTGATCCTTATCAGCAACCCTGCCCTTGAACCATTGCTATAAAATTCCTCACCAAATCCTCCTATGTTGGGCCACACAGTTTTTCACATCACGAGCCTGCTATGTTCCCCTTTGCCTGGCAAAGCAATAAAGCTTTTCTTTTCTACTTCACCAAAAAACTCTGTTTCCGAGATTCAATTCGGCACCAGTGCACAGAGGCTGAGTTTTCCACATCAACACCAAAGCCGAGTCAGGAGCCCCAAAATCGCTCATGGTCTCAAGGAGGATCCAGACTCCACAAACTTGTACTTACGTGCACTGCGAGGTCTCTGTAGTGGTCTATGCACAGGGTGATACAGGCAATCTCTTCTGCCTGGGAAAATCCAGGAAGGAATCCAGGAAGAGGCCATATTTGACATTAAAGAAAGAGTACGTTTCTCAGGGAGAGAAGGTAGTTTGCAGCCCTATTGGGTGGAATAGCATATGAGAAGGCATAAAATCATGGCCTGTATGTGTGTATAAAACAGAGGGCTCCCCAGAGAGGGGCAGTTTACTAAGGAGAAGGCGGGCAATGACTTTGAGTGTTTAGCTTTGTCCAGAGGGCAGTGGAGAGCCATGGGTGGGGTTTAACCTGGTGGAGGGTCAGAGCTGGGTTTTAGCACATTTCCTCTGGTGGTGACATAACGAAGTCCAGAGGGGAAAACAGGTCCCTTCTGCCAACCGTCCACTCACAGCTCCAGGTGCAGAGCTGAGCTGTTGGCACCAGAGGGCGCCATGACCTAGGACAAGGGCCTCTAGTCTTCCCTGCCACGTTTGTGGTCACCGCGCTTCCAGCCCTCAGAGACCCGTCACACTTCCAGCTGGGTCACCGTTGCTGTCTGGTTGTCAGCACACAAAGCCTTGGGAAGTCTTTTGTATTGCATCTTGTTATTTGATTTCTCTTTCCATGCGATAATGACTTGAGACTGAGGTGCTGCAGGCGGTGCAATGGGGAATAAACTTCATGTCTTAGAGCGCACGCTCTAAACCAGAGGTGCTCCAAGTGGGACTCCTGGGGCCAGCAACAACAGCAATTGCTGTGAACATGTAAGAAATGCAGGTTATCAGGGCCCACTCCAGACGTACTGAATCAGACACTCTGGCCCAGCAATCTCTGTTTTCACCAGCCCTTAGTTTGATTCTGATGCAGAATCAACGTTGAGAATCATTGGTCTAAGATAGTACTGCAAATACTTTCCATACAAATGTATGGACGCCAAGGGGGAAAGTGGCGGAGGGGGGGGGGGGGGGGGGATGAACTGGGAGATTGAGACTGACATGTATACACTGATGTGTGTGGAGTGGGTAGCTAATGAGAGCTTGCTGTATGGAAGAATGCATGAAATTCTAAAATTCGAAAAAAAAAAAAGGAAGTACTGCACAGTGTAGTGGTGCCCTCGAAGGAGTGAGTCCAGTGTGATGCCGAAAGGCCCCGACTCAGATGAGCAAGAGCCATGGGAGGCTTCCTGGAGGAGGTGTCATAGGAGTCGGCAGCAAGGCAGGGGAGGGAAGAGAAAGGCATTCCAAGCAGAGAGAACAATTGTGCCAAGCCCCATAAGAGGGAGAGCTTAGTCTTTTAGTAGACCCCAGCTGGAAGGGGACTCACCCAGAGGGGCTCAATCTTTGTCCCCCCCGTGGACACTCCTGACTTTTCTTCAAGGGGTCTCATGTTTTGAAAGGTATTGTTTTACCAAAAGCTGCTCTAAATAGTTAATAATTCATCCATTTCCTGCTACTTATTAAACTGTAGCTCCAGTCAGAGTTTCTGATTAGCATGAGATGTTCATATTCACTACCCTGAATTAATAATAATAGCAACAACCGTTTGCCGAGGCCTGGCAAGCGCTTTATGCGTGCTAGCTCATTTAATCGCGACCCTACCCCTCTGAGTGGTGGTACTGTTATCACTGAAGAGGAAACTAGCACAAGAGAGGCTGGTCACTTGGCCAAAGGCCCAACTGGATATGCTCTACCTTGGGTCAGCCCTCCTGCAGAGTGGGCTCTATCAAATAGCCTCCCTGTTTCTTGGGAGTGATGGAGTTCCAGCCCCAAAGAAAGATACCTGGCCTGTCAGCACATATACCCTTATCCTGAGCAAATGCACAGTCCCTGTTACGCATTTAGAAGTACTAAAATAGCTCATGGTACCTATTTCTATCTTGAGAGTTCCCTAGGGTTCTGGGACTCCAGGTCAGAATCACTGAACTAGTCCAACATTCTCTCTCTTCCAACTCCCACTACGTAGATAAGAATATGAAAGCCCAAGGACGGGCAGTGAGGTGGAGGCAGCTTTCCAGGACCCCCTCAAAGCATTCCCTGATAGCCTGAAACTAAAAAAGAGCTTGCTGGTCCTTGGGTCATTATCTCTCCCCATCTGCTCCCTTCCCCTTTCTCGGCTACCCTCCCTAGCTTCCTTCCTTCTCAAGCATCTACTGACTCCCTGCTCTGTGCCAGGCCCTGGCACCAGGGATACAAACACAAATAAGTCCTACGAGCCAGCCTTCCAATTTCCTATGGGCTGTAGTGAGTGGCTGCTACATGCTTTTATTAATTTATCTCCATCACAAAAGCCATTTCCCTGCAGTTGTCAGCAGCAGCAACACCAACTCTATCCTCACCCACTGGCTTTGTAGGATAGAATATAGTATAGCCTGTCCCACCTCCCACTCCGTCCCCCCACCTCTCCGCCTTCTGTTCCTGAGATGGGCAAGCTCCATGCCCCATTAGCCCTAACTGAGGTGTATAGGAGGTGCTGCCTTCTCCCTTTCTCGAAAGGGACCATTTGGTAAACTGACTTGCTGTATCTGCCTTCCTCCCTCCTGCCCTCCTGCCATAGATGGCCCACTGCTCATCCCTTTTCTCCCTTCCTCAGGTCAGTTTTACAGCCAGGCTTCACCATCTGCCTAGTGGGTGAGTTCTCTTGGTCTATGTTTGTGTTAATAAATAAGGTCAGGAAACATTTTCTGTGCTGGCTCCTGGGAATACAGACAGAAGTTGGATCTAGTGTCTGCCCTGGGGGAGCTCAAAATCTGGGGCGGGAAGGGAAAGTTTCTATGACCACGTTGTGAAAGGGCAACTGAACAAGGGAGCTTAATTGCTAAGGGTTCACCTGGACTGCGCTTGGCTGTATATGTTACGCCCCAGTGAGTACTGTGCAAACACAAGTGGCCTCTCTGGCTCCCTCAGGAAAGAGGGCAATCCTTGCAAACTCCACCTGCAAAGGGAAGCCAGGATACTTTGCGAGAAATCTCTAATAGCCAGGAGAGGGAAACGTGATCCAGCAAAAAAAAACCCTGTTTGTTAGCAGGCTGGGGGTCTGTCCTCAGAGACGGACTTTCAGTAACCAATTCAGTAACCAAAAATCATAAAAATGATTTTTAACATTGCTACAAAAGTGGCATGTGCTCAGAGAAAAAATGTTAAGTGATAGAGAAATAAATGTGAATTTCAACCTTTGCCTTTGGTGTGTAAATTTCCAGATACATCTAATCACATCTAATCATATATATATATATATATATACACGTATGTGTGTTTATATACAAATATATATGGAGAGAGTGAGAGATCATTTTAAAAACATAAATAAAAATATAATGACATTTAAATATATATAAATTGTCTGTATAGTAGTATTATATAGAGAGACAATATATATATTATTCAACTCTCTCTTTTTTTCAAAATAGAGCACTAAGTTGTGGGCATCTTCCCACGTTGGCATATATAGATAGCTCTCTCTCATTCTTTATCAGCTGTGTAGTATGAACATACCATGAATTCCTCAATCCTCTGCTGATACCCATGTATTTCCAGTCTTTTGTTATTACCAACAATACTGCAAAGAACTTCCTGTATATTTATCTTTGCTCAATCTTGCCAGCGTTTCTATGAAATAAATTCTTAAAGGCGGAATTGACTGGATCAAAGGACCCATAAATATAAAGTCTTGATAGGAATTGATGAATTCCTCTCCAAAAATAACGGACCAAATGTGAGAGAGCCTGGGGAGACTCCTCCCCAACACTGGGTTCCTTTAAGTTTTTGCCTACCCGATAGATGAAAAATATTATCACATTGTTTTCACTTGGATTGGTTTTTCTGTGTCGTCAAGCATCTCTTCGTGTGTTCATTGGCTGTTTGAATGTCAGCTTCTGTAAAATGTATTTTCCCATGTTATTCACCTATTTTTCTTATTCATCTTTTTCTGTTTTACTTTTCTTTCTTTATACGTTTTTTAAAAGTTGATTTGTAAGAGCTCTTTGCATATCAGGTTCTTAGCCTTCATCTATCATATGGAAAGGAAATCGATATATTCTTCAGAGTACTGTTTGTCACTTGCTTTGTGTATTTTTTTCCCTATAGAAGTTTAAAAATATTTATGTAGTCAGATCTATCCATTTTTCCTTGATAATTTCTGGGATTTGTGTCATGTTTTAGAAAGATTTTTTTCCTACTCCATGATTAGGAAAACATTCTCTAATATTTTCTTCTAGAATTTTTATGGTTTTGTTTGTTATCTATACATAGTTACTCTGTGGGGAGTTTATTTAAGTGTATGCAATGAGTTACGGACACAGCTAGATTTTTTTCCAGGTGGCCCATCAATTGTCCTAACGTGTATTTTCCATTCACATATGTGAAATGCCACCCTTATCATATACCAAATTTCCTTTTCTCTTTTCCTAACCTTTCTGTAAGACTTTACCAGATCTTCTGGTGAGTTATCCACCTTCCCCCTGGCAGTGTAGGTCAAATTGTCTCCTCAAGGTGACTCTTCACCTCTCTGACAGCGTTTATGTATTCATTCAACAAATATTTCTGAGCACCTGCTCCATGCCAGGGACCATGGCAGGATTAGGAGGGACAGAGGGAATAACACACACATGGGCTCTGCTTCAGGGATGATTTTAGCAATTAACCCTCCAGGCCACTAGGATTTCTACGATTCTCAAGTTCCAGGGGCTCTTCACTGTCAGCCCAGGGACTTTCCTGGAAGCCACATGCAGATCTGGTTGCTTTCAGATGCCCCAAGCCATAGCTCAGCCAAGGCCAGTGGTAATGGGGCCAAAAAAAGTTCGATTTTAAATAAACCTGGCTTCCTCTCCACCATTGTTAGACAGACCCTTATCCAGTTCACTCTGTTCCCATCAGATAAGAAAAAGCCAAAGCAGACAGGGTCGTTGGGAACTATGGTGTGCTGTGAGTTTTCGGAAATTTTTCTTTTTTTTTTTTTTTTGAAGGGAGAGGAAGAAAACAGGAGAAAGGAACTGAGAAGACTAACTTATCTAGAAATTATCTTTGAATTCTGGCAGTGGAGAAGGTAGCACAGGGTCCATCTAGTCCTGTGACCTTGAGTGTGTCATTTAACTTCTCTGGGCTCCATCTCACACTCAGGGTCAACAGACAGGCGCTGTGGCAGGATCTCTTCTCACAAGATTTCGTCTGATCCTCAGGACATCTTTGCTGGTCATCACCCCAGGTTTATACACCGACACCCAAGATTCAAAAGGGAAATTGACATACCTGAAGCCGCTCATTTAGGAAAAGCAGAGCTAGGATTCAATCTGAATTTGGTTCTGAATCCCTCACCCTTTCTACTTTACCACAGATGTCTCATTTTTATGTAAGAGATTGTCCCACTCCCTCCAGCCCCAGGTCAGGGTGCCCTGTTGCGCTACAGGACACTTCTGAGAAGGGCAGGAAGAAGGGACTTGCCCACCAGGAATCAGGACTCACTATAAAATGTGCATCCAGGGGACTTCCCTGGCGGTCCAGTGGTTAAGACTCTGCACTCCCAATGCAGGGGGCATGGGTTCGATCCCTGGTCAGGGAACTAAGATCTGGCATGCTTGAATTTGTAAACACTTCTAAATAAAATGTTTTCAAAGTTTTTACTTAGAGATTTGAGCTGAATCCTATGAACATAGATTTTTAGATAAGATTTTATGGCTACACAAAATTTCTGACCAAAAATTTCAAATAATTACCTCTACAAATGACCATCACCACTTTTTTGCAACCATTTTTGCGCTTACAGTAATTGAAATTTTATTTGAAGAATCTAACAGCACTTCCTTTTCTGTCGTTGATGAAAGAAATTGCTTGAAAGAGTGTTAGAGGACTTTGAACTTTGCACAAGTATTTGTGCAACTTTGAACAAGTATTTCAAAGGACGAATAAAGCTCTTATTTGCAGAATGTTCATTGTTAGAGCAGCCACCCTGCAGCTGCCCTGGGCACCAACAAAAGAACACAGCTGCCAGGGATTGATCTAGGTTCTGTGGAAGCCTGAGGTTTATACAATTTGGGGGGAGGAGCTCTTTAAGAAAAAGATTACAAAATTACAAATGTACAAGTAGGTCTGACAGGAGGTTGCATTATTGGGCTCAATTCTTCACCCTTCCTTATGTCTATTTCTTTGCTGGATGACTTTGCAATTCTGGCTCCTAAAGCAGCAGAGTATATTTCCATGGTTCTTGACTCTTTGGCCACATGACTTGCATGGCCAGTGAAGTGGGATGGCAGTGACAGCATGCCATTGCTGAAGCTGGAACTTGCCTCCTTGGACCTTTCCATCACCATGAGAAGGACGTTCCCTGGTTAACAGCCAGGTCCCAGGAAAAAGATGTGATCCATGGAGCAGAGCCAACCCCCTGAGCCCAGCCCAGATCACCCGACTCCCAGCTGCAGGGCCCCAACTGATCTGCATCTATGCAGAATTGTGGTTGTAAGCCACTGAATTTTGGGCTGGAATGTTACACAGCAGAATTGTAGCAATAGCTAACAAATGCAGTTATAAAAGTGAAGGTTTGTTCATAATAAGAGAATAAATTGCAACAGATTCTTAAATTTTAGCAGCTGACAGCACAAAAGTCACAAAATCTGGAAAAGTACATAACATTTTTATGAATTTTCTGTCTGACATAGCTTTATAAACTCCTTCATTTGGGGGCTGCATTTTCTTTGGTTGCCTCTTCACACAGGACAATAATTTTGTGATTTTGTGTTTCCATAGACAGAAGAGAGAGATGATTCAGTCTTCCCTCTAGCATGGTTTATTTTCCAGCATGGAAAACAACTTTTTATTGATAATTTAGAAAAGTTTCTTCCAGTTTTACCACTTGCTAGTGGTCATGTTGTATAAATTTTTAGGATTATTATCAAACTGGGGAAAACCTTTGGCAGATTTCTCTCAGGACATTTTAGGTTTTCTTGTGGAATGACTAATCCTAATTATAAACCCTCTCAATTGATGAAACTCATCATCCAGTTTGTCGTCACTGTCCGTTTGTAGCAGCTCGTTATGCGTTTTATGTTCTCGTAGTTCAGTGATTTGTGTCAAGTGCAAAAAAAAGTACGTATTTTTTTACCAGTGTGTCCATGTGATCCAATCTTATCAAAGGATTATCAAAGATTCCAGGAGCCTCTTCATAACCTGCTTTTCAAATTTATCTCTTCGTCTTAATGAGTTACTACTTTTGGAATGACCTGAAATTTTTTTTGTTACCATTCTCTTCCATTGATTTTGTATTGGTTTCATTGTTCACTTTTATGGCTTTTATTTCAAACTCTATTACGTTTTAAACAGTCGTGCCAATTATTTAATAATATACATTTAAAGATGACAAAATTTGAAGGTACCCTTATCTGTATTTCCAAATCAGAAATCTGTAATTTTGCAATTGTTTTATTGAAACTCAAAGGCCTCTCCTTCAGAGATGCCTTGACCACTGGACTCATGGAGCTTTCCCATCTCTTTCCGATCTTCTGTCTTCTTTCTCCTTTCTAGCAGTTGATCTGATGTTAAACTAGTACTGACGTGTTTGTTGTCTGTCTCCTCCAGGAGAAGCTAAGGAATGTTTAGATCAGTTATGTCCCCGAGCCCTAGAACATGGATAGATAGATAGGTGGATAAGTAGGTAAATAAATGTTTGTTGAGTGACTGACTGAGTGAGTCTCCTAATCGGCACCAGAGCGAGGCTGCGCTGTGATTCCTGTCAAGCTGCTCCGCCCACTTCCAGGGCTGGTGAAAGCCAGGGTCTGCTGTGAGCCTGCTATGGCCTCAACCCCACCAAACTGCCCACCCACATCGCCTCTCTACTAATACCATCTCTATTTGTAAACTCTTTTTCATAAAAAAAGGAACAGACCCTCCCTTTTTTGATATAATACACACGTTCTCTCTCAACCCAAAGTCTCTGTTCAACCTATTAATTCCTTCGCCTACTTTTGTATTCTTAATATAGTACGATCTGGCTTAAAGTGTTATTTTCATGCCCCTTAAACCGCTAATCACGTTGCAGTCTCAGGCACAGTGTGCCCAAACTGAACTCACCTGGTCCCTGCATGGGAACAGATCGCCCTGCAGTTTCTCAGTTGCTCAGACCGTGAATCTAGAAACATCCTCACCACCTCTTTCCTTCCATCACCTCCTGTCATTTCTTTGATCTCCTCACCATTCTCTAACCTCTCTCTTTCCCCACAGCCAGCACCCTAAACTAAGCACCTGGACCAGTCTCCTGCTGGGTCCTCTGCCAGTCTCTGCAATGGTCTGTTAACACTTGCATATGATCACTGCCCTGATCTAGACCTTTGAAGGCTCCCCAGATCTCCTGATCTCCTGGGATGACACCCCAAGGCTCTGCGTGGCCTGCCACCTGCCTCTGCGAACTCACCTTCTACCGCTGCCCCCTGTTCTCTGCGCTTCCATCCCTCTGGCCTTCTCTGCATCCCTCCAAAATGCCAACTCCGGTCCTGACTCTGTCTCTGCACGTGCTATCCCCTCTGCATGGAACGGCCTTCAACTCGTCTGGTAACTCCTGCTCATCCTTGGTCTTAGCTTAAATGTCACCTCCTCTGAGAAGTCTTCCTTGACCCTCTAGACAAACCCAAGCCATCCATTTTATGCTTCTCTTGTACACTGTTCTTTTCCTTCTTGAGACTTCTCAAAACAGGTAAGTAGTTATCTGTATAATTAGTTACTCAATGTCTGTCTTCCCTATTAGACATCTAGCCCTATGAGGCACAAAAAAACATTTATTATAATAATGATAGCCTACATATATACAACCCTTACCATGTGCTGGGTACTGTTCTAAGCACTTTACATTTATCATATCATTTAATCCTCATAATTACCCCTTTAAGATAGATACTGTATCTTTCCCTGTCTTAGGAATGAGGCAACTGAGACACAGAGAGGTCAAGTCACTTGCCCAGGGATGCACAGCTAGTAAATGGTGGAATCAGGATTTGAACCTGAGCTGAACTGACTGTTCCAGGGTCCTTGCTTTTTCCTACTGCCCTTTCTGCCTTCCACGTCTGTCTGGTTTCCCATCGTATCCCCAGCACTCAGCATAGAACACATAATAGGTGTTCCATAAATATTGGTCGATGTATGAATAAACATGCATTCACTGAGTACCTATACTAAGTGTAAAACACTGGAGAAGTAAAAAATATGGATCCTTCCTTCAGCAAGCTTTTGTCCTAACTCTAAAAGCCTGAGAAAAAGAGATCTTTCTTGATAGGGGTACATAGAAAGGTTCTTAGAGGAGGTGCTTTTGGATTGTCCTGCAAGAACAGAGCACAGATAGGACTTATACAGGCTCGTGGACAGGGGCAGCAGGGAGGCAGATGCCGGGGAGGGGAGGGTGGGAGCTGGCAGCCTGCAGAGGCACCACGGGGCTGGGTGGAAGAGTGAGCCTAGGGGCCATACACAGAGCTGAAGGAGCCCAGAGGACAGGCTCACTTGACCAGACCGAGGGGAGCTCTCTGATCTGGGCCCCCAGGGATGAGTGAACATGTGCTGAGAGGAAGGGCTTTGTGGGAAGCCAGACCAACCTACGCAGAGCTTGCAGGCAGGAAACTTGCAAAGGGTGTTCAGGAAACAGAAGCATGTTCTGTGGGATATTTATAGGGTTCCACCGTCAAACTTATTTGGAAAATTCTGGTTTGAACAAAGTTAAATAGACTTCTTTCCTGCAGGCTTTCTCAGAACCCTTAATACGTTAAAGTTCACTGAATCGGCAAGACTGGGATATGTGTGCAACATTTCCGAAAATGGTTATAGACCCGTTTATTAACTTGACAACACATCACTTATAAAGAAGTGGCAGAAAAGCTGGCAGGTAGAACAGCGTGGGGTGTCCCAGATGCCAAGCTAAGGAATTTTGTCCTTGTCTTAGAGGCCATTGGAAGAGTCAATGATTCTTAAACAGGGTGAGGGTTAGGAGGCTGCCTCCGATGCCAGTGTAGGGAATGGATGTGAGGAAGGAAGGGAACTAACATTTATGGTCCACTTGCCATGTTCCAGCCACTGTATTGGCGCTTCATGTACACACGTGCACTTAATCTTTACAACTCTGCGAAGCTCCGAGCTATTTTCCCTACTTTAAAGTTGAGGAATCTGAGGCTCAGAGATGTGGTTGAACCAGCAGCCCACACCTAGCAAAGGGCAGAACGGTTCTCGAATCCAGTTCAGCCAGGGAGCAAAGGGGTGGGCCCGAGCTGGGACGGGATGCGGTGCGCATGCGTGCTGAGACCTTCTGAGCAGCGTGGCCTTCTCCCGGCATGGACACCCTGCAGCTGTCTGCCACCAATCTGCTGGGTGACCAGGCCAGGTCAGGCCCCACTCTGGGCCTCTGTTCCCTCATGTGTCAACAGGACAATTGCCCCTGTTTCTCCCAGCTCTGAGGCCCTCTTCAGAACTCCTATCCATACTGCCCTGCAGTGCAGAATCCCAGATCTAGTCTTTGTTATGGAATCTGGGGAATTATCACGTATCTGTGAGATGAGCCTCACCTCACAGCCCTCACAACAACTCCACAAGCGTTCAGCCCGTGAGTATCTACTGTCCTGAAAGCCGCCGTCTCTGGTACGTGAGGCAGAAACTACTGTAGTCCCCACTTTTCCAATATGGAGCTTTGCCCCAGGTCTCGCCCAGGTTGAGATTTGAATCAGATCTATCTAAACAACAGCCCACCTCCTGCCCACTCTGGTCTGCTGCCAGCTGTGGAAGCCCACGGCTCCGGGCTAGATCCCATGCTTCCCGAGCGGGAATGGCGAGAGGGGAAGTGGGGTGACGGTACCAAATGACTCA
The DNA here is from genome assembly GCF_005190385.1 of Monodon monoceros. Classification (NCBI taxonomy): domain Eukaryota; kingdom Metazoa; phylum Chordata; class Mammalia; order Artiodactyla; family Monodontidae; genus Monodon; species Monodon monoceros. The sequence goes on from NW_021703774.1 coordinate 148,038,942, forward strand.
TCAGACCTGGGTGTGATTCTTGGTCCTGCCACTTACCAGCTGTGCTACACGGCACAGATCAGCTCGCCACCCGGAACCTCAGCTCTCTCATCTATGAAATAGCCCTAGTACTTATCCCAGAGTTGTTGGGAGGATGAAGGTTCCCCAAAACACCCTACCTCTTCTCATGCCCACTTCCAAAGACCTGCAATGAATGATCCTGAAACAAATGAATAAATAAATCAAGTGATTTCCTACATCCTTTGAACTCTGGTGGCAGGGGAGTGCTGTTTTGTGTGTCTTTACATGGCCTGCATGAAAATGATAAAGCCTAGCATTTACTGAGCATATAATAGGATCTAGGAACTTTTCTGAGTGTTTTACAGACTGCAGCTGTTATGGACCAGAGCCAGGATTTGAAACCAGGCCATCTGGCTCCGTGGCCCATGCTGTTAACCCTCCACTGTTTCATTCAGGAGGCTCAGTATAAACCACTGTGTATTACACTGTGAGATCCCAGGGATCGTGAACGATGTCTTCTACAGGATCCAGGAGCCAGCTCAGGCCTAGGCCTGAGTGAGTTTCAGTGAATTCATTCATTCATTCACTCACTCACTCATTTATTCAATTAGAATCTACTGAGCACCTGTGACATGTCAGGCACTGTTCTAGGAGCTGGGGATACAGCAGTGAAAAAGGCAGAGAAGACCCCTGTTTCCATGGCAACTATATTCTAGTGGGGATCCAGGTACTAATTAGGGAAACAAATGCACAAGCAAGAAAAGTATCAGCCAGTGATTCATGCAGAGTTAAAATAGGATTATATGGCAAACAGTGACTGGGTGGCTGCTTTTGATGGGTGGTCAGTGTTAGGCATTTTAGCTGAGCCCTGAATGATATGAGGGAACCAGTCATCTGAAAACTAGGGAGAAAAGCATTCAGACAGAGGGAACAGCACATGAAAAGGCCCCAAGACGGGAAAAAACTGGGTGGGTTTGGGGCACAGAGAGAAGCCCAGGACAGTCAGTGAAGGGGAACAGTGACACAGGGGCCACATCCTGAAAGTTTCATGATCCAGAGAAAGGAGTTTTATTATCTTTTGTCATTTATTATTTTTTTTCAAGGTGTAATGGAAGCAGTTAGAGGGTTTTGAACAGGGAAATGACATGATCTGATTTTTTTTTCATTAATTGACTTTATTTTTAAGAGTTTCAGGTTTACAGAAAAACTGAGTTGAAAGTATAGATAATTCCCATATATCCTCTCACCCCCTAACTCACATGGGTGTGCACACACACACACACACACACTTTCCCGTATTATTAGCATCTTGCATTAGTGTGATACATTTGTTACAATTAATGAGCCAATGTTGATACATTATTTTTAACTGAAGCCCATCCTTTACATTCGGGTTGACTCTTTGTATTGCACAGGGGTTTTGGCAAATGTGTAATGAATGACGTGTATTCACTGTCACAGTGTCACACAGAATAGTTGCACGGCACAAAAAGTCCCCTGTGCTCTACCTATTCATCCCTCCCTCCCTGCAAAAGCCCAGCAACCACTGATCTCTTTACTGAGTTTTGCCTTCTCTGGAATGTCATGTAGTTGAAATCATACTGTATGTAGCCTTTTCAGACTGGCTTCTTTCACTTGATTTGATTTTTTTAAAAGATCATGTTGGCTGGTTTGCAGAGAACAGATTGGAAGGGAACAAAAATAACAGTAGGCAGGCCAGTCAGGAGGCGAAGCAGGGGGCGGTCCAGGGGCTCAGACAAGCGCGTGGCCGAGCTGGCGTGCAGAAGTGCATGGACTCGGATACCTGTGGAGGCTGGGCTCTTGGGAGCTGCTGATAGACTGACTGCAGAGGGAGGGTCAGGGCACAAGAGACTGAGGGTTATACCACGAGGGTTAAACCAGGTCATAGTGGTGCAGAGTTTTCATAGATATGGCTGTGGATTATTTAAATATTCTTGATTTTCTCTTAAGACGGAAGAAACTGGTCCAGGGAGATTTCCTGGGGTGCCAATGATCACACAGCAAAGCGGAAACCAGATCTGCCTTGGATGGCGGACCTCCAGCCTCTTCACCTCAAGTTCCACCATCAGCTACCAGCTCCCTGGTCCCTCTAGTGACTTAAGTATTTTCTCTGCTCAGTGGTCATTTTGTTGCATAATCAATAAACCACTAACAGACATAAATGGCTTCCAAATTTTTACACTGCTGACCCCCTGACTGGAAAACCATCCCCTTTGTCCTCCCTAAGACCCTCCTGGAGTCTCATGGCACCTGGGGGAAAATCCACCTGGAATCCACCTGAATTCAATTGAATCTCGGCAAAACTCATCCTGACCTTGAATCAGTTCAGCTTATTTTGGTGTCAAGTAGCTACCTTAAGCGCCGCCCCCCCCAAAAAAAGGTGGAATGGGGTTTGGTGGATTTCTTGGGAGGCTATGGAGGCACCTCACAGATGGGAAAGGACAAGGAGTTGAATAAACGATCAATAGGAAGGGTGGGTCCAGGGTGCAGTGGAAGTCTGCTGCCCTCAGGGGACAGGCTGCCGTGACTCCAGATCCGGTGTCTCCACTCCATTCACGCGCCCAGAAGGTACTGGGTGCTCCCGGCTTGAGTCAGGAGTGCTGACTCACCCTTACTCAGATCAATCAGACCTTGGCACAGGGGGACACCGTGCCATGTGGAGCAAACGGGGTAAAATCCTCATGGAAGAAGGAGCTGCTAACATCCTGCCAGGCAGTGCTGGCCATCCTGTCCCCAGTAATCCCATCACTCAATCACAGAGCTGCTCACAGTGTGTTGCCATCATTTCTTGACATGTGTTTCTCTCTCACTGACAGCGGGCTCTTCAATGACCGTGGCCTTGACTTACTTATCTTGACATCCTGCAGCAGAGGTCCCCCGGTTGCTGTCCTCCCTTCTTCTACATTAGCTAGAAGTTTTGGCTAGGCTCATGGCGTCCCAAAGTAATGACATGTCCCATCTCCCTGGCAGCTAGGGGTGACCAAGTGACAAAGTTCTGACCGATGCATAAGAATGGGGTGGTGTGAGCAACTTCCAGGCACACCTTTCCTGGGAAGGGGCATGCCCTCCCCTCCCCATCCTGGTCCTGCTGGCTGGAATGTGGACACGGTGGTGTGCCCTACTGGACCATGTGGAAAAGGGTAACTTCCTTGGAATGGCAGAGTTACCAGATAGAGAGATACAGGGTCCCTGACACCCTGAAACTGCCACATCATCTTTGAACTGCTTACCCTCAGAATATTCTGAAAGACGATAAAACCTCTTTTCTCTTTAAGCCTTCCTGCAGCCTAATGTAACCCACACTAATAACCACACTTAACATGGTGACTGACACTTATTAAGTGCTCAATAAATTATGGTTGAATTATTAATTCAGTTGCAAAAAGAGAAACCCTGAACTCCAGCATTTAACACATCGACTGTTTGCATATTTCCTCCCTGCTCTTCTCTACATGCAGTTGATTTTTTTTTTTTTTTTTTTTTGCGGTACGCGGGCCTCTCACTGTTGTGGCATCTCCCGTTGCGGAGCACAGGCTCCGGACGCGCAGGCTCAGCGGCCATGGCTCACGGGCCCAGCCACTCTGCAGCATGTGGGATCTTCCCAGACGGGGGAACGAACCCGTGTCCCCTGCATCGGCAGGCGGACTCTCAACCACTGCACCACCAGGGAAGCCCAATATTTTTAATAGAGGTATAATTAGAGCAGAAATAGAATTTTATATCCAGCCTTTTCCCTTTAATAGTAATTGCATAAATATTTTCCATGTTAAGTCATGTTATCATCATTTTAAATGGGTGTGTAATTTTCTACCAAAGATCAAACATAATTTACTTAACCACTCCCTGTTTGATGTATACATTTTCTACATTTCTTGTAATTACAGAGAATGTTGGAAGGAAGTTGCTTATGAATCTAATTTTTGCCCCTTAGTTTTGACAGTTCCCTTGAGAATGGGATTGTTGCCTTTTCAATATCTTTGAACACCCTCTACCTTCACTAGCCACTCTCAAGCTTTATAATTTCCAATTCAGTTCTGAACAACGATCATAATGAGAATAATGATCACAGTAGCAACAGGTGCCCATTTCCGAGTGCAGACGACATAGCTCTGCCATACTGGGCACCTGTCATAAGTACGTATCTGCACATCTATATGCACTTTATCCAGTGCTCGCTACGTGCCAGACAAGGGGAATGGTGGTGAAAAGAGCAAATTCTAGAATCAGACTGGATTCAGCAAGACTTCTTCCTAACTGTGAGATCTTGGGTGATTTACTTCACCTCTCTGTGCCTCCATTTCCTCATCTATAAAATAGGGAGAATAACACTTTCCTCATGGGGTTGCTGTGAGGATTAAATGAGATAATAGTAACAGCTGGCATTTCTCCAGTGCTTACTAGGTGCCAAGCACTGTGCTAAAGGTTTTGCATTAGTGACCCCATGTGTTCTTCGCCAGAGAGTAGGACGGAAGTGCTTCTGGCCCCATTTTGCAGACAAGGCACCTGAAGCACAGACACACTGCACGGAGCAGAGCCATTCTCACACGAGTCAGTCTTTAACCTCAAAGCCCACGTTCCTTCTGAAAGGGTTTTTCTCTTTACTGTGCTCGTCAAGCCAGAGCCAGAGCCTCAAAATCCCAACTTCTTCAGCATAACCACCCCGTTTGGGACCCCCATACCCACCCTACCCCACGCAGCCTTCTTCTCAGACCTGCTGAGCAGGTCACAGTCACGGTCACCATTGCAGCACGGAGTACCCCGCAAGCTGAGTCAGGGACCATAACCGCTTATTGTCTTCCTCTGGGCCAGGCCCTGTGCGTGGTGCTTTATGTCATTATTTCATTTAGTTGCAGCCCTCAAAACAGTCCTACGACATAAGCACCATTACCCCTGCATTCCAGGTGGGAAACCCAGGCCCAGAAGGGTAAAGTGAAATGCCCAGGATCACGGGGCTGTTGGATTCAAGAGCTGAGAGTCGCAGCTGGGAAAGGCAAGCCTAGCGTCTTGCTGTCCTCATTCACCATCTTCGCCTGGGATGGTGGTTTCCAGGGGGTGGGGAGAATTGTGCTGTGATGGGCCCAGGTTGCAGCTGCCTGGCCCAGGGGGTGCCAGCACCAGGCCCACCAGAGCTACCTGGCCTCTCAAGGCCCAAGGCACAAAGGCAGAGCCAGGAGCCAAGATGAAGCTGTTGGGTGAACTTTCTGCACTACCCCTGAAATAGCCCAGCTCCCCAGCTCCCCAGCTCCTGCTCTGGGAGGCGGCAGGCAGATCCTGGAATAGTTCTTTCCCACTGCAAGGTGACCTAGTTAGCAGGTTCCTCTTGTCATGTGAGGTTGGCTGAGCAAGACATTCACCTGCCTCTGTCTGCTCAGAGAAAGCCTGATCCAGCTCTTTCCTCTCCCCGCTCCCTGGTGCTGCTCCTCATTCTCCCGCTGTCCACTCATCCTAGATGGCTGGGGAATGGGTAACTATACCCTGAGTGTGGTGCTTCACAGCCTCCAAACATGTTCACAGACCTCACACTTCCTTCTCACAGCACGTGGGGAGGACTTATTATCATCCCATTTCACAGCTGAGGAAATGAAGGCACAGAGAGGGTAAGCAATGTAAGCAAGGACACACAGCTGGGGGGAAGCAGAGCCAGGAGCTGCCTGACACCAAGACCAGTGTCTTTGCAGTGCCCTGAGCGTCCCTGGTTGCAGTGCTCCTCTCTAGGAGCCCCAGTAACTACGCCTTCCTCACCTGTCCAGTGCCTGGGATGGGGCTCCCAAAACCCGGAGTCAGACTTGGGTTGCAGAGGCTGAGATCAAGGACTTTGAGATCCACCAGACCAGGGTTGGGGCTGGGGTTTGAATTGCAGCATTTATCAGTTCTGCGACCTCAGGTGAGTTTCTTCACCTGTCTGAGACTCAGTTTCTGAGTCTGTAAAATGGGAATAGTAATCACATCTGCATCCTAGGGTTGTTACAAGGAATCAGTGAGATAATGTACACAAAATGCCGAGCAGCTTCCTCTCACTTTGCACGTCCTTGATAAAGTGGCTATTATTGTTGTTTACTATTATCACTGACATCCCAAATTTAAACAAAAAGGAAAAGTTTAAGGCTGGTTGGTGCCAGTGAAGAGTTACTGTAACAAAGGCCTTTATGGCTTTTCCCACACCATCATGCCACATGCCTGGGAGAAACAGTTGTATTTACAATAATACGACCCTAGGATGTGGCAACTTTTCCAAAGCCCTGGGCCCTGGTTCTGCTATACGACTGAGTGGTACTGGGGTGAGGGTGTTGGTTAGAGCGAGGTCTTTGCCTGACTCTCATGGCAGGAAACCATCATAGGAGGGGAGAGAGGTGTAGGGGGCAGTGCCCACCCTTCGATGCCCCTGTCCCAGGCTGTCACCTGTGGGGTGCTCATTACTCTGTGAGTGGCAAGGAATGCAGAGAAGGGCAGGGTGCCCACCCCGATGGTCCCTGGGAGGAGATGGTCTCTGGGGAAGAGAAGATGGGGAAGGAGATCAGGGGCAGGCATGGACACCCCTGATTACCATCACGAAGCACCTCAAAGGAGAAGTGGCTCTGGGCCAGTAAGAATGGATTTGGACTCAGGGAGTCAGAAGCTATCCATTCAAACCCTGCCCCCCCCCACTCCTTCAATGTCAGGCCACAGATAAGTTGCTGAACCTCTCTGAGACTCAGTCTACCTATCTGTAAAACATGGGCATAATATGAACCTCACAGGGAGTTGGTGAGGGTTGGATGAATCATCCACATGCAGTACCTGCATGGAGCCAGGCACAGAGCCAGTGCTGAGTAGTTGTTTGAGAATCTGAACTTGAACAGTCTAGACAATTAAGCCTCAAGCCCAGAGGTACCGTCTTAGGAATTTGGAAGAAGAGATGATTGCGGGCTGGAGGAAACAAAGAAGACTTCAGAATGATGACGAGATTAGCACTGGGTCCTGAAATCCAAGTGTGACAGATAGCTGGAGAGGCTCTGGGAGGGCATGTCAGGCACAAGACCCATGGGACAAAGCCTGGGGTCAGGAATGAGCATGACACAGTAGCTTCCCATAACACTCTGCAGATGTCAGCTCTTCACTATGGCCTTTCCTCTGTGACCTCAAGTCCCACAGATTCCGTCACCGGCCCCATTTCACCTCGGTGGCAGCCCCCCTGTTACACACACACATCCCCTTAACTTGTGAGATTTTCTTCAGAGCTCTTATCACACTCTTTGATACTACATAATTTAGTCACCTAGCTCTCGTTATTGGCTGTGTACCCTAAAGAGACTGTAAGATCCCTGAGGGAGAGAACTCTGTCTGCCTCATTTCCTGGAGCATCCCCAGTTGCTAGAGCAATGGCAGCACATAGTATATGCTCAGTAAACAGGGTTAAAGCAGGAGGATGAATAAACAGCAGAGAGTCCGGGCCAGGAGAAGGAGGGGCCATGCAGGAGGTGGCTAGGTAGGTTGACTCCACACAGAGGAGGGCTGTGAAGCCCAGGCTAAGGAGTTTGGGTGACTTTTTAAGAAGAATCAACAGAACTTGTGACCAACCAGGTATTGGGTTGGTCAGGTTTCAGGCCGGGTGACTGAGACTCTGAGTTGTCTCTTCTGGACCAAGTTCTAGGTGAGGCACAGGGGTACAGATATTGACAAGCCACATTTCTTTCTCTTGACAAGCTCCCGTTCTAAGGGGGATTCACAGAGTAGCTGGTAGTCAAGCAGGGCCTGGAAAGGTGGGGAGGATTTTAACACTGAGAGATCTGGAACTGGACCTCCCCTGAGTAAGGGCAGGGTGACCAGGGTGACCAGGGTGATGGGAGAGTGTGCAGAGAGCCTGTGAAATGACAGAGAGGAGAGAGGGCAGGATGTGGAGGCCTCCCCCGGGGGCTGGGGTGGGATTCTGTCCCTTGCTTCCCTCTAGGGTCCCTGGGGTAGGAGCTGTGGCCAGGCTGCTTCCTACCTGAATGCCTCTCCTGTGGGCAAGGACACAGAGAAGAGAGGGGCACGTGCCCAACAAAGGGTCATTCTTCTAGCCATGACCCAGAATTAGTAGAGGCTTGTTTGCCTGCTGTCTGGGAAGGGGACCTGGCCAGTGGGGTGGGAACGTGGAGTCCTGAGCTTAGCCAGCCTGGAGCATTGTCCTGGCCCTGGGAGAGCCACACCCAGCATCTTAAAAAAATGGGGGAGGGGGCTTCCCTGGTGGCGCAGTGGTTGAGAGTCCGCCTGCTGACGCAGGGGACACGGGTTCGTGCCCCGGTCCAAGAAGATCCCACATGCCGCGGAGCAGCTGGGCCCGTGAGCCATGGCCGCTGAGCCTGCGCGTCCGGAGCCTGTGCTCCGCAACGGGAGAGGCCACAGCAGTGAGAGGCCCGCGTACCGCAAAAAAAAAAAAAAAAAAAAAAATGGGAGAGGGAGGTGCTCCAGAGAACATCCAGGACCATCTTCACCTGCAGGTGGGGCTCAGAGAGCAACACTTGTCCACACTCAGTGCATTTGCTGAAGGGTCTAGTTTATCCAAAGCAGCATCAGCAGCTTGGCTTCGGGAAGAGCATCGATTGGATCAGGAGCAGAAGACCTGAGCTAAGTCCCAGCTCTGTGGTCTCTCCCAGCCTCAATTTCCTTATCAGAAAGATGGGACAAATAATACCCCCCAGCACAGGAAGGAATGGTTGGGTGGATCCAAGGAGACTCTATGTAAAAGCACTTTGGAAACTGCAGAGTGTCTGCACAGGTTAGGATGCTGGGAAGATGGTGGCCACTGGAGGACTCTGCAGAGAGGCTGAGCTTCTCAGCCAAGCAGCAGAACGGGGTCCGCACAGACCTGACCCATGCTGAGAGCCCGCTGCTTAGGGGAGAGGCAGCAAGAAGACAGCCCACCTCTCTAGTCCCATCTTCTCTCCTTGCTCCACCAGCACACATCCCATCTCTGATCAACGTTCCTTCTTTCCTACACTGGCCATTTATTTCAGACTGAAATTTCATAGGGTTGGGAAGAAACAGCCACCGCTATGACAGTGCACCATGCCAAGCACTTGGGGAGTGTGAGCCCCCTGAATCCCTGCAGCAGCCCATGTGCTAAGCCCTGTCGCTGTCGCCATCTTACAGATGAGGAAACTGAGGTTCAGAGTCGTGAACGAACTTGACAGATGTCCAGGGAGAGTGTCTGAGCCTGGAACGAAACACACATCTTCAGACTCCAAGGTCAGCTAACGCAGCTCCTCCCCATTCCAAAATTTGTCCCTCCCTGCTCACCCCCTCTGGGCTTCCTCCCAAGGCAGCCTGTTTCACTGTCAGGGACCCAAAATCCACCCCTGGAGATGACACTTGGCTCAGACTGAGGGTGTGACACAGGATAGGGGAGGGGCAGGAGGAGGGAGAGGGTCTGCAGCCCAGGCCAGCAGGGCCCACTGAGGGTGCTGAGGGAGGCCAAGGTGATTTTACCTGGGCATCCACCTGCTGTAGGTGCACCTGCACGGAGGGCTTCCTCTTCTGCCTCCCCAGAGGATGGGGCCCTTCTGGAAAAGCCAAAAAGGAGACAGAAGGACGTGAGGCTGGACTCACCCACGCTGACCCGTCTCACTTTCATTCATGTTCGCTCACCCCAGGTGTGTCCTGGTGTGCCTGGCAATGCCTCCATGTGTCCCTAGATCAGCCACTCACCCAGCTGACTACTTCCTACTTCTACTCAAACCTCAGTCTCCTCGCCTAGTTCACTGTGAACACAAAAGCTAACAGAAGAGCCTGACCACACCAGCATATCACCCCCGCCTGCATCTCTGCTCGTAATCTTAGCCTTCCCTCCTTCTGGGATGAAACTGAGCTCCCACAAAGTCAAGCCACTCCCTGTGTTCACTTCAGACCCCACCTTGTCACCAACACAGGGTCATCCCTCAGTAATCCCCCTCTCTCTCCAGAGCATCTAATTTCCCCCCTTGACTGGGACATTCTCATAAGCATACAAACAAGCTATTGTTTCTCTCATCTTCAACAAGGCGACCAACCATTCTTTTTTTTTTTTTATTTGCGGTACGCCGGCCTCTCACTGTTGTGGGCTCTCCCGTTGCGGAGCACAGGCTCCGGACGCGCAGGCTCAGCGGCCATGGCTCACGGGCCCAGCCGCTCCGCGGCATGTGGGATCTTCCTGGACCGGGGCACGAACCCACGTCCCCTGTATCGGCAGGCAGACTCTCAACCACTGCGCCACCAGGGAAGGCCTGACCAACCATTCTTCATCCCACTTCTTTATGGAGTCCCCTTTTTGGGGCCGATCTGCCCTTTAGGTCCACAGAGTGATCTACACTGGCTATCTCTAGTTCCTCCCCTCCTGCTCTCTCGAGCCCCCTCCCAGCAGGCTTCTGCATCCATCCACTGAAATACGCTTGTCTGGCTGTCAGTGACCGCCACATGGGCAAGGCCAGTGGTCAGTTCTCAGTCCTCACCCCCTCCTGGACACACCTGCTCCCCTCAGCCTCCTGACTGGTTCTCCTGGCCAGGTTGTGGGGAAATGGCCACCAGCTGCTGGGAGACTGCCCCTCACCCTGGTGCCCACCACTGAAGAGGGACCACTCCCTTCTTTGTGAAGGACCCTGCATGGTCCACCCTGGGTCAGGGGCCCACCGCTGCACCAATCATTTATTCCGGGGACAGGAACACATGAGATGACGTGGCAAACGAAGTCATGCTGTCAGCTGTGCTGCCCAATACGGGGCAACAGCAGCCAGGAAGGCACCCTATCTGGTGTCTACTACACCACCACAGTGGACCCGTGAGAGCACAGCTGGCCTCTGGACCAGAACTTGGGTGGTGGGTGGGAAAGGGGAGGAGGAGGTGGGTTCCAGAGATATTTAGGAAGTAGATATTACATGATTCAATGAGGATTAGAAGAGGGAAATGAGGTTCAGAAAGGACCCCCGCCACTTCCGACCACATGCCTGACCAGACCGGGACAGCTGAGGTGAAGTGGGGACCCAGGAGGAGTCATCCAACAGCTCTGGGCCCATGATCAGCAATGCAAAATACAGGTACTACACTGGCCTGGGGGCAGCACCCCGGGGTCAATCATGCGGGGGTGGGGGGTTGTAAAGGAGGGGGGCCTGAGACCAATCACTCAGCTTCTGGAGGCCTCAACTTTGTCCCCCAGTACTAGGCACTGTATCACCTGCCCTCCCAGGTTTTAGGGAAGAATGGCTGGGATAAAAAATAGCGGCGGCAATTTTAACAATAGCGGCGATTGTCATTCTTCTTGACACATGGATGGCTTTCTCTGATGCCCAAAGGAGACCTGCCCTGGGAAGCCTGGGGCCTCTGCCTTGGCAGGAGTTCAGTGGGATCCCCTGCCCACTCCAACACACCTCCGCTATCTCCTCCTAAAGTCCCCAACTCTAGTAATCAGTGTTCTTCTATGTTCCATGAGCACAGCCCCTGAATCAGAATCACCTGTATTGCTCACATGAAAGGCAGATTTCTAGGCCTTGCAGACCCAGAATCGCAGGGCCTGGTCCTGGAATCTGCCATCTGGTGCCCACTGGAGCATGAGGACCAACTGCCATAAAGCCTCTCGCATCACACTCAGAGACCAGGGTTAAAGCCCACAGGCTCCTCAGTGGATGAATGTGCGTTGAGATTCACATTCAGGTGTAAACGGCTGACAGCTGATCCTTTACCCAGAGAGGATCTGGATAAAGGGGGAGAGGAGGGCAGATGGAAAGGAGGAGAACCTGAGCGAGGTAAAGGAAAACGACTCAGTAAGGGGAGGAGGGGAAAGTGGTAACCTCCAAAGGCTATTTACCCTCCCCACAATTTTTTTTTTTTTTTTGCGGTACACGGGCTTCTCACCGCTGTGGCCTCTCGCATTGCAGAGCACAGGCTCCGGACGCACAGGCTCAGCGGCCATGGCTCACGGGCCCAGCCGCTCCGTGGCATGTGTGATCTTCCCAGACCGGGGCACGAACCCGAGTCCCCTGCATCGGCAGGCGTACTCTCAACCACAGCGCCACCAGGGAAGCCCATTCCCCACAATTTTGCCAAGGCTAGTGGTATCAAGAGCTCAGGTAAGGATTTGATTTCTTTACACTTCCTTGGTGCCTTCACGTCCATTAACTTATCTGACCCTCACCACAACCTTGAGAAGTAGACAGGAAAGGGATTATTGCCCCCTTTTACACATGAGGAAACTGAGGCAGAGAAGCGGGGTGGTGTGCCCAAGAGCATTCGTCCAGCAAATAGGAGCCGGTCCTGGGACACAGCTGAATGAGGCTGAACCTAGGTCACCAGACGGAAGCCAGGAGCCGGGCCCACCTAAGAATCCTGCTGCATGCTGGTGGAGGTCCTGTGCATGCCTGCCAGGTCCCACTAGGCAAGAGGTTATCAATTAATTCTCCAACCTTGCCTCTTTTGCCATTTTCTTCTGCCTTCAAATTCTAGACTCTGAGTTCATGTGTGATGCTTTGGGGGGAGGAGTGACATTTGTGTTTATAATGTCTAAAAAAGGGAATAGGAAAAATCTCCTTGAAAGGGAAAAATTCTTTCTTTACATCTGCCGCAGCCCAAACCAAGACAGTAGACTCCAAGGCTCCTAAAGAGGGTCGTCTGTTTGGAGGGAGGGGTGATGCTCATGAAGTGGGACGAGCCAGGTGGTCTCCACTTTGCTCTGCCCGCAGGAGGGAGGCCAGTGGGAAGACATGGATGAGAGTGTTGAGTGCAGCCCGGGGCGAGGGGGCAAGAGGAGATGGGGGCCAGCAGTCAGGAAGGAAATTCTGGGGCAGGAGGAGAGGACAGAGGAATCTACTCAGCATTTTCACCGCGATTTGCTCTGTGGTGTCAGTGCAACCCTGTCTTCCACCTTCAACGAAATCTTCAGTGAAATTGACTTTACTCACTGAGGCTTTGTGATGTACTTGGATCGGCTTTTGGGGTCTTGGCTAAAGTGCGAGGCTCTTCTCAAGAGTGGATGCAAGTTGCCAATAGAGGCTGTTCTCTCAAAACAGGTTTCCATCTCCAGGTAATTTAAAAATGGCTCAGCATGAACCTGAACAGAAAGATCTTTTGTCTTGAAACACAATGAATAATGAAAGTCCCATTGTGTCCCAGGAGTGATCGTCCAGTGTGATACTGCTCTTCCACAAGACTGGAGCTTTTTGGTGGCAGGTTATTTTTCCTCCTAGACCTTCTATTTTTCCTGGCTCCAGCCTCATCAGTAGAGTTACCTCTCTCTGCTAACTCTGAGGACAGTGCCAGCCCAGGCCCTTCCAACTGCCTGGGCTCCGGCTCACCACACACAAAGGGGCTTTGTGGGTTCCCGGTGAATTAAGCCCAATGGGTGATGGGGACAAGAAAAACTTGGTGACCAGGAGTGCTGAGTCTTGCCAAGTCCCCACGTGGCAGGAGGCCATTGTGATCCTTCTGTAACTGGGAAAGAACTTGTGGGGTGTTTTAAAATTTTTTATCCAAATTGAATTAAATTGTCTTGAGTATCCCCTGGCTAGATTAGCAGAGTCTAAGATCACCCTTTGTGGACAGTGCTTCCCCTCTCCCACCACCCTGACCTCTTTGAATCATTCAAAAACAGCTAGGGCTTCTAAGATCCAAGAGAAGACCTGCTTGACTTTCACTCCCAAGATGGGGACGAGAGTCTTTTTTTTTTTTTTTTTTGCGGTACACGGGCCTCTCCCGTTGCGGAGCACAGGCTCCGGACGCGCAGGCTCAGCGGCCATGGCTCACGGGCCTAGCCGCTCCGCGGCACGTGGGATCTTCCCGGATCGGGGCACGAACCCGTGTCCCCTGCATCGGCAGGCGGACTCTCAACCCCTGCGCCACCAGGGAAGCCCGGGACGAGAGTCTTAAAGTACAAAGGCAGTCGTGTGATGCCAGCATATTCCTGCCAGGCAGCACTGCTCCTGGATACGGTACTCACATTGCACTCCCTCTCCGTTAGTGGCTCCCAGTCCTGCTCCAAGCACTGAGAGTCTGTGGGCATCACTCCCCCTGCATCAGGCCAGCCCCATCACCTCTCCGGCTGTGCCTCTTAGTGTCCCTGGTCATCCACTGTCTGAATCAACCACTTTCATTCTCGATCCCAGACCCCAAAGATTCAGAAAACTCCTTTTGAACAATAGATCTTGAATTGCCCCAAAGCAGGGCCAGAACTTAGAACCTGAAAGCAGTTCACCTGTGGGAGTAGAGTAGGGGTGGGTCGTGGAGGAAATACCTCACATCCCACCTCACCCTTCGGAAGAGAAACAAGAAAGAATTTTTGGCACCTTTTATGCTAAAGCAGAAAAAAAAATGTTCTCAGCAGGTCACTCCTAGTTTTATTTTTTATTCAAGAGACGCCTGGTTTTTACTTTGTGCCCTTGGTTCGTTACCTTCAGACTTTTAGAAAGTTTTGTGAAATCTGAGAAAGTGGCTGACTGGTCCGTAAATCTCGATTGGGCACCCTGAGGTTGTATTTTGGGAAGAAGCGCTGTCCGTGACTGTTTCTGAACTGTTGCACTCTACCTGCCAAGTATCATAAGACATTCAGTGTTTGTTTCTGGGTAACTGCGTGAATCTCTGTATCTTTTTATCTGTCTTCCTCTTGCTATAAAGTTATCAAAATAAGTACCAAAGCCTGCTGATGTCAGAAGTGTTTCGTAAGAAGCCAGAGGTCTCTCTCTGGTCTATAGCAAGAGCTCCCTCCCTGTGGGCTGTAGATTTCTGGAAGGCTTCAGAGTTATCACAAGGGCTTAGTGGGCACCCGTGTCCCGCATGTTTATCACAGAGGTGTTGATGTCAGGCTGCCTGTGTTTGAGTCTCAGCTCCACCAACATTCTATCTGTGTGAACTTAAAATGTGTTACTTGAATTCTCTGAGCTTCAATTTCATCATCTATAAAGTGGGGATGATACTAAAGGCACCTAACTCACTGTTATTTTAGGGATTAAAATTAATTCACGTGAAGTGTTGAGTTCTGTGCCTGACATAGTAACTGGTCAATAAATGTTTATCATTATTATCAATAGTATTACCATTTATCAAATACCTATTATTTTCTAGGCACTGGACTAAAAACTTCCCCTCCATTATCTCAAATCCTTATAACACCCCTACTTTATATAAAGTGAGGTTCGGTGACTTGCCTGATGCTAGACTGTTCCAGAATTTGTATTCAATATTGGTTTTCAAAACCAGCTCTTTTGGGGTTTTGAAAGCTCTCAAGCCTGCTTTCTCTGAACTGAATTAACTATACCTGAACCAAACTGTAGACTGATTATTTAATATGTCCTGTGTATATACACAAAACTTGGGTGCTAGTCAAAGTATTTAACAACCAGCTCAGCACAGGGCTGACCTTCAGAATGCAAGCTGTCTAGCCCCAAGCAGGGAGAGAAAGGGGAGGAGAGCTGCAGTCCTGTGCCCAATATTAACACTTCAGTTGCTGGATAGTGTCAAATAAGCAAAATTGCCCCCAAACCCATTTCCAGAGCCCATGCTCCCACCTTACAGACAACCAGACAATATTCTCTTTTTCTTGCCAATCTAACAATAATTATTCCAGTCATTCTCTTTTCCCATAAAATGTCCCTTCCAGGAGTGAATCTTTGAATTGGCCTGCTAAAGACTTTTTCCCTTGCAACAAGATTATAACAAAATTTTGAATGTACTCATAACCGAAATGTCTGGAGAGTTTTGTGTTTTTTTTGTTCTTTTTTTAAAGAGACATGAGGAGACATGAGGAGAGGTTTCCAAAGACTTGAGAAGGGGTGGGACTTGGAGCAGGGTGGAGGCAATAACTATTTACCAATGAGGGCAAAAGGATTTTAAAAATTCAGAGCCAAGGTGACTGCAGTGGTGGGTCCCAGCTCTGAATCAGCCCTGAATACAATAAGGTTTAAATCCATCTAGACCATGGAGATTTTACTGTGGTTTATACAGTACAAAACCTGATTTCACAATAGCTTACTGACATTATGGATTTTCTAAACAATGGACACCATGGTATTCTTTATGCTAAGAACTGTTCTTCTATAGCACACTAATACTTGTTGCAGGCAGGACCCACTGATGAATGCTAAAAGAGTGGGTAAAATTTTAAGGAGAAATAGAATATTTCCCTAGCCTCAAAGTACCTTCTTCAAAATACTAGTTACCATGGTCGTTTTAACAGACGTCCACAAATTCTTTGATATTCCTCCCTCCGGGAAGCGGAGCTTAATTCTCTTCCCCTCGGACTGGACTTAGTGACTCGCTTCTAAAGGACGGAAAGTGGAGAAAGAGTCATTTTACAGTGGAGAAACCTGGCAGACGTTACCTTAACCATGTGATTAACAGCAAGGAAGGCATGTTGGTATCACATGTCTCCAGATATGGTGTGAGGAGAAGGCCATCTCACCTCTGGGGTATTCTTCCCCCAAATCCATAATCCCAGTCTAATCATGAGAAACACATGACAAAGCCTCAGGGACATTCTACACAATACCTGACAAGTGCCCTTCAAAAGTCAAGGTCATGAAAAAACAGGGAAAGACTGAGAAACTGTCACAGAATGGCGGAGAGTAAAGAAACATAACTACACGTGATGCAGGATCCTATGTGGGATCCTGGAACGGAAGACCGACGTGAGTGGAAAAACTGGTGAAATCCAAATAAAGTCAGTAATTAATAGTGTTGTGCCAGTGTCAGTTTCTTAGTTTTGATGAATGTGCCCTGGTTATGAAACTGAAACTTTGTGTAACATTAAGGGAAGTGGGTGAACTCTCTGTACCACTTACAACTCTCCTGTAAATCTAAAATACTTTCCAAATAATACTATAAAAAAATAACAAGGAGAGCTTCCCTGGTGGCACAGTGGTTGAGAGTCCGCCTGCCAATGCAGGGGACGTGGGTTCGTGCCCTGGTCTGGGAAGATCCCACGTGCCGCGGAGCGGCTGGGCCTGTGAGCCATGGCCGCTGAGCCTGCGCGTCCGGAGCCTGTGCTCCGCAACGGGAGAGGCCACAACAGCGAGAGGCCCGCGTACCGCAAAAAATAATAATAATAATAACAAGGAGAAGGCTAAAATCACAAAGCCTTCAG
This sequence comes from Monodon monoceros, assembly GCF_005190385.1. Taxonomy (NCBI): domain Eukaryota; kingdom Metazoa; phylum Chordata; class Mammalia; order Artiodactyla; family Monodontidae; genus Monodon; species Monodon monoceros. Next base: position 148,056,019 of record NW_021703774.1, read on the forward strand.
AACTTCTCAAACAAGCAAAAGTGTTCATGCAAGGATTGGGAACTGCAGCTTACATAACACTCAAATAGCTGAAGGAAAGAAAACCACAATACTAGCTAAAAGCTATAGGCTGTGTAGATGGTTCCAACCATCCCGATGGATGCACACCGAGTGCAGTGGTGGTCCTCTTGTGGGCTGGCATTATTCACGCTCAGAGCTGTGACCGGGGGGGGGGGGTCCAGCATGTACAAGACAGAAACTGTGAGTTTTCCCAGTGGGGCTGGGTGGGAGGAGGCAGAATATCCTAGCATGAATGGATGGAGATTGTGGAAACTAAAATAATTAACACAAGTAAAGTGCTTACCCATGTGCTTGCCCGAGTAACTGGCCAATAAACATTTATTATTATCATTATTATTATTAATAGCATTACCATTGATCAAATATCTATTATTGTCCAGGTACTGTGCCAGAAACTTCCCATCCCTTATCTCAAATCCTTACAGCATCCCTACGTTATGTAAAGTAGGCTCAGGGACCTGCCCAGTGCTAGACTGTTCCAGAACTTGTATTCATTACTAGTTTGCCTCGCCCCGACTTAGCCCTCAGTTTTCCAAAAGGTGAAAGGATAGAACTGGCCCCAGAAAACGATGTAGCACAGTGGGGAAAAGCTCAGGCTTTGAAGTCACAGAGACCTTTGCACTTTGTTCACAGGGCTGTTGAGAGGACAAATGTGATGACGGCTGCTGAACTTAGCATGGCGCCAAGCACATAGTCAGTACTCAGTTCATGTTATTGGAGCAGGATAATATTTGGGGTTTCTAAACTGAGAAATGTTTCTTGCTGTTTAATGGCCTCATTGTTGAGGGGACGGTGGAGAACAGCGTCGGAGAAAGAAGTCATTGTTCAGCACTGAATATCAAACTGGACTCTTAAAAGAGTCCAAAGCAAAATTGTTTTGAAGGGCCAGGCATTCAATTGCAAGAGTCAACATGTACAAGAGAGAAATTTTTTTTTCCAGAATTCTAAAACCTTCTCTTTGAACAAACTTTAGCATAAAACTTTAAATAAAACTTGGGCAACCCAGAGAATAAAAGTTTTACTGAAGTCATAGAGCAGGCAGTGTCTCGTATCAGATGAGGAACTCTTCCTAGCTGGATGGAGAAACTGAGAGAAATAAGAACAAGAGCAGGGGATTCAAGTCTTGGAACTGCCCCCTGAACCTTCTGCCCAGGGTGCACGTCCAGCAGAAACAGATAACAGCGGTCCCCAACGGTTTTGGGACCAGGGACCAGTTTTGGGGAAGACAATTTTTCCACGGACTGGGGGGTAGGGGGATGGTTCATGTAGTAATGTGAGTGATGGTTCAGGCGGTAATGCCAGTAATGGGGAGCGATGGGGAGTGGTAGATGAAGCTTCTCTCCTTAGCCCGCCGCTTGCCTCCTGCTGTGCATCCTGGTTCCTTGTTCCTGCTGTGCAGCCCGGTGTCGGTCCGCGGCCCAGGGGTTGGGGACCCCTGAGACAGACGACCCCAGAGCAAAGGGGCTGTGCCTCTCTTCCTCACAGTAGTAGAGAAGACCCCTCCTCACAGAGGGCCCTGTGGGGGAAGCCGTAATGGAGATGCAATGGCTGTGGGCTTATTTAGGGAGAGAGAATCTCACATTCCCTCTGCCCAGCTCCAGCCCACATCCCACTCCTCTCCCAGGGCCAGTCATTAAGCCCCAAACGCACCCTTCTATATTGTCTTGGGATGCTGGGGCTGGCACTGTGCCAGCTGTTTCCATGGCTCTGTCCATAGGGGGCACTAGAGAGTGCAAGACTGGATCAGGAAGAAAGGACTTCATGCTTTCTGCTTGCTGTTCCTTCCTGGCAGCATCACCTCACAATAGCCATTCGCTCTGGCAGAAGCAATTGGTCCCAGTAACAACTGGTTCCAATTTCCAAGTTTTTTCCACATTCCCAGAACCAGCCTCATCATGGCCCCTCAGGTATATCAGCACCAACCCCAGGCGTGCCCTCCTCAGGGCTCTGGGTCCCCATTTCCAGGTTCTAATAACCTCCAATTATTCCCTTGTCCTCCCATCCCTAAGGGTGGTATCTGTTTCCTGCAGTTACTACCTCTGATATCTCACTGTCTGCTTTACTACTTGTCAAATACGACCTAACCAATTCCTTATATTAAATTCTCTCCCTTAAAACAACCCGTGTGGGCTTCCCTGGTGGCGCAGTGGTTGAGAATCCACCTGCCGATGCAGTGGACACGGGTTCGTGCCCCGGTCCGGGAGGATCCCACGTGCCGCGGGAGCGGCTGGGCCCGTGAGCCATGGCCACTGAGCCTGCGCGTCCGGCTCCGCAACGGGAGAGGCCACAACAGTGAGAGGCCCATGTACCACAAAAAAAAAAAAAAAAACCAACCCGTATGATTTCTGTCTTCCTGATGGGACAGAGTCACGCAACAACCTGATTCCCCCAAGGCCTTTGTGGGTCATGGTAAGCGTCAAAATTTTCCAGTGGAGGCAGATCCAAGCACTGATAAGGCCTGATGGTGAGAGGTTTGGGGTCAGGATGAGGAGGGCTGGAGGGCATAGGCTTGACACCCGAGGCCGTGACTGCAGAGTCATGCTCAGGCCCAAAGCCAGGCTAAACCAGTTACACCAGCAGAGAAGTGATGCAGAGGGAAGCTGATGCCAAAGACCCAAGAAGACAAGGCAGCCAGCAGGGCCATCGAGCCCAGAAGCCTAGGCCCAAGGCCATGGATGTCATGGAAGGCTCCTCTGCCACCAGATGTCATCCTGAGGGGTGGGAGGCGGGCACCACCACGAGACGGAGAAATCCTAATAGAGAATTTGGATCCTGATTTGATTATTTTTCCAAAGGAGAGTAAATTTTTTACTTTTTTTTTTTTTTGGCTGCACCATGCAACTTGAAGGATCTGAGTTCCCTGACCAGAGACTGAACCCTTTGACAACAATGCTTTGACAACATTTCAGATTTACAGAAAAGTTACAAGAATAGTGCAAAGAATTCCAAGATACCTTTCATCCAAATTCTCCAAATGTTAACATTTTACCACATTTGTTTTATTCTTCTGTGCGTTTTTTTTTTTCTGAAATGCATGTGTATTTTTTCTGAAATATTTAAAAGTTGCAGACATGATGCCTCTTTACCCCTGAATACCTCAATGTGTATTTCCTAAAAACAAGGACATTCTCCTACATAACCACACGTAAAATTATTAAAATTGGGGAATTAACATCATATGGTACTATTATCTAAGCTATACACTTACTTCAGGTTTTACCAATTGCCCCCAAATGTCCTATATAACAGAAGAAAACGCAGGATCAGGCATTGCATTCAGTTGTAAAGAGAATAACTTTTCACCCAGAAATAAAAGGAGGGGGGAAAGGGAGCTGTGATCAGTTGGGTTTAGTTGCAGAAGAAATAAGTTTTATTTCTGCACATCTGAGCCATACAGTATAAATGCTGAACATGTTATGTTAACAATTAATAGTAGTGTTAATGATATCAGTAATAGAGTTCATGGCCCTCTCCATCCTGGGTCTTTCTGTCTTTGAGACATATCTGTAGTCATTCCGTATCAGCCAGTTACTCCATGAAAATGGTTTTCCTTGAGACAGTATAGCTTAGTGGAAAAGGCAGGAGTTCTGGAGTTGTACAGCCCTGAGTTAAAAACTAGCTTTGCAAGAGTCAAGTACCACAATGTTCATTGCAGCTCTATTTACAATAGCTAGGACATGGAAGCAACCTAAATGCCCATTGACAGATGAAGGGATAAAGAAGGTGTGGCACATATATACAATGGAATATTACTCAGCCATAAAAAGGAATGAAATTGAGTTATTTGTAGTGAAGTGGATGGACCTAGAGTCTGTCATACAGAGTGAAGTAAGGCAGAAAGAGAAAAACAAATACCATATGCTAACACATATATATGGAATCTAAAAAAAAAACAAAATGGTTATGAAGAACCTAGGGGCAGGACAGGAATAAAGATGAAGATGTAGAGAATGGACTTGAGGACATGGGGAGGGAGAAGGGTAAGCTGGGACAAAGTGAGAGAGTGGCATGGACATATATACACTACCAAATGTAAAATAGATAGCTAGTGGGAAGCAACTGCATAGCACAGGGAGATCAGCTCGGTGCTTTGTGACCACCTAGAGGGGTGGGATAGGGAGGGTGGGAGGGAGACGCAAGAGGGAGGGGATATGGGGCTATTATGTGTACGTACAGCTGATTCACTTTGTTATACAGCAGAAGCTAACACAACATTGTAAAGCAATTATACTCCAATAAAGATGTTTTAAAAAAAAAAATCTAGCTTTGCCACTTGCTGTTGGTGTGACCTTGGGTCCAGCTTGAACCTTCCTGAGTCTCAGCTTCCTTGCCTTTACCATGGAGGGGAGATCAGCACAACGGGACCTGGAGCCAGCCAGATCCAGGCTCACATCTCAGCTCAGTGCTACTAGTTTGGGGGCCCCAGGCTAGTGCCTTCACCAGTGTGGATTTTGTCTACTTATCTGCGAAGTGGGGAAACACCAACAAGGCATTTTGCTGGGCTATTGAAAGGAGGGATCATCCTTGTATGGCATGGGCCTGGCTCGTAGCAGGTTCTCAATGAAAGCTTAATTCCTTTCCATCAGCCCTTCTGGATTTGGGCATGTGATTCTTCCTCTCGGGGCCTCAGTTTCCCCATCTGTAAAATAGAGCCAGGGGTACCATCTCTGGCTGGTGAAGAGTGAGAACTGCAGGTGGAAAGGTTTAAGGCTCTGGAAAGCCCAGTGCCCTGTGGCCTTGGCAGAGCAAGCGACTGGCTGACAAAAACAGAAAGTGCTTTGGAATCCTGGGTCCTGCCAAGAATGCGGGCAAACCTGTTTTTCCACTGCCACCCTGGGGCTCCAGACCTTCCCATTCTCTCACCCCAGCTAGGTTCCCTCCTCCCTCCCCTGGTGCATCTGACACAGGGCTCGTCCTGCCTGCCTTCTTCTAGGAAGCCAGTCTGTCCTACCTCTAAGAAGGGAGGAAGGACATCGCCCTGTCCTGGGCAAGTTGTTGGGCAAGAAAGGGCAGCTCCAGCGCTGACCCACTGCTGGGAAGAGAAGAAGGAAACTGCAGCCCTGGCAGGTTTTCCCCAGAGGAGTCCCACTGGCTCCAGCCCTGCCAGTCTCCCCCCTGCAAATACTGAGTTCAAGGTCAGATCAGGAGAGCAGAGAGGTGTGGTGGAAAGGGCTCTAGACTGGGAGGGGGGATGTTCACCCACCATAGCATTTGTAGGAACAAGAAAGGGTTGGGACAAGACCTCATGGGGCAGGAGGTCCTCAGCCAGGGAGCCCACGTCACACCAGCCAAGGGAGGCGGGAGGGAGAGGTGGGTGTGTCCCTGGTGGGGAGCTGTCCAGCTCCTCCACCTGCTGCCTGGATGGTGGGACCAAACTACGTGCCAGGCCTTGTGCCAGGCTCTTGACATTATCCTTATACTAGTTATGGAACCCTCATAAGTCCTGGGGAGCTTGGGGTTACCATCATTTTTAGATAAAGAAGAAAACCGAGGCCCAGAAATTGAAGCCACCTGCTCTAGTTGCTCAGGGATCCAATGGATCTGCTTGATTCCAGAGCCCATGTTCACTGGGTTTGCTGTGGGTCGGAGGAAGGATCTGGAGCTTGGCCCAGGGCTGCCCTTACCTTTAAGAGCCAACACCTTTCCAGTGCAGCCCTGTGCACCCACATTCCTTTCCCTGGACCAACACACTCTGGGGATTCCAGATCTGGCAGGGGCTGGCCACGTCACCAGCACTGAGCAGACGTGGCTGTCATCATGTCATAGGTGCCTTCTCCCCCACCCACTCCACAGAATGTAGGTTATTTCAGACCCTGAGTCCAATTCCTCTATCTGCCCACATGCCAAGCAAATGCCAGGAAGGTAGTAGGGGTTCAGGAGGTGTTTATTGGATGCCCAAGGTCACTTAGGCCTGTTCGACTTCCATCCAGGGTGGAGTCCCCTCTATTACTCAGTCCACAGTTTTGCCAACTGCATTTGAGGTTCAGAAGTTAAGAACCCTTCTGGTCCCTCAAGACCCTCCCCTCAGTAACGTCAGGGACAAAGCCCCAACGGAGCTGGGCAACTGGACCCTAAGACACTCACCTTAAAAGGTAGATCCAGTTGCCCCGAGGCTAGAGTTTACTGACCTGGAAAATGAGAACAGTGTGGTAAATAGTTTCTCTTCCACGTAGTGACAGGCATAGTGCCCACGGAGGCTGGGCCTCTGATGATTCTCTGATTTGAAAGGCAAGGTCTGGGAAGTAATTCCAAGTCTATAAGGGAATGAAACCGAAAGATTCCACTGTTGCCCACTATCTATTCATTTATTCATTGGTCCATTCACTCACTCACTCGCTCATCTGTCAGTATTGTGTTTCCTAAACTTCACTCATTCCCAGACTGCTTTCATCACTTTGCCTTATCCACTACAACCTATAAGCCTGTTTACTCCATGCTTGTCTATATTTGACTATATTACTTCAGTAGATTTAGCTTCGGCCTAAGCAATACTATAGTTCATTTAAATACAGCTACAATAACCACACGTTTGACCACGTGACCTAAAATCCTCTCCCGCGCACCCTTGGGTATCTCTCCTCTCTGCATAACAGTTTCTGCATCCAAGAGGTAGAGGGCATTGGGACGCAATGACTTTCCAGTCCTGACATTCTGGGAATCTATGATTCAAAGAGTCCCACCCAGGGAAGGAAAACACTGAGACCAGATGGGATCAGCGGGAGAGGGAGCTGGTCAAAAGCATCATGTTTATCTGTCATGTTTCCAAGGCTGAGCAGTGATTCAGGAGGCAGGACAGGAAATTCCTTGGGATTGGTCTGTAAACCACTGTTTAGGGACTAAGAAAAACAAGTAGGCAAGTCCCCAGGAACCTTAATCAGCCCCCAAAACATGAGCTCCACACTCTTCACTAGACTCTTCCAGAATTTTCTGGAATTTCCAGAGGCACTGGGATCCCAGATAGAGGAACATTACCCCTGAAGAAGTTTGACACTGAGAAATGATTGGCAGAAAAAATGACCCAGCTGGCCTCCTCTTAGTCTCCAGGGCAGGCAAGAGGAAAGTAGGTTCTTTTATGGGGATCTTCTCAGTCCACAAACCCCTTTTTGACCCCGACCCAGGGGGTTCTTGGGTCCATCTTTGTTCTCTGCAGCCCAGCCCCTCCTTGACCAGCTGATTGGCCAAAAGTGGGCACCTGGCCAGATGGGGCCAGTCAGAGGCCTGAACCTTGGAATTAGGATGAGAAGAGCCTGGTCAGTTAAGCATGGGTCAGGCAAGATAACAGACTTGCTGAGGAGACCCGCCTGGGACCCAGGTCTGAGAGAGAGAAAGGAAACCAGGGTTCTGAGAGAAGCATGGAGGCGGGATGGGAGAAGCTGGGCACTCCCAGAGGGCCTTCCGTCCTGATGCCTCGCCAGTCCCAGGAGTGACGTCTTTGGGTCACTTGCCTGTCCTTGAGATCTGGAGATAGCCCTGACTCCTTATACTGAATTACACTTTTTGCTTAAACTAGTTGGAATGGGCTTTTGTTTCACGTAACCAAATCAATCACTATTATGGTGACGCTGGTTCTTCAGTCTCCTGAATTAGACTTTGCAAGCCAAGGTAACAATAATGATAGGAACGGCTCCCTGCACACTGCATTGGTGCTTTATGGCTTTAAAAGTCCCTAACTTGTGGGTCATCACTTACAGCCTGAGGGGACTTGCCCCGGACTTACTCACGCCCAAGATTCCTCTCCCAAGAACATTGGGGGAATAGCCCAGGTTTGGAGCCAGGCAGACCTGGGTCCTGAGCCCTACTTATCCATCGCTTACAACCTGTATGACCCTGGGCAAGTTATTTAACCTCTCTGAGTCTTTTTTTTTTTTTTTTTTTCTTGCGGTACGCGGGCCTCTCACTGTCGTGGCCTCTCCCGTTGCGGAGCACAGGCTCCGGACGCGCAGGCTCAGCGGCCATGGCTCATGGGCCCAGCCGCTCCGCGGCATGTGGGATCCTCCCGGACCGGGGCACGAACCCGTGTCCCCTGCATCGGCAGGCGGACTCTCAACCACTGCGCCACCAGGGAAGCCCGACCTCTCTGAGTCTTGCTTCCTCATTTCTACAAACTGGAAAGCAGGACAGTGTGGGCACTGGAATCAACTCCTCCTGGTTTTGCCACCTACCGGCTGATGACCCTGGGAAAGGGACGTCACTTCTAAAAGCCTCAATATCTTCAACAGAAAGTGGGGCCAGGAAAGTCTATTTTAAGTGGTTGTTGTTAAGCTTGAATGAAGCACGCCAAATGTTTAGTTCGTGAGGCCTCACCAAACTGTGCCTGAAATCTTACAATCCCCAGACATTTGAGTTCCATGAGCCAATAAATTCCCGTAGCATAAAAAAAAGTTGATCACAATATCTGGTACTTAGTACAAGTGCTCAGTGTATGGTAGCTGTAACAGTAATTTATTATGCAAAGTACCTAGCATGAGACTTGACACACAATTATTAACCAAAAGTTATGTACTGTAAAGTGCACACCAGTCAGTACAGAGGGTTTGACTGGACCTGGCTTAGCAGGATCACTTGCAAAACAAAGGAGTTTCAGTTGTTAGCAAGCTTTATGCACGTCAACAGTAATTACCACAAAGCTAATGTAATCTTGGGCCATATTAAGAAAAGTATTGTCTCTAGAAGATGGGAGGTGTTTGTCTTATCTAGAAACGGGAAGAGGGTGGAACCTCAGAAGGGGGCATGTAACCTCTCACTTTCCAAGGATAATAAAAGATCTTCCTTGGCAAGAGTGCTTATTTAAAAATCTCTCTCTCTCTCTCTCTCTCTCCCCCCTTATCAGTCAGTTATGCTTTTGTCTTGGAGTACTTACAGTACGTTACAATATTCAAGGCAGTGATACTGGTATAAAAACAGACAAATACATCAATAGAACAGAATTGAGAGTCCAGAAATACACACATATGTACAACTGATTTAGACAAAGACACAAAGGCACATCCGTAGAGAAAAAAGTCTTTTCAACAAATGGTGCTGGAACAATTGTTCATCTATATGTTAAAACACACACACACACACACACACACACACACACACACACAAAATCTTCAATCTACTTGTATCATATATAAAAAGTAACTCAGAACAGATTCATAGACCTAAATGTAAAACCTAAACCTATAAAACTTCTAGAAGAAACATAAGAGAAAATTTCTGTGGTCGTGGGTTAAAGATTTCTTAAATATACCGTGAAAAGCATGATAAATAAAAGTAAAAAATAAAAGATAAATTGGACTTCATAAAAATTTAAAATGTCTGCTCTTCGAAAGACATTGTTAAGAGAATAAAAAGACTACCTATAGACTAGGAGAAAATGTTTGCAAATGATATATCTGATAAAGGACTTGTATTCAGAATATATAAAGAACTCTCAAAACTCAATAATTAGGAAACAAGTAACTCTGGGAGTTCCCTGGCGGTCCAGTGGTTAGGACTAGATGCTTTCACTGTTCAATACCTGGTCGGCAAAATATTTGGACAGACGCTTCACTAAAGAAGATAAATGGATGGCCAATAAGCACATTAAAAGATGCTCAACCTGATTAGTCATGAGGGAAATGCAAATTAAAGCTACAATGAGATGCTGCTACATGTCTATGACAGTGGTTAAAGTCAAAAAGATTAAGCATACCAAGTGTTGGTGAGGAGGTAGAGGAACTGCAACTCTCAGATGTTGCTGGTGGGAATGGAAACTGGTACAACCCCCTTGGAAATCAGTTGGGCAATTTCTTAAAAACTTAAACATACACCTACCATATGATTTGATTGTTCCAATTCTAGGAATATACCTAAGAAGAATGAAGGCATATGTCCGTAGAATGACTTGTACATGAATGTTCACGGCAGCTTTGTTTGTAATAGCCAAAAGCTGGGAAACCAACTGTCCATCAACAGAGCAGTGGGTAAATTGCAGTATATTCATGCAAAGGATTCTATTCAGCAATAAAAACAGAAAGACACCAGTAGATGCAACAAGATGGATAAATCTCAATATAATTATGCTGAGTGAAAGAACCCAGACATAAAGAACACTTATTGATTGCATGATTCAATTTATATAAAAGTGTCAGAAATGGAAAGCAGATTGGTGGTTGCCTGGGGACAGGGAAACAGAGCTGGAGGCAGGGATTATAGAAGGAAGAGAGAAGTCTTTTGGTGGTAATGAATATGTTTGTTTATTATCTTGATTATGGTGATGGTTTCACAGGTATATACATTATCAAACATAAAATTTTGCACCTTAAAAACATGCAGTTTATTATATGTGGATGTAACACCTCAATAAAGCTGTTTTTTTAAAAAACAACACAACAACCAAGGGCTTGCCCTGTGCTGCTTCTATCCAGGGCTTGCCACAGTTTCCATACTACATCCTAATCTACCCATCTCATTGAGTGCCATTGTGTGCGCTGGGTCAAAAGCCCCACATGGCCGAGTTGCCTGAACTGCAGCCTGCCGCATCTGGAAGCTTCTCTTCCTCTGGACCCCACTCCAAGCAGAAGCCTTGTGGATAACTTAGTCAATGGGTAGAAATAACACACCCAAATATGGAACACCATGTCTCTAAATTCCATAGGCCCACCAGTGCCATGATCCATTGTTAGTGGTAGGGATTATGGTGCAGCAACTTGCCTTTCACTTTGGAGGAGAGGCTCCAGCGTGCATGTAACTTACCAGGGAATTTAGGGTGACTGCTACTTCCTGCTCAGCAAGTCTTATCGCGTGGTATCATTAAGGTGGTGGACCAGCATGGTGCCCTGTGGGGTGGTGAGAAGATCAGGCTCTCTCACACTGACTTGTGGACCAAAGTGGCACCATGTCTCCAGGGACTAGTGTTAACATCAGGGTTAAGCTATCCCAAAGATCTGGATTTTTCCCTTTCTCCCCAGCACATTCACCCTAGTTAATTGTCCCAGTTCCCTCTGGGATGGCTAGAAAGAAGATGTAGAGCAGGAGCTCGTGATGTTGCTTCAGGGTCCCAGCTCAAGGTCACTAGGCCTCCCTTGAATTCAAGGAACTTTCAGTCTGTGACTGATCTGATTCTAGAAATTGAGTGACGGGCTTTGATTCTTATCAAGGTGACTCAGAATTACACAGCACTTGATAAACAGAATAGGCCAGAATCTGCTTAGCAACCAGCACCTACCTGGCACCCACCATGTTCTAAGCCCTTTAGACCCATGACAGTTCATTTGGGCCTCATGTACCTCTATGTAGGTACACTTATAATCCTTATGTTATCCTACACATGAAGAAACTGAATGAACTAGAAAAGAGAGGCATGGGATGGACCAGAACAGAAGGAATTAGCAGAGGAGAAGTAGCTTGAACCACTGCACAAGTCAAGGTGCTTCAACGTCAGCCCAGGTACAGGCCTGGCCAGGCCACTGTTAGTGAGGATTACCTTGACCAGGAGTGACACAGGCAGTGTGCAGGCATCCAGCCAGTGGTAGGGAAGCTCACCACCTGCAGAGAGCCCTGGGAATGCTCAGCAAATGACCCCCACCAAACTCCCACTGGCAGGAACTACCATCTACCAAACTGGGAAAGATGGGAGAAGGGGACAAGGTAGTGGGATGAGGAAGGAGAGAGAGGAGCTGAGGTAGGGGTGGGAGAAAGGAGGCAAGAATTGCTCCCCACATTTTACCTCTGAGGGATCTGAGGGTCAGGGAGGACCCAAGACCTGCCTGGGTACCACAGCCTGGGAGAGTCAAGGTTTCCTAAATTAAAGCCCTGAGAATCCCTCCAGAATTTGGAATCTGGGATCCAGGCTTCAGAAAAGCTGCAGTTTCCAGAGGTGAACTGTAGTGGGTGGCTGTCCCTGGAGTGCCAGGGCTGGGCACCATTGGAAACCTACCAGGAAAGCCCCCATCCACTGGAGGAATTTCCCCATAGAATATGTCCCCTGTCTTGGGTTTGCCAAGTCACTGAGCCCTTGAAAAGATTTTGTAAATTAAATCTGGTGAATTGGACTTGGGTCCTGTGTCCAGCGGGAGCCAGAGATCCAGGACAGCAAGAAGAAGATGCAAGGCTGCTCCTGACCTTGCCTCAGAAGTCATGCAGCCTCACTTCCATCACACACTGCTGGCATCAGGGAATCACACTGAAGCACATTTCCTTTTTCTGAACTGACATTTTTGAGCACTCACTAAGCGCCAGGCCCTCCAACCAGGCTCTCCAGGACTTATTAACTCTTCCAAATGGTCCTGCGATGCCCAGGAAGCAGTAAAATTTTCAGGACCGTGATGTGAAACTCAGAAGCCGCTCCATCAGGGTGGACACCCGTTTCCTTCTCTCCCTATCCTGGGACCCTTCCTTTCCTGGATCAAGGGACTTGGGAAGGGATATCTGAGAGTTCCTTGATGATAATGGGCAATGGAATGACAGCAAAGGGAAGGATCATCTTGAGGGAAATGTCCCCCACTCTGCCTCCTTCAATTCTTGCGACAACCCGTATATCAAGTAAATATCTTTAGTTACATTTTACAGGTAAGGAAAACTGAGGCTCAGAGAGGTTAAGTAACTAGCCCAAGGACACATAGTTTGTTAAGCTTCACAGAGTCTGGAATCCAACTTAGTCTGATTCCAAAGTCCACCATGCTCTCCTGCCTTCCATTATAAACTGATGCTCATTGGAATTACATTTCTGAAATTTGACTAAGGGAGAAATTCTATAATTTTTACTCTTTCCTTCCCAAATGTTATTATTCGTTAAAAATCTTTTGATTTGTTACCAGCTTTAACAAAGCCAGCTAAATAAACACTCCCTCCTGTCCTACAAGAAGCCGTCTCTGATTCCCCAGCACCCTGGGCTCACCCAACACAGCACCAGCCCACAGTCTTTAATCGCCTGTTGACCTGTCTGCTCCCCTTTGTAGAACAAAATCTATGTCAGGGGCATAGTAGGTGCCAGTGAACGTTTGAGGAAGGAGGAAGAGAGAAGGGAAAATTCTAGGGAAAGAATGTTTAAAACCCATAATAAGAATGAATACCATCTATTGAATGTGTACTCTGTGTCAGACACTGGTGTTCTACCACAGGCACAATCTCGGGTAAAGCATTCTCGGAGCTTCACCTTCAATTTGCATTAGAGCAGAATAGGGTTTAGAGAGGGTGTCTCCTGCCCAGGGCTGCGTAGCAAGTAAATGACTCTACAGTCTGGGTTCTTAATCACCACTTTGCAACCATGGGGTCACTTCCCTGTGCTCTCATAGGAGCAGAGGAATTAATCAACAACGTTCGGCAAGAAATTCTAGATTGTGCCATTCCAGGTCCACTTGGCTTCTTTGGGGTAAAATACTCAGTCTTTCGGGATTTTTCACTCCCCTCCCTCCCTTCTCTAGGAAGAGGCAGGGTAGAGGGGAGGGCTTGGATAGCCTCACGGTGGGGGAGGGTACTTCTGGTTCCAGTGTTGCCTCTGGCCTCTACAGCTGTGGTTGATGTTTACTCCTCACCTGTCCTCTGGGCTGGTCCCCTGGCATCCACTGCCCATGACTGCTCCTGGCCATAGCTTCCGCACCTTCTCCTCTGACCCCGGCTCTTCTAGCCCGCGGTCTTCCTGGACATTTCTACAATACGTCCCCATCTCCTGGAGTCCCAGAAACTCTTGGTTGCCTTCCCTTCTCCATACCTCCATCCTGGAGGAGGCGGGCTCTGTGAGGCTGCCCTGCATGGCTAGAGAAACATCTTTTCCATCAGGGCTATTCAAAGTGTGGTCACCATCACCTGGGAACTTGTTAGAAATGCAGCATCTCAGGCCCCACCCAGGAGCTACTGAATCACAAACTCTGGGGCTGGGGCCCACACAATGTGGGTCTATCCATAGTGGAACAAGCCCTCCAGGTGATTCTAATGCACAGTCAAATTCGAGAATCACTGCCCTACCTCATACCTTCCCTCCCCCCCGGGAACTCATAGTGAAAAGTCCATGCTCTAACTTGGCCAGATTCCAGGTCTTGACATGTAAAAGGAAGCTGGGAGCAAGGGGGCGGTTCAGAAAAACTCTTTATCGCTCCCAAGTGTGTAGGTCTTTAAACTGAAACTGTGGATTCTGAAACTGTTATGTTTGTTCTACTCTTTCAAAATAGCCATTTAGAAAGTCAAAGCTGAGGACTGTCAGCTGCTGAATCTCTCTCCCCTAGAAGCGATAGATGCCTCAGTGTCAAGCGGGAGGAAGGGCAGGTAAATTGCTGGGAATTAAAAATTCATGGAATAGCTTTTCAAAAATCTTTCTTTTACTACATATACAATGTTTTTCCTTTTTCCTTTTTAAAGAATCAGTTATTTATTTATTTATTTAGGCTGCGTTGGGTCTTCGTTGCTGCGCACGGGCTTTCTCCAGTTGCGGAGAGCTGGGGCTACTCTTCGTTGCAGTGCGCTGGCTTCTCATTGCGGTGGTTTCTCTTGTTGCGGAGCACGGGCTCTAGGCACGCGGGCTTCAGTAGTTGTAGCGCGTGGGCTCAGTAGTTGTGGCTCTCTGGCTCTAGAGTGCAGGCTCAGTAGTTGTGGCGCACGGACTTAGTCGCTCCGCGGCATGTGGGATCTTCCCGGACCAGGGCTCGAACCCATGTCCCCTGCATTGGCAGGCAGATTCTTAACCGCTGCACCACCAGGGAAGTCCCTACGATGTATTTTCAATTCCAGACTGATTTAACCTTCATGTCAACCCTGAGAGGTCCCACAATATCCAGTTTACCCCCTGGTGCAGCCGTCAGCCCACGGACTCTGGAGCCAGTCACCTGAGCCCATCGGGAGGGTCCTCGTTTTCATCCATCCCTCTTCTCCATCTTCGCTGCGGTCATTGCCCATATTCTGGCCTCATCAGCCCGGACTAATCACTTACTAGGGTGCAGTCTTGGGCAAGTTACTTAACCTTTTTGTGCCTCAGTTTCCTCATCTGTAAAATGAGGATTGCACATTCGATTTCAAAAACAATTTAGTGAGCACCTACAATATTCCAGGCACTGGAGATATGACAGTGAGGCAAACAAAAATCCCTGTCCTCATGGAGCTGACATTTTAGTGTGGGGATAAGAGTGTCTGGGCAGGGGAGGAAGGAGGGTTTTTAGTTTAAATAGGATGGCTAAAGAAGGTCCCACTAACAAGGTGACATTTGAGCAGAAATTTGAAGGAGAAAACTCCCTGGATAGCTGGGGAGTCGGCATTCAGCTGGCAGGAAGGGCAAGTACCAGAATGCTGAGGCAAATGGGGATTTGGAGAGTTGGAGATTTGACAAAGAAGTCAGTGTGGCCAGAATAGAGTGAGGGAGGAGAGCATGGAAGAAGTCTGATAAGGAGCTGGGAGAGAGGGATGAGGTCATGGAGGGATATAGCTGCTCTTGTCAGGACGAGGTCATAGAGGGATATAGCTGCTCTTGTCAGGACCTTGACTTTGATGCTAGGGAACTGGGGGCAGATTTTAGCAGAGGAGGGAACTGATGTGACTTTATAAGCTAAGGTCACACTGGCTGCTGTGTGAAGAATAGACTGAAGGGACTGGAGCAAGGCCAGAGGCAGGGAGACCAGTCAGAAATGGGGCCACTGCCATAACCCAGGCAAGAAAGAGTGGGACCCAGCCCAGCAGGCAGCAGAGGGGAGGTGAGAAGCCATCAGACTGAGGAAATGTGCTGAAGTCGGAATCGACAAGATTGGCAGCTAGATTGGATGTGAGGAGTGAGAGGAAGGGTGCCGGGGTGAGAGTCGGGTTGAGGGCAGAGGTAGACGAGGATGACTCCAAAGTTTTTAGCCTGAGCAATTGCAAGGATGAAATTGTCGTTGTTTATTGAGATGCGGAAAATGCAGAGAGGAGCAGGTTTGGGAAGATCCTTTTTTGACACGTGGAGGTTAAGATTCCTATTAGACATCCGTAGAGCAGGTAATGCGCTGTTGGACATATAGGTCCAAGAGAGGGGAGGTGCGGGCCAGAGATAGACCTATGAAAGACTTTCACGTATAGGTTGTATTTCTAGAAGGTCATGAGAGCACCTGCTTTGTATGGGTGCTGTGGGGATTAAGTGAGTTAAAACTAAAGGTCAACATTGGGAACAGCACCTGGCACGTAGCAGGCACTCAGTAAAGCTTGGCTGATCGCCAGCATCATTTGGTGTCACTTGTACTCCCCAGCTAGCTTCCCAACGTGGCCTCCCTGCTTCCCACCGGGGCTACCTCCATGCCATCCTCCACACTGCTGGTCAGAGCGATCTTCCTAAAGCCCGGATCTTACCACCCCTCCCTGCCCAAGCCTGCCATGGCTCCCTATTGCCTACAAGGAAAAGTGCAACAGCCAAAGGCCCCTCCAGGCCTTTCCTTACCCAGGCACTGCCACCCTCACCAGCCCCAATTTCTGCCACCACCCCCCACCTCCCACTTTGTCTTCCAGCCATAATAGGGAGCCCTTTGTTCACAGCTTGATGTCTTTGAACATGCAGCTGCCTCTGCCATGACTTGTCCAGCAGCAGACTCCAACTGATTCTCACATCCTCTACTACGAAGCCTCCCTCCCAACCCAGGGGGATGCCTCCCTTCCTTGTGGCCCTGCCTCCTACCCTCACTGGTGTTCCTTGCCCTCAAGAAAGATTGTGTTCCTTACACACACACACACACACACACACACACACACACACACACACACACGCACCTGCCCTGTTCCTTCCATCCCCATTCCTGCAGCGTTGAACTACAAGCCTGAGCTACAGAAAAGGGGCTCAAAGGAGGACAATTTTCCATGATGGGTTTTATTATTGTTACTATGTTTTAGATCAGCAAACAGAGGCCCAAAGAGGTGAAGTCACTTGTGCAGGTCACTCAGGTGGAAAACACTGTGGCCAGGAATGGCCTCCAGGCTTGTCTGATTCAAAGTCCTAGGCTCAAAAGCGTATGCACACATGTCACAGGCAACACTGAATTAACAGTCTCAGGGCACCTAGGGGGTGAGGGGGTGGGGTAGGTTCAGGGTCCCTTGGTCTGTCAACTGTTCCCTACTTGGGAAGGGATTTAGGGCTAGGGAGAGGGTTAAAGATTTAGGCTCAGAATAGGCCTTCACTTGTTTATTCAATAAATTCATTCACTCATTCATTCTCTCACTCATTCATTTACTCCCTCATTGTCTCATTCATTCATTCACTCATTCATAATCAATTAATTGGTTCCACTTTCAATTTCTACTCCCAGTAGGCTCTGATCCTACCCTCTAAGAGCTCAGAGTCTGTGGAGAGCCTGGCCAGGGGACAAGATGGCACCTAAAGGGCTTGCAGTGAACCTTAAAAGGTAAGAGAAGTTTCCCAGGTGGTCCTGGGAAAAGGACAACCCAGCCTGAGGCTGCAGCATGTGCAAAGGTCCAGAGGCTTGAAGTAGCTGCTGGAGAACTTCAGCAGACCTTCCAGATGTAGGGTACCTGGGGGAGGGGAATTGGAGGGTTGATGGGGGTTCATTGGGAGAGAAGGTTGAAGACATGGGCAAGGGCCAAGGTCAAGATTAATCTGGGAGTTAAGTGTAGAGGAGGGTTAAAGTATGGGTTGGGAGGAGGGCTGGGTTTAAGATTAGAGTGAGCTTGAAATTGGATTATTTCTTTTTATCTGCCTTTCCAGAATGATTCCCTGTAATTTGTATCAGTGGTAAGGATGGTTATGATTAGGGCTGCCAAGAACCTAAAAATCAAGGATGGGCTTTAGGGTTGAGACTCCAGGTGCAGTAAAATCAAAGTACTGGAGGAAGCAAAGCCAACATTTGCTGGGCATGGAGTCTTCATTTTCCTGCTCCCTGAAGCACGGATGCACTGGCTGTGTAATGTTGGACACAGTCAATTAAGCCCTCTGGGCCTTCCAGTGCCCACCTATTAAACCGCTGGGCGGATTAGGGTACTATGCTACGTTCTGAGCGCCTTCTCTGGGCCAGGCACCCCCGGGGTCCAGATGTTCTCACCTGCTCCTGACAGTAGCCGGCGCTGCGCAGGAACGGAACCGCCTAGCCAACCACAGGCATCCAGTAGGTGCTCATCAAGGCTAGTCCTCTTCCCTTCCCTCCTTTCCCCAAAGAGCCGACTCCGGGAGCCCCTTCTTGGCCCGGGCGGCCCAGGAGTGCTGACAACTCTTCTGGAGGAATGAGCCTCGCCAGGGGCTGGGGCGCCCCCGGCCTCTGCCCCTCCCCGCGGCCTGGGGTTCCGAGCAGCCGCGGGTGTGGAGCCGCGCAATTACTCTAATTACAGCCCTGCCTCCGCGGCGGTGGCGAGCGCGGCTAAGCGGTCCCGAGCACGCCCCCAACCCGGACCCGGGCGTGGGAACCTCCACGCCCTTAGCCTGGGCGGCGGCGGCGGCGGCGGCGTGGGGAGCCCGCCAGCCCGGGAGGCCGCGATGGTCGATAAGCCCGCGCGCAGCTCTCCCGCCGCTAATTAATGCGCGGAGCTGGGCGAGCTCGCGACTCCTTTCAAGTGCGATCTCCGAGGGCCCCGCACCCCGTAATGCACATCCCCACACCTGAGCGGGGAGCGGCGGCGGGACCCCGGGCCGCGATTGGCTGGGAAAGCCGAGGAGCCAAGCTCTTGGGCGGGTTCCCACGCGCCATTCATTCATTCACGCGCCCACTCCCTCCCCACTCCTTCGTTCACTTAGTCACCAAACTGACGTTAGCGGAGTACCTTCTGCTATGGCTGCCTTTTCAGTAAAACGGGAATAATAATGTGTCTCACAGGAAGGTTCTGAGGGTTAGGTTGTGCGTGGAGAGGAAAGGGACGGCTCGTTTATTAAGAATCTATTCTTCACCATCGCAAATACACACCAGCTCACTTAGTCCTCACAAACACCCAGAATGGGGTAAAACTCCGTTTTACAGACACACAGACGGAGGCACAGAGAGGCGGTGGGATTTGCGGAGGTCACACAGTAACAGGAGTGTTAGACGTCTGTCCTTCAAGGCATCTCCTAGGGCTCCACCACACAGTGAGTAGTACACAACCAATGCCTGCGGTGCCAAATAAGAAAAATTACAGCAGCTGACGTTTCTGGAGCACTTCTCTGTGCCAGGCCCTGTGCTAAGTGCTTTCTGTTCATTATCTCATTTAATCTTCGCAACAGCCTCAGACACTGGGCATTCATATTTCATTCCCATGTTACAGATGAGGAAACTGAAGCTGAGAGAGTAAGTCACTTGCTCAAGGCCACGCAGCTGAAGTGGCTGAAGTGAGGTTTGAACCCACCAAACCCAGCAGGGACACCAAAGCTTTCCATTGTGGAGCTGAAATAGAGCAGCCCATCTTCTCCCTTGTCCTTTCTAACCTCAAGTTTAGGATGGGCAAAATCCACTGAATGCCTTCTCTGTGCCCAGCTGCCTCTCACCCCAGGGACCAGCTCAAAATACTCAGGGGACAGTTTAGAGGAGATCTGATGCTGAGGAAAAGGCATGAGATATATACAAGCAACCTGAAAGTTTACACTCTCTGGGCCTCAGTTCCTCATCTATAAAATGGGCACAGCAGTCCCCATTCTGCCCCCCTCCCAGCTCTGCTGCTCATTTGTTGTTCTTGAGTCCATTGATTGTGTTCATTCACTTAGGATACTTCTTGAGTGCCAACTACTGACTTCGTGCCAGGGCTAGAGTGATCAGCGGTGCTGTTTGCCCAGGACTGAGGGGTTCCCCGGGCTTCAGGACTTGGAATGCTAAACTGAGATAGTTCTGGGCAAACCAGGACAGTTGGTCACCCTGCCTGTGCTGGGTGCTGGGGATTTGAGCCACATCAGAGCCTGGTCTGGTCCCTCTGAGAACTGGTAAGGCTCCTGCCCGTGGGGAGGGATGCCCCATGAGCTGTTGGCACTGGAACAGGGTGAGGGTGAGGTGCCTTGGTGATGCGCCGTGCTCACTTTTTCCCAGTCCCCTGGCGCCAGGCGCAGGCAGATACACCAAAGCCGTCCTACCCATTGCCTGGCTGGGAAAGCCAAGGCTGAGAGCCTAGCGGTGGCTTTCCCACAGCAGCTGCCATGAGTCAGCGCCCAGGGGCAGGGGTGTCAATCTCACCTCTCTCTACCCACCCCTTCACTGTATGACCCTGGACAAGCCACTCTACCTCTCCGAGCTGCTTCCCATCCTCACCTGGGGGTGGGGCGTGGGGGTGACGGGGGTGGTGACTCTTACAGGAGACTCTTCTAAGTACCCTCTACTTCACCAGGAACTCCCAGTGAAGCAGGCCTCCTCACAGGCGGGGGTGCCTGCCAAGAACTTGGTCACTGCTGGGTTCTTGGCAGTAGCCAGGTGAGGATGTCCCAGAAAGAACCTAGAAAGACTGGCCTTTGAAACAGACAGAATGGACCTTAACCCCAGCAGGTCACTGGGCTTCTCTGAGATTCATTTTCCTCACCTAAAGGGGCAGAAATATCGCCTACCTCCCGCCATTGGTGTTGTGAATGAGATTCTGACGATGAGGTGCTCAGGACACACCAGTTCCCTTCCTGCCCCCTTTACTGGTCCCTGTACTCCCTGGCCCAAATGGTCTGGACTCAAACTAATGTCCTCTTTTATTTATTTATTTATTTATTTATTTATTTATTTATTTATTTTGGTTGCTCCAGGTCTTAGTTGAGGCAGGCGGACTCCTTAGTTGTGGCAGGTGAAATCTTAGTTGCGGCATGCATGTGGGATATAGTTCCCTGACCAGGGATCGAACCCAGGGCCCCCCGCGTTGGGAGTGCAGAGTCTTAACCACTGTGCCACCAGGGAAGTCCCCCTAATGTCCCCTTCTTCTGCTTCCCTCCTTCCCCTCCATCCACTGGGTACCCACCATATGCTGGTCTTCTTAGGACCTCAGGTGGGGCAGACATATAAAAAATGGAGTCTCCCTTCTTTCATGGGAAGTCATGGCAACTCCTAGGACCCCAGGTGGCGGGAGGAGAAAGAATAACAGCAGCTATTGCCCCTGGGAAAACAGGAGACCAGCTCCCTCACACCTCCCCTCTTTCCGACGTCACCCTCTGCCTGAAAGCTCTTTCCCTTCACGCCCTGCCCCCATCATCCCCACCCCCCACCGAGTTCCACTGCTCCTCTGCCCCAGGTAGAGTTAACTGCTCTTTTCCCCAGGAAGTCTGACCTTTGTTTTTGTTTAATTTATTGTATTGAAGTATAGTTGATTTACAATGTTGGATTAATTTCTGCTGTACAGCAAAGTGATTCAGTTATACATACATATATCAATATATATCCTTTTTCATATTTTTTTCCATTATGGTTTATTACAGGATATTGAATATAGTTCCCTGTGCTATACAGTGGGACCTTGTTGTTTATCCACTCTACATATAATAGTTTGCATCTGCTAACCCCAGACCATGCTTCCTCCCCCACCCCACTCCCCCTTGGCAACCACAAGCCTGTTCTCTATGTCTATGAATCTGTTTCTGTTTTGTTGATAAGTTCATTTGTGTCATATTTTAGATTCCATATATAAGTGATAACATATGGTGTTTGTCTTTCTCTTTCTGATTTACTTCACTTAGTATGATAATCTGTAAGTCCATCCTTGTTGCTGCAAGTGGCATTATTTTATTCTTTTTTATGGCTAAGTAGTATTCCATTTTGTGTGTGTACATGCACACTTACACACACACACACACATATATATATACACACATATACATACATAATGTATCGTCTTTATCATTCATCTGTCAATGGACATTTAGGTTGTTTCCATGTCTTGGCTATTGTGAATAGTACTGCTATGAACAGAGGGGTGCATGTATCTTTTTGAATTATAATTCTGTCTGGATATATGCCCAGGAGTGAGATTCCTGGATCATATGGCAACTCTATTTTTAGTTTTGTGAGGGACCTCCACACTGTTTTCCGTAGTGGTTGCACCAATTTACATTCCCATGACCTATCTTTTATCTGCAACCAAGCACAGGGTCTAACTTGTTGAAGGCAGCAATATGTGTGAAAAGAAAAGAGAAGAATCAGAAGGGAGGACGTGGGCCTGAGTTTATGTTCAGGTTTGAGGGGTCATGAAAGGAATTCCTGCCCACTCTGTGCCCAGACGTTCCCTCCAGAACGGGAGAAGGTGGCAGAGGAGAGGATGTTTTCCTCCTTCCAGGGTCTTCCCGCCTCACCTCTTGCCCCTCTTTTACACCTTGATGGAGCCTGTCAGCAAAGCATCTCCACTGGCAGGGGGCTGATGGGATAGGGGAGTTATCTGACCCTGGGACACAGACACCCAGGTGTGGACTTCAGCTTTGCTAGGGGCCGTAGGTCACCTTGAGGAAAGTCATTTCCTTATTTGTGACAGGTGTGACTGGATGACCTTGAAATCCTTCCAAAAGCAATCTTAGGATACAAAAATTCTGAGACTTCCAGGTCTTCGCATCCAGAATCCATGGTGTAAAACTGCTCTGTCTGATGTGGTAGCCACTGGCCACACGAGGCTACTGAGCATTTGATGTGTGGCTCATCCAAATTGTGCTGTAAGCATAAAATACATCAGATTTCAAATATTTCATATGAAAAGTGTGAAATACCTCACTAATTTTTATACTGGTGACATGTTAACAATGTGATTTTGGATGTATTGGGTTAAATGAAATGTGCTATTAAAATTCATTTCACTTGTTTCTGTTTCCTTTTTTAAAAAAGGTGGCTACTAGAACATTTACAATTTCACACATGACTCACACTGTATTTCTATGACACAACTCTGGATAAACAGCTGGTGGTCACAGCTAAGCCAAGATTTCCTCCCTGGGCACAAATCAGCTGTGAAGTTGCTGGGGTATATTCCCAGGAGGGAAGAATCAGACCCTGCTACCTTATGAGACAGTGCTGTTTCCTCCCCAAATGGAAGGTACCTCAAGTCTCCTGTTCTCCCTTGAACAGCTGTTTTCTGGGAAAGTGAAGAGCCCAGCCCATCTTCCAATGGTGTGCTCGCTCCACAAGGAAGACAGAATTAAGACATCAGTGGGAGGGCTTCCCTGGTGGCGCAGTGGTTAAGAATCCGCCTGCCGATGCAGGGGACACGGGTTCAAGCCCTGGTTCCGGAAGATCCCACATGCCGCGGAACAACTGAGTCCGCGAGCCACAACTACTGAGCCCACGTGCACTTAGAGCCCGTGCTCCGCAACAAGAGAAGCCACTACAATGAGAAGTCCACACGCGGCAACAAAGAGTAGCCCTGCTTGCCACAACTAGAGGAAGCCTGCGCACAGCAACGAAGACCCAGTGCAGCCAAAAATAAATTAAAAAAAAAAAAGACATGACTGGGAAATTCCTTTTCAGGCTGGCTTCCAGCCCAGCAAAAGCCAGGCCGACCCACCCTGAGGAAACCCCAGCTGCCTCTTCCTGCCTGGCCCAGCTTTTTCCCCTAACTCGGAGCCAGGCTCCAGGGGGGGGGCGCCCTATCCCATAGTCTCCAGACAGGCTAGGGATTCAAGGGGACACATGACTCTCCCCCAGGGAATTTACACACCAGCCAAGGAGGCGGGTCACACCCACAGGGTAACTGGAGATGATCACAGCAGCCTTCATCTGCTGGAAAACAGCAGATCTTTACTGAGATATGGGCAGATATAGGCCCTGTTTCTCCAGCCCCACTCCCACCAATATTCCGCTCCACATTTTGAGAAGGAAATTTAGAACAGGACACAGTGGTTAAGAGTGAAACCTTAGCACTCCTTCAGGGATAAAGCCCACTTTGGCCAGGTGCTTGCTGTGTGACTTTCAGCAACCTCCCTGGACCTCAGTTTCCTCATCTATGTAATGGGAACACTCCTAGTACATACCTTGCAGGGTTGTTGTAAGAACTGAATGAACTAATGCATGTGTGGGGCCTGACAGAGAAAAGGCTCATAAAACATTGGCTACTGTTACTATTATTAATAAAAACAGAATCCTTCCTCATTCATGGACTTCTTTTCATAAAATCAGCCAAATCAAGGCTGCCATAGGGGCTTCTCAGGGACTCTAAGAACCAGTTGTTGGAACGACACAGTTTTGACTGGAAAGGGGTTTTGCAGGGTGTCTGGTCCAGTCCTTCTTAAAGACCAGGCACACGAATCTGAGACAGTTTGAACATCCCCTCTGCTGAGCGTTGGCCGGCCAAGTCCTCAAGCACCATAGACTGGGGTGGCAGCAGGGCGAGAAGGACCCTGGCCCTCAGGCAACCCCTTCCTGTGCTCCCCCTACCCCTACCCCCAGACAGCAGGGTCCGGCGGGGTGGAGTGACGCTGAAGGGAAAAGGGGCTGAAGAAACCCAGAAGCTATTTTTTCCTTAATTCCTCTCAGTTCACCTGCAAGACGAAATCACTGGAAGCGTATTGCTTCCATTTCCCTCAATATTCCCACTTAAAACAAGATTTTCAACAATAAGTGGAACATTTTAAGTCCCCAAACGAGTCTTTGTCTTGGCAATTCCAGATCCTCAAACAGAAAAACTCGTAACAAGAAAACAATCATATTAGCACATAATCATGTTGGACAAAGTGTTAGGCCCTAATTTTTCTGCCTACAGATTGGTTTTTAATAAGTCCTTTGTTGGTCATGTTTATGCAAATGTGTCAACTGCTCATCCTTGAAAGAAAACAATAGTTTATTCTGAGATTGCATCTGTTTGGATTTTTTGGTGTTGAAATGGCTTCCCTCTTATGAAGTGGTGAAGTAGGGGGCTGGTAGTTGCTATTGGTTTGTTTGGCTGGCTAGTTGGGCCGTTTTATGTCCTGACTTGGCGAAATAAAAAATTAGCAGCCTTTCAGCAGTTTCTGTAATTTGGAAGGGGATGGTTTACTGATCCAAAGATCTGGGAACCACTGAGCGAGTCCAGCTTCCCACCCCCAAGCGCCTTCCTCTTGTCCTGCCCAGGCTGTACCCTCCGGGGTACAGGGAAGAGAGAGGGACGGCGGGAATCCTCGAAACCATTCCCCTGACAATGGGGCTCCTCCAACTCCTGGCAACGAGGCACTCACATTTCCAGAAGCTACCGTACTACCCTCAGACACCTCTGACTCTAAAGAAGTTCCTTCCACTAAACTGAAACCCACTTCCCAGTAGTCCTAGGTTCATTTTCAGAGGTCACGCAGAATGTTCCACTCTCACTACCTAGAAAACAGCCATTTCGAGACCTGAAGACAGTGTGATTAAGGCCTCCTGGAGGCTTCCCTTCTTTGGGCCAAGCCTTCCAGTTCCTTCCTTGGAGGGCCTCCACCTTGCCCACCCTTCAATCCTTTGGATCTCCTCAGGAGCTCAATCTGAGAGGCGAGCAGTGTGGTTGATAGGGGTGTGGGCTCCGGAGTCAGACAGTCTTGGTATGAATCCTGGCTACACCTCCTTCTGGCTTTGTGACCTTGGACAACTTACTCCAGCTCTCTGTGCCTCAGTTTTCAGCTCCCTCTCCTCAAAACAGAGATATAACAGCTCAGATAGGATTGTCCTGCCCTAGAATAGTGCTTGGCCCCGCCCTGTGCTCAGTATGTGTCATCTAGGATGTGCTTTGTGATCTGGCCCTCCCCATTCCATCACTGGGCGGGGGCGGGGCTTGACCCAAGCTGAGCCAACTGGTCTTTTCCCAGGGACTTGCAGACTCAGGGAAAGGAGTCAGTTTTTCTCCATGAGCTAAAGACGCAAGGTATAAAACTCAGCTATATTTTCTACACCATGAAGAAAATCACTGTGCTGTGAAAGAGAAAAAAGGTAACGTTTAGAAAAAACCAAAGACAGGAGGCAGAGAGAGAGAGGGCTGGTTCCAGTTGCTCCTAAGACCAGCTCCATCCCAGCCCTTCCTACAACTTCAGTGTCTGTCTCAGTAACTTAGTAACTTACCTAGTAATTTAACAACTACCTCAAAACTTAGGGCTTAAAACAGCAACCATTTATTAGCTCTTGATTCTATATGCTGGGCTGGGCTCTGCTGGCATCTCCTGGGCCCATTCATGCCATTGCTGTCAGCTGGTAGCTTGACCTGCTTGGTCCAGGATGGCCTGAAGGTGAGCTAGCATTTACTAAATGTCTGCCATATACCAGGCACTGTGAGAAATACCAGAGTGGAGAAAATCAATATTCACTGAGCTCCTACCTTGTGTTAGGCCCGTGATGGAATTTTAGATATATTAGCCCACTAAATCCTCCTGACCGCATGGTCACATAGTTATTATTACCACCTCCATTTCACAGATGAGGAAACTGAGGCTCGGAGAGGAGGAATAACTTGCCTAAGATTTCAATACCCAGAGGGGCAGAGATGGAATTCAAACCAAATACTCCTGACTCTCTGCAGAGCCCACGCTCTTGCACTGCACCATGCTGGCCCTTCCCCCATCACAGAGTAAAACTGGGCCCTACCCTCATGCTGCTTTAAGTGTCATCAAGGGCATCGAGTGGGCACAATGTCCAACAGTGTAAGATTCAATGCCATTAATACAGCAAAAGTGCCCCCATACCTTTTTTGTGCTAGGCACCATGTTAGGTACAGGGATGTGGAAATGACTCAGACACAGGATGCAGTGGCAGCAGTGTGGAGAAGGAAGTGATTAATCACACCTGCTTTGGGTTCAGCAGTGGCTCTTTATCAGCCTGATTCTTAAGGGATGGGCGATGCTGGTAAGGAAGTGACACTCAGGCCAAACTCCCCTTCCCACAGATGTGCAGGGTCTCAGGGTCCCACTTACACAGCAATCACAGGTCAAGGTCATCCTCAGGGGGAGGGTCCAGGGCTCTGTGGCCATCCTTTGATCCTGGCTACAAAGCTTGGTACAGGCCACGTGTTCACAGGATATCTGTGGATGCCAGGTCAGAAGTAACAGGTTCCAGGGTTAGGGGACACCCTTGCCACCTTCAAAGCAGCTTGGGAACTCCTGGGCCCAAGGAAGCAATTTCTGCCAGCCCAGAATTGGGATGCTCAAAGGTGCAGCATCCACGTGCCCAGAGCCCTGTGCCCAGTGGGCAGGCATGAGCAGTGGAAGGAACCTGACCTAGGAATGAGCCAGACCCCGCGATGAATTCTAGCTGTGCCAGTTTCCGGCTGTGTTCTGGAAATAATAAGCTGGCGATTATAATAATAATATAAATAAATAATAATTATTATATTATAATAAATAATAATAATAAGCTGGCGACTACCCTTCCTGAGTATTCTTCTCATTATCTGTAAAATGGGGACAAAACTCCCCATCTGACCCAACACTTTTTATGTTTCTCGAGCTAGCTTAAGCAAAATCAGGACTGTCTCAGGAGACCAGGGCACCTCCTGAAACCCCAAGGCAGAAGGGCACGTGAGCCTGACAGTCCCCCTGTAAAGCCACCAGAAATTCAGGCAAGACTCCCTCCCCATCTCGCCTCTCATTTCTCTACCCTCTTTGCTTGCTTCATTTTTCTCCCTCTGCAGATGGGTTTCCTCCATTTATCTGGTGCCTGTAGCCAAAGCTGGCTGCCCGTAGAGCTCACTCAGAGGTTTATGTGTGACGGTGCCAACCTCATTCAGTCTGGCTGCTGTCTTCAAGTCCCAGTTCCAAACTACTGGGAGAAAGAATCTGGTCCAGCTGGGCCTAAGCTCCACCGCTCTGGTCTATGGCATAGGGGGCTCTGTCCAGCAAAGGTGGGTCATATAGCATAACGGGGACCCCCATGGGTAAAATGAGGAAGGGGGCACTTCTCAGAGGGGTGTCCCCCCAAGGGTTATTGTGAGGATTAAATAGGACAATGGACCTCAGCCCCCAGCACCTAATAGGCATGCACTTCAAGGGAGGGTCTTAGGTCAGATCCCCTAGAAGCTGAGCTCTCAGGAGAAGAGGAGTGAGGAAAAGAAAGGGGGGTTCACAGAAAGCTGGAGTTCCAACCTGACTCACGGGGAGCGCTGGGGCCATTGCCCTACAGAGTCAGTGTCACATTGAGGCAAGGAGGCTTGTCTATTGTACCCTCATCAGTCAGTCCCTAGGACTGGTGGGGGCTGGAGTGAGGGAAGAGGAGGCTTCCGTTTGACTGAGGGCAACTCTCAAGAGAAGCAGGCCGCTGTGCTTATTAGCAGCAACATCCCGGCAGCTGGCAGGCAGGTGCGCTAGCCAGGAAAGGGGATCCACGCGGGGTGCCAACAGCATCCATTACAGGGAGTCTCACGCAAATATACATGGGCACTAGATGACTCTTGCCTTTACTTCTCCCTTTTGTGTGTTTAAGAGTAATAGTAAATTATATTTTGAATATGTGTTTTTTCCAAAATGTATGATTATTCACACACTGTATGTTACTACATATAGTACATACAAATATACCTATTATTATAAAGATTGAACATGCAAAAATGTACATGCAATAAGTTCCACAGGGAATCCTTAAGGACTACACGTGATTTTTGCCTTACATGTTGATTTTAGAACTTAATGGCCCCGCCCCTATTAAATTTGACTCCGCTGTAAGTGGTTGAGCTCCCCCTGCTACCAATCCGCCTCTTCCACAGGGTCACAGGACTCTGGTCCTGTTGGGGCACCTCCTGACTCCAGTAACTTCCCATCCCACTTGAAACACACCCAAGCCCTTGACTCAGCTCCTCAGCTGACCTGACCCTCGCCTACCTCTCTGATCGCTGACGCTTGGCTCACCAGCGTCCAGCCTCAGGGCCTTTGTTCAGTTCCTCAAATGCACCAGCTCTTTCCCACCTGAGCCTTTTGCATGTGCTGCTTCTTTGCCCAGAACATCTTTCCTCTGTTCTTTGCAGAGTTGGCTCCTCCTCTTTATCAGGTTCAACCTAATGTCCCCCGTCCAAGAGACAGGCCCTGATCCCTCTTCCTAAAGTAGAATCACCCTGCTTGTCCTCTCCTAGTCCTTGACAGTCTGTAATCATTTTGTTTTATCACTTGGTTCTTGTCTCTCCTGTCACTAAATTGTAAGCTCTATGAGGCCAGGAAGTACCTGGCACACAGTAGGAGCTCAGTATTTGTTGAATGAAGGAATGAATGAGTGTGTTGCCGTGCCCCAGCAGTTTACCTCAAATCCATCCTGTCCATTTCCACTGGCAAGAGAGAAAATACCAACAGGAGGATCACCATTCCCCTGCTCAGAGCCCTTCT
The DNA here is from genome assembly GCF_005190385.1 of Monodon monoceros. Classification (NCBI taxonomy): domain Eukaryota; kingdom Metazoa; phylum Chordata; class Mammalia; order Artiodactyla; family Monodontidae; genus Monodon; species Monodon monoceros. The sequence continues at coordinate 148,085,147 of NW_021703774.1, forward strand.
ATGGCCCTTCCCTGCACACAGAGTTGCTGACAATCCCTTGCTTAAGCAGGCAAACACAGGACAGAAGTTAAAAGACCCAGGTTCAAGTCTCACCCTTGGCACTTGCTAGCTATGCAACAGTAGCCAAACTGATTCCCTTCTCTCTGTCTCAGTTCCTTTCTATGTGAAACACCTCCTGCCTTTTCTCTTTCTTGGGTTGTTGTGAGAAGATATAGAAACCTCTGCACAGATGACTTTCAGTATTATGAGTGCTGACTTTCAAGGTCCTTCATCATTCAGGTCTGATCTCTCCCTGTCCAGATACAAATGACCATTATTCTGGCCCCTCCCAGCCACCTGGTACTTCCTGAACTTCACTGTGTACATTCACGCTTTGGTGTTTCCATTCAAAAGCTGTGCTCTTTGTCAAGAAAGCCCGTTTCCCTGCCTTCTCCACCTGTCCAGATCCAGCCCATACGAGAAGGCTCACTCCTCCATGACATCTTCCCCCACCTCACAGATCACTGCATCTTTGATGTTTGCTTTACAGCTGGGACCGTCTCCCTCCTGCACTCCAAGTTCCTTTCCCTGGTCCAACCTGCTAATCCCCAAATCACACTGCACTATTTTGTACAGACCAGGCCCTGTACTGGGCAATGGGGCTTCAAAGTGGAGGGAGACCCCATCTCTACTGTAGAGGAGTACCACCAAGTGGGATCAGAAGGACCAAACAGCCCTTGATAACTGATTTGCAGGCTAAGAGAGCATAGGTGTTAGGTTCGCTTGCACTAAAGTCAGATACACCTGACCCTGAATCTCAGGATGCCTGGAACAGAACCCTAACTACAATGGCTTAACTAAATAGCGCCTTTTTTTTTCAAATAGTAAGAAGACCAAAGTAGGGCTTTCAGGACTGCTACAGAGACTCCATAGTACATGGAGGGCCCAGGCTCCTCCTAGGCTCCACTCTGCCATCCTTAGCATATGCCATCATGTTTCTTCTTTGTACCAGTCTTCTCATCTGTAAAATGGGAATAACTACCTTCTGTATAGGGTTGTTGTAAAAATTAAGTGAGCTGATATACATAAAGAGCTTAGAACAGAATCTGGCACACGTTAAGTGCTCTATAAATGTTAGTTGTTGTGGTGGTTGTCATTGTTGTTATATCCTCATGCTGAAAAAATGGCTGCTGCCCCTCTAGGCATCACATCCTCATTCCTGGCAGGAAAGGAGGAAAGGCAAAGCACAAAAAGTGAGCGCTGGCTGAATCCATCTGTTTTTTCTTTTCCAATGGAGATAAAATTCATATCACACAAAATTAACCTTTTAAAAGCGAACAGTTCAGTGGCATTTAATATACTCACCATGTAGTACACCACCAACTACCTAGTTCCAAGGAACCCTTGTACCCATTGAGCAGTTGCTGCCTAGCCTCTGGCGACCACCAATCTTCGTTTTGTCTCTGTGGCTTTACCTCGTCTGCATAATTCCATCTTTTTTTTTTTTTTTTTTTTTTTTTTGCGGTACGCGGGCCTCTCACCGCTGTGGCCTCCCCCACTGAGGAGCACAGGCTCCGGACGCGCAGGCTCAGCGGCCATGGCTCACGGGTCCAGCCGCTCCACGGCATGTGGGACCCGCCCGGACCGGGGCACGAACCCGTGTCCCCTGCATCGGCAGGCGGACTCTCAATCACTGCGCCACCAGGGAAGCCCTCCATCTATTTTTAAAGAGCTTTCCAGGAGGCCCCACCCAGCCTCTTCTGCTTATAACTCATTGGCCAGGAATGTGTCTGATTTTTGGCTGGGCACATTGCTCCTCTCATCAAAATCAGCGCTCTGTCATTTCATATTCTAATACTCACTGAGCACCTACAATCACATTTTATTGATCCTCAGACCAATGAATTCTTTTTACACCTTCATTTTTCCAAAATAAGAATCGTCTTATAATGATAATACAGTCGGCCTTCTATATCCGCTAGTTCCACATCTGCGGGTTCTGCATGTTTGGATTCAACGAACAACAGACTGAAAATAATTTTTTTTAATTAATTACTTTTTATTTATTTATTTATTTTGGCTGTGTTGGGTCTTCGTTTCTGTGCGAGGGCTTTCTCTAGTTGCGGCGAGCGGGGGCCACTCTTCATCGCGGTGCGCGGGCCTCTCACTGTCGCGGCCTCTCTTGTTGCCGAGCACAGGCTCCAGACGCGCAGGCTCAGTAGTTGTGGCGCACGGGCCTAGTTGCTCCGCAGCATGTGGGATCTTCCCAGACCAAGGCTCGAACCCGTGTCCCCTGCTTTGGCAGGCAGACTCTCAACCACTGCGCCACCAGGGAAGCCCGAAAATACTTTTTTTAAAATAAATTAATTTATTTATTTTTGGCGGCGTTGGCTCTTCGTTGCTGAGCACGGGCTTTCTTTTTAGTTGCGGCGAACGGGGGCTACTCTTCGTCGGGGCGTGCAGGCTTCTCATTGCGGTGGCTTCTCTTGTTGCGGAGCACAGGCTCTAGAGCGCAGGCTCAGTAGTTGTGGTGCACAGGCTTAGTTGCTCTGTGGCATGTGGGATCTTCCCAGACCAGGGCTCGACCTGTGTCCCCTGCATTGGCAGGCAGATTCTCAACCACTGTGCCACCAGGGAAGCCCCTGAAAATACTTTTTAAAAAGATTCCAGAAAGCTCCAAAAAGCAAAACTTGAATTTGCCACATGCTGGCAAATATTGACATTGTATTTACAACGATTTACATTGTATTAGGTATTGTAAGCAATCTATGATGATTTAAATTATATGGGAGGATGTGCGTAGCTTATACACAAATACTAACCATTTTATATAAGGTCGTGAGCATCCGCAGATTTTGGTATTCACGGGGGTCCTGGAACCAATCCCCACGTGGATATGAAGGGATGACTGTATCACATTTTTTAATGAAATATAATGTCAGGCACTCTTCTAGGTGCTGGGGATAAATCGATAAATGAGACAGACAAAATCCCTGCCTGTGTAGAGCTGACATGCTAGTGGTGAGGGGATAAACAATTAAATGTAATAAATAAGAGTATTATTTAATGTGTTAGAAGGTGATAACTGCTCAGAAAAAATTAAAACTAGAGCAAAATCAGGCCCATTTGGTAGATGGACAAGGAACTGGTTGAGGTAATAATGTATTAGTTATCTATTGCCATGTAACAAATTACCCCAGAATTTAGGAGCTTAAAGCCACAGACATGCATTACCCCAGTTTTTGTGGGTCAGGAATCCACAACTGGCTTATCTAGGTTGCAAACAAGATGTCAGCTGAGGCTGTGGACATCCAAAAGCTGACTGGGGCTGGGGGGGTCCACTTCTGAGATAAATCACACATATGGCTGTTGGCAAAAGGCCTTAGTTCCTCACTAGCTGTTGGCAGGAAACCTCAGTTCCTTGCCACGTGGGCCTCTCCACTAGGGCTGCTTGAGTGTCTTCATGGTTTGTCAGCTAACTTTCCCAGAACAAATGATTCAAGAGTGAGAGCAAGGAGAAGCCCACAATATCTTCTATGACCTAGTCTTGAAAATGACACTGTCACTTCTGCTATATATTCTATTTGTCAGAAGTGAGTCACTATGTCCATCCCACATTTAAGGAGAGGGGAATTTGAGGCGGTCTCTTAAATAATTTGTGGAAATTTTTGGAAACCACTACAATTAAATGGAGTAGTCAAGAGAAAGGTAATATTTGAGCAGACTCAAAGGAGGTGAGGGAATTAGACATGCAGATACGGGGTGAGGGAGCAGATTGTTCTGCCAGAGGGGAGACCTGGAGCTGTTGCGGCAGGAGCTTACCTGGCATGCTGGTAAAGAAGAAAGAGAGAGTGACACTAGGAGGAAACTAGCGGCACTGCCACACTTCTTTCCTCCATTACTAGCTGTGTGACCTTGGGCAAGTCGCTTCTCTGTGAAATGGGAATGATAGTAACTACTCACAGGTTGATTATGAGGCTTAAATAAAATGCTACATGTAGGGACTTCCCTGGCAGTGCAGTGGATAAGACTCCGCACTCCCAATACAGGGCGCCTGGCTTCCATCCCTGGTTTGGGAACTAGATCCTGCACGCATGACGCAACTAAGAAGCCCTGGAGCCGCAACAAAGGAGCCCATCTGCCACAACTAAGACCCGGCACAACCAAATAAATAAATAAATATATTTTTAAAAATACTACACGTAAGGCATCCAGCTCATGTCTGGTACATAGTAAACACTCAGTAAATATTAGCTAATACTATTCTTGTTATGACCTGGTGCAGTAGCCTCATTCTCATCACCTGAGCATCTAGTACAGTGGTGCAAGTCACCCTCTAGGGGCTCTTGGAGGACGTGGCCCTTAGGGTATCTGTAGAAATATCTCCCCTGTTCTACCGTCTTGAGGAAAAGCTGCAGAAGAGATGAACTTTGCCTGCCAGTCAAAGCCTGGAGCTCAGGTCTCAGAGCAGCCTCCGGGGTTAAATGCCAAGTCTGCCAAGCTGCTCGGCGGGGTTGAGGACCCTGCTCAGCCAGGGACTGGGGAGCCAGCTCAGAGGTTCTAGACCGAGGTCTTCCCTAGGTACCACTCCTGAGCCCTCCAGTCTCAGGCAATCTTTGCCTCGGGTGCTGGAAATGGGGCTGTCCGCAAGAGTAAAACCCAAAAGTTCTTGCCAACCAGAACCTGGGGTCTTTGAAACAAGTTGAAGCCACTTGGGGTGGATCTTTCTATAACTCCTCAAGAAGAAGGACTGGACACAAGGAAGAAGAGGAAAGAATTGCATTCTCACTTGGTGACACAAGATGGTCCCTAGGAGCTACTAGTTCCTTCTACTGGTGACCAGTGACCAGTGCCCAAGTGGGTCAAGGATTAATGTGGCCCTGTCAACTCATGCCAGGTAGACTCAAGGGCTTTTCCCCCTGCTCCACACCATGGGCTCATGAAGACATGGCTTGGGGTGAAAGCAGCTTGGATCAGTGGGGACTGTCCCTTCCAGCCCCTGTTCCACCACACACACCTTGTGACCTTGGCCAACTTCCTGAGTTATTTTCTGTGCTTCAGTTTTCTTCTTTGTCAAAAAAGATAATAATTTTCACTCTGCCTAATCTACTCATTCAATGAATTATTAAGTCCCTCCTGTGTGCCAAGCACCATTTTAATGCCTTAGAAATACGGTGCAGAAAAAGAGATGCAAGGCCTCTGCTCTCAGGGAGAGGGAGAGAGTCTTTGAAATAATGCCAAGTGGTGGTAGGTGCTGAAAAGAAAAGCAGAACAGGGTGAGGAAATAGAGTGGGATAGAGGCGGTCAGGGAAGGTCCCTCTGAGGGGGGCATTTAGAAGGAGATCAGAACCAAGGGAAGGAGTGAATCATGTGGATGTCTGAGGGAACAGCATCCCAGGCAGAGGGAACAGCCTGAGACCCGAGAGATGAATGTGCCTGGGCGGTCCAAGCAGAGCAAGGAAGCAATTCATGGAAATGCTAGAAAGAAACCAGGTTCAACCAGTGCAGCGCTTTCACAGCATAAATTAGATCACGTCACTCCCCTGCCAAAGTCCTTACAGGGCCTAACGGGGCCCTTTCAAGGCCTCACGTGGTCTTCTTCCCTCGGCCCTCTTTGACATCCCCCACCCCAAGCTTCCTCTGCTCCAGCCACCCTCCCTCCTGACTGTGGCTCACACCTGCCTCCAGGATGTACCCTAACTCACGGGTTCAGAATCACCTGCAGGGCAGATTAAAATGCAGGTGACTGGGCCCCAGCCATTTCTGATTCAGGTCTGGGGTGGGGCCCCAGATGTGCATTTCTAACAAGGTCCCTGGTGATGCTGATGCCTCAGTCCCTGGTACTACAGCTTTAGCAGTACACTCCAGTTGTCCCCTCCGCTGGGACCAGTTTGCCCCAGACACCGCGTGGCTACTGCCCTCTCCTCCTCCAAGTCTTTGCTCAGACCTTGTGGTCTCAGTGAGGCCCACCCTGACCATTCTGTGCAGTACTGCACACTGCCCCCCTGTACCCCCAATCTCCTCCCTAATCTGTTTTTCCTTTTTTCCATAGTGTCTACCATTTTCTAACATGTGAATAACTATTTTACTTAGTTTGATGTTAACTATATGTCCCCAAGTACCCAAGAGTGGTTCTAACCCAGACCCCATGAACCCCTGAGGACCCCCTGGATCCTCCAGGGATCAGCTAACTGCCAAATTTCTATGCAATAGTTTGTGACCACGATGTCTGTAGTGCTAACCTAAAGCAATAAAACAGCCAGTCATTTTACCAGCAAAACAGGTTTATTCAGGAGCAGCAAAGAATTGTAACTTGGGACATACAACTATGGTGAACCACACACAAGTCCAGGTAAAGCAATGGAGAGGAAACTCTTTTATAGAGGAGGAGGAAAGTTGGAAGTGTTGTTATAAACAAAAAATCCATTGGAGGCAACTAGGAGTTTGAAGTATAGCGACTTTTCATTGGCTGACTTGTGACAGTCTCTCATTGGCTGAGCTCTTACCAGGCAAGGAGAAAAATCTTTCTTCCTCTACTGGAAAGTAGCGTCACTTCCTGCTGGAGATGCAAGGTAGGTCTCTTCCTGTTAGGATCTGTATCGATGCCCCAGTGGCACCTTTGTGAGAGCTCCCCCTTCTGGGCTCCCAACTCCATTTCAGTGAGGTTTCCCTCTATTAATTTTCAGTCAGTAGCTTTCATTAGATTCTCAAAGACTTACTTGATCCCCAAAGCTTGAAAACCTCTTGTAGATCAATATCTGGCATAGAATACGTGCTCAGTAATACTTGTTGACTAAATTAAAGACCTTTTAAAACATTATTCACACACACACACACACACACACACACACACACCCCACATTTTTTTGAAAAAGGAAAACTGTTCAGTGGCACATTGGCTCCCAAATGTTGGTGTCCTTAGACAACTATGTCAGAATGACAGGGTTGCTTTGTAAAAATACAAATTTATGATTCAAAATACTCTCAGAGAGTCTGAGTCAGGGGTTTGGGTGGGGCCAGAAATTCAGTATTTTTCAAAGCCTCCTGCTTCCCTCCCACCTCCACCCCTCCAGGTGAGTCTGAGGTGCAGCCAGGTTTAGGAATTTCTGTGTGAAATCTTTACTGGAGAGGGACTCAGGAGACTCAGTTCCCATGTGCAGCTTTTACACTTTGCAAAAAATGTCATCACACCCATGGTCACTTGTGACCTTCTCACAAGCTCTCAGGTGACCCGGCAGGGACTACAATCTCCCTTTCACTGAGTAGAAAGCTGAGGCCCTGGGGAACCAAGTGACATCCCCTCGTGACACCCAACGGTCATACTGCCTGTGGGTGGTAGAGATACAATTAGAACTTGGGCCCCTGGACTCTCACTCTAGGGTTCTCCCCTCTGCACAAACTGGATAAACCCAGGTTCCAGGAAATCCCAAGGACACTACCAGGGGAGGAGAGCCAGAGAAGGGAGGGGCAGAGTGGCAAACACGTGGAGGGTACAGTTCAGGAAGTTGTCTCTTGGCCACCAGGAAAGACTCCAGCTGCTCTAAGGACACAGGCATTCCCATGCTAACTCTGCTTGTGTATGACCCCAAGACACTCACTTTCCCCTTTATGTGCCTCAGTCTCCTTATCTGCAAAATGGGGCTGATAACCCATGCCCTGCCTCCAGGAAGATGCTTGTAGAATATATAGCACTCTAACACCCAAGTTATAACTATTCTTATCAAGGGAAGGTGCAACATCCCCCACTCGGAAGATCTCTAGGGACAGAAGTAAACCCAGCCTTTCATTCATTTGAGGTACATTTTTGAGCACCTACCGTGCACCAGGCATTGTGCTGGACACTGTGCACGCATCACCTCATTTAACCCTCACCACAAGCCAGTGGGATTGGTGCTGTCGTTGTCCCGTTTTGCAGATGAAAAAACTGAAGCTCAGGGGAATGAGTTGCAATTCATTCCATCATCTGTTCATTCATCCAACTTTTACTGAAAACCTGCTCTGGGCCAGGCTCTGGGCTACGTGCTGAGGACATGAAGATGAACAAGTCCTTCAGGAAACAAGCCCATAAATTACTTTAATAACAACTCAGTACATGCTTCCACAGACAAGGGAGTGGGAGCCGGAGGAGGAGCAACTGGCTCTCCTGGGATTATGGGGACGGGCAGCTGATCTTCCGCGGACCCTGCACCACCAAGGTGCCTGTGCCCTGTGTAGAGGTAGCAATCAAAAGGCCTGGGTTCGAGTCTCGCTTCTGTCAAGGCTTTACTGTGTATTCCCAGGAAACCCCTTCTGCCGCTGAGCCTTGCCAGTTTTCTTAATCTGGAAAATTAAGAGGTTGGGCTTGTGATCCTGCAGTTCTGGGGGCCTAAACCTCTGGCCCCCCTACTCCACCTTCTGGTCCGTGCAGGCTTGGCCCCAGTCAGCCCCAAGACTAAGCGTAGGGCAGCCAAGACCAGACCATTTGAAAAGCGCCAAACACCCCGCTCCCAGACAGAACTCAAAGCCGGAGGCGCGGCCTGAGGCCCAAAGGGCGGAGCTCTGACAGGGGCGGGGTTGAGGCCTCCTGGAGGTGCGGCGCGGCCCTCCCAGGAGCGTCTCATCCAGCCAATGAGGGCCCGGGACCGGGGCAGCCCCGCCTCTGAATATAAGAGGGCGCCGAGTCCGGGGGCACGACGCGGAGGTCTAGCAGCCCGACTGTGTAGGTGTGCAGGGTCATTTCAGCCCTGAGCTGGGGTGCACAAGAGCCCTGAGTTCGGTGTGTCCTGGGCTGCGCAGGAGCACGGGTCGGGTTCGGTTTTCCTTTGCCCGGCTGAAGTGCGGAGAAGGCAAGGGGCTCGGATCCCTCGCTGCAGAGGAACGGCTGGCCGGGACCCGGGGACGCCCGCCCTGACCATCGGCCCGCCGCCGCCGCTGCCGGCAGTCGGCCCGCCGTCATGGCCGACCACCTGATGCTCGCCGAGGGCTACAGCCTGGTGCCGAGGCCGCCGCCTGCCGCGCCCGCCCATGGCCCTCACGCGCTTCGGACGCTGCAGCCCTACTCGGGCCCGGGCCTGGACAGTGGGTTGCGGCCGCGGGGGGCTCCGCTTGGCCCGCCGCCGCCTCCACCGGGGGCCCTGGCGTACGGGGCCTTCGGGCCGCCGCCTGCCTTCCAGCCCTTTCCGGCCGTGCCACCGCCGGCCGCTGGCAGCGCGCACCTGCAGCCCGTGGCGACGCTGTACCCGGGCCGCGCCACCGCGCCCCCCGGCGCCTCGGGAGGACCTCCGGGCCCGCAGCCGGTGCCAGGCGCCCCGGCCCCGCCACTGCCGCCGCCCGCGCACGCCCTGGGAGGCATGGACGCCGAACTCATCGACGAGGAGGCGCTGACGTCGCTGGAGCTGGAGCTCGGGCTGCACCGCGTGCGCGATCTGCCCGAGCTCTTCCTGGGCCAGAGCGAGTTCGACTGCTTCTCGGACTTGGGGTCGGCGCAGCCCGCCGGCTCGGTGAGCTGCTGAGCGAGGCCGGGCGCCTGCCTGCGTGCCCGAGAGAAGGAGGCGGGCCTGCCCGCCGGACTCCGCACCCAGCGCCTGGACCCCGCACGCACCCTCCGTGAGGGTGGAGGCAAAAGTTAGTGCACCAGAGCCGACGCCGGGCTGGGACGCCTGGCCTCACTCCAGGCCCTGCCTCCTGCAGAATGACAGTTTGGGTTCATCTCTGCCCCGGAGCTTCAGCGGTAAAGTGAAGGGGACTGGACGCCCCCTTCCGGACTCCCAGTTCTTAGATTCTGTGTCCTCTCCTCTCGGACCCTCCCCCGCCCCAACCCCCAATCTGAGCCATCCCAGGCCCCTGCCTGATTCCCCCTTTCCTTGTGCAAACCACTGTGGTAACTGGGTGCCTGGAGCCGCCCACCTGCCAGGCCCCCACCCCGCTGCCTGGGCCCTGAGGTCGCTGGGCCTCCTGCCCTGAGGAGGGGCAGAATGTACAGCCCTCACCCCTGCGGAGTGGAGCAATACCCCATCTGACCTCCAGCACCACAATAAAACTGGGTCACTTTCCAGTCTGGTGTTTTCATTTCCTTATAACTCCAGCTATATTTGGCTTCTAGAGTCCTGAGGCTGTTGGAGGCCCTGGGTGGGATGGAGGACACAGCCCCTGGCAGTGGTCAGGAGAGGAAACTGACAGTTTCTTTCGAAAATATCTGTGAGTTGTGCAATTGTTATGTCATAATCTGGAAGGCAGAGGCTGCCGCCACTGCGTGGCAAGGTAACCCAAAGGCACCAAAGACGGACTTCCCGGCTCCTGGGAGGGGTGGGGGGAGCTTGGGGGTGCTGCCCTCACTGTTTGCTCAGCATGGAGGCTAGAGGGGAGCGGGGTGTACCTGAGGGTTCAGGTTCTGGCTTTGAACCAGAACTCTCTCTCTTGTTCAAGACACCATCCATTGAGATTTCTGAAGCCATTTCCTCAGAGACAGATGGGCCCGGTCTTAGGTGGTTGTGAGGATCACATGCAGTGTGAGGCCTTTAGCACAGTGCAAGACACCCAGGCAGCCCTCAGTAAACGGCAATGATGATTACAATAATAATCATGCCCTCAAGGAGTCACAGTCCAAGTGGGAGTAGGGGGGACAGGCCTGGAAATCAACTCATCTTGGTACAAGAGCGGGATGAGGACTAAAAAATAGGTAGCATGACCCAGTGGGAAACCCAGAGGAGGAAGTGGTTTCAGCTGGTGCAAGGGGTCAGGTCAGTTCAGGTTTCAGGGAGCCAGTGGTATTTGATGTGGTGGGAAGAGCCTTGAATGATGAGTACGTCTTTAGGACTTGGAGAAGATGGCATGCAATTGGAGAGCCCACGCAAAGGCAGGGAGGCACACAAGTTCAGGGCCTGTACGGGAAGGCATGGGGTCTCTAGAAAGGTCTATTGGCTTTACGGGGACTTTGGGAGGTAGGCACAGTCCCTGTTCTACAGACGAAGGATGTGGTGCTGGCCCAGACCTGGTAGCATGAGCTCTTGGCCACCCTCTGCTATTGCCTCTCTCTGGAAAGATCCCTAGGTGCTTCAGGGGTGTGGAAGAAAGGCAGGAAGAGAGGAATGGAAAGCATGGAGGAGAGGCTGAGGACCAGGGCAAAACAAGGCAGTGGGGCTGGAGAGGAGAGAATGAATTCCAGAGACCCTGTGGAGAGGAACATGGAGCTGTGACCTTCTGTGCCCCATGGTTGGCCTCACCCTCATGCCGAGCTTGTTGGCATGCCTTTCCTCCAAGCCTGTGAGCTCACCCAGAACACGCTGTCAGCACCAGCTCCCGAGCCACCAGGACAGGCATGGAGTGGGCAACAGAGGTGTTTGGCCAATGAATGAAGGTCTCCCCTAGGATACTGGAGATATCCTCAAACAGGTTGGGGAGGAAGGGCAGAGAGGCTTCTGAGCAAGAACTGACCTGAGCTCTGGGCTTAGAACAGCCAGTGTTTGTTCCACTTTGCCCAAGATCCCAGGCCAGAGATAAAAACCAAAAGGTTGGATTGGGATGGGAAGGTCTGGCCCTGGTCTGGCCTCAGCTTCTCCACCCGTAAAATAGGGCTAATAACCCTGCCCTACTATCTCACAAGACAATAAGCCTCATAGTAAGTGGGGAGCAGATTCAGGGGTGGGATGATAAGCAGTAGGTAAGCTCTGAAGTGCTCTCCATATGGAAGGGGTTACAATGGAAACCCAACACCCGCCTCTTCCTAGAATTAAGAAGACTAGAAGAGTGAGTCCAGCTCCTGAGCTATTTCCCACCCACCATCCCTCCCAGAGGGGCTGCTGACTAGCTGGACAGCAAACAGATGGACAGAGGAAAAGGCAAGTCTGGGGCAGCCCACCACCTGGATCCCCAAATCCCTGACACTTTGCAGGATTCTGACCCTCCCAGCTGGAGAGGAGGGTGGAGTGTCCATTCTGCCAGGAGGCTTGTGGTCTGATAGCCTCGGGGCCCATTTCCAGAAGCAGCCCCTACTAGCTACCTGACCTCAAGTAAGTCACTTACCTTTTGAGTCTTGTTCTCCGACCAGCTTCCTGTGGTTCCAATAGGTACTTTTTACCTCTTACTGAGGTTACCTCTTAAAATAACCCATTGATCTCCCCATGACCCCATCCTGTGGATTTTTTTCTTTTTTTTTTTTTCCATCCTGTGGATTTCATTCTCCTACCTGGGCTGGGTCTTTGGGGTTGGGCGTCAGGCTCCCCTCAGGGTTGGGAACTGAGTCATGGGACTGGCAAGACATTATTTCATCTTTTTTTTCGTTTTGTTTTTTCCTTTTCATATCAAAGTTTCCCCAGGCTGAAGTTTGTTATTTTGAATCATCTTTTGGTTGACTGGATTTTATTAGCAAGTAGTTTTTTCCAACTATGACTTCTCTCAAACTCATCTACAGAATGAGATGCTAATAGTACCTCTCTCATAGAGCTGCAGTGGAGATTAAATTAGTTAATTCCCATAAAGTATTTAGAACAGTGTAGCTTGTAGTTTATCATCTCTGAGCCCTGGCTTTCTGGGGATACTTTATATTCGAGTCTTTCGAAAGGCTGTGTTGTAACCAGCTAGGAAGAGGGGTTACTCCAACAGTAACACTGTTGCTGGTTGCCTGTAGCCAACTCTGAGATGATGTTTAGCCTGCAAGAATTTTATTAGGGAAGGAAGGATCCAGAGCAGAAGCTAGCAAAGGAAGCTACGTGGCAGATCCAACAAGAGCCTTGGCCAACCCCACAGGGAGGTCTGGAGTTGGAAGGGCCTTTCAGAGTCCTCCCGACCGTTATACTCCTTTTTATTCCTGCCATCGGCAGTCATCAGATATGGCTGCCCAGGGAAGTGGGGTGACGGTGGGCAGGGCGGCTCTCCCCTGCCGGAGCCATCCCTGGGGGAGTTGTGGGCGGGTGAGGAGGGGAAGACCGTCTGCTGGCAGCACTCCCAGCAGCCCAGGGAACAATTTAAGGGAAGCAGGGACTGGACAGCACATCACAGTGTCCACCACAAGCACTGGAGTGGGAACTAGGATGAGGCGAGTGTCATAAGAGTGCCTCTTTAACTTTGTCTCTAGCAGCTTCGTTTGCCTCTTCCTAGTCCCAGACCTGACTAGCACCGTCCCTATTAGAAGCAAAAAAAAAAAAAATCTTTTTAAGGAATATCGACCTTATAGGGTTGATGTGCCGAGAGTCCATATAATTACCTGGTACATAGTCGATTCTCAATAGAGAGCTGCCATCATCTCATCATCACCGTCACCATCGTCATAGCCGTCATTCCAGCTCGGCTCCGTGTCCAACAGTCATCTGCTGAGTAAATTAAATGAACAGTCTGAGCCTGGTCTTTCCCCAGGAAGCTTAGATTGTTTAGCTGACTACTGTAATCCTCTTGAATTCCTTAATCCTTCCTGGCCTAACTCTTTACACCACCCCGCTGCTACAAGTGCTGGGTCAGGATTACGGCTGACTGTGGGACTAAGTCAGACTTACTGAGTGCCTACTGTGTGCAGGCATGATGGGATCTAGCAGCACACAGTAGGTGCTCTTTCTCTTCTAGCCCCTCCTTTAACTATCACCCAAGCCTGTGTATAGCACCACTAGGTGGTTTTATTCCCATTCCAGAGGTCAGAAAATGGGCTCAGACTCCTCTAAGTCACACCCCAGTAAGGGATGGGGTGAGCATGCCCACTCCCATCTATCCAGGGCTCTTTCCCTCCCCGGGCTGGGGCTGGCCAAGGACCTGAGCCTGAATGAAATAAGAGCAGAGTCCCAGACCTGGTGCTGCTACTTTGTGTCCATGCGATGCAGAAGTCACACTGAGCCTCTTTCAGCCTCAGCTTCTTGTTCTGTACAAGGGGGAGAATACGCCCACCCTCCGAGGTACGTGTGCAAGGATTCAAATGAGACTGGGTTTCTGAGAGCACATTGCAAACAGTGAAGCACTGCTTGGCTGGGGTGAGCTGGGGGTGAATAGCCATGACCTCTACCCTGCAGCTGGTGTGGAGACAGGAGACCTGCACACACTTTGGGACTTGAGATCTGGGCCAGCCTGGAGTGTGCAATGCAGAGACACATGCCGGGGCTTCTGGGTAAGTGCTGCCGAGCAACTCGGGATCTGGGAAGCCCTGAGAACTGGTGGTGATGAAAGGGTAAGGTGTGGGGCACCTTGTGGGGGTGACATCCAGGTAAAGACCCAGGCCCCACGTGTGCCCTGGCAGATGGAGGAAATAAAGGAAGCTACTCTCAGCTCAGTCTTCTCATCTGTCAGCTGGAGACACCACAGGCTCCCTGTGAGAAAGAATGAAGGTGATGTGAAGTGCCTGTCCCCATGAGTCGCTCAGATGGGAGCTGTTGCTGGGAAACATGACCACAGGGACGAGGACGAGAGAGCCTTGTCCCAGCCAGTCTCCAGCTACCTCCCCACCCTCCACTCCAGCCACCCAGGTTCTTGATACCCGATGCTCCTTATGCCTCCATACCTCGACCTATGCTGCTTCCTCAGCCAGAAATGCCCTCCCCAGGGCCTTTTCTGCCTGTGAAAGACCTATTTCATCACATAGAAGGATTGGTGGGGAGTCTTTCTCCCTAGACTGTAAGGGTCTGAGGAATCAGAACCTGATTCCCCTTCATCTCCACCTCCACCCCATGTGTGGCTCAGAGTGGGTATTAGGAAGCGCTGGAGTGAAGCCCTGAGCTGGGAGCTGGGCTGAAAGATGGCCCAGGGTTGGCATCTGAGTTAGCATTGTGAGTTCTGAGCTCTAGTCCCAGCTTAACCACGAACTTGTGACCTTGGGCATGTCATTTGAGCTCTCCAAGCTCTGTATGAAGAGGATTACATTCCTCTGCCCTCTTGCCTCGCAGGTGCTGGGAGGCGGTGAGGCTGGCCTGAGGGAGGAGGGCAAGGAAGTGCGATGCTTCCCTAGCATCGTGGTGGGGCAGCGGGCTTGAGGGGCACTCTCTCCTGCAGTCCTCACAACTCCGGGAGGTGGGTGTAGTTATTGGCTTCATTTTATTCTGCTGGGCTCATTCTAGGCAGCCGAGACTCAGAGAGGTTAAGCAACCTGCTTAACAACACACAGGCAGTGCAATGGATGGACAGACACATGGTAAACCAGGCAGGGCTCTTGAGAAGACCCTCTTTTTTGTAGGATGGGAGGAGGTTGGATACCAATAAGCATGCAGTCCAGATACCCCTCAGGGAGGAGGAATGTGGCCAGGATGGGGCAGGGAGTCCTACACAGCGGATTAGAGGGTGGTCTCCAGAGGGACTCACTCCTTCGCCTCTTCCTGGTGAGCAGCTCTGGCTTGGGGGCTCTGCCATAAAATTGGCACATCCGGCAGCAAGACTCCCCCTGGGCACCCCAGCTTACACTGGCTGCGGAATCTCAGATTCTGAGCCAATCATTGTTTGTTTGTTTTTAAAACAAACACCTTGTCTTTATTCAACAATATGCTGGAGGCAAAATACTTTTAAACAATTTTGAAAATGTAAACTGAAAAGTCAAAGACCTCCCCCAAGTTTCCCCCCAACACACACACATCTAATGAGAACATTGTGTTATGTGTTACATACATAATATACATCTCTCTTTCACACGAATGGAATTATACTATTTTCTATCATTGGATATTTTTCACTTAATGTATTTTGGAAATCTTCCATGTCAGTAAATTCCTTTTAATGACTGCACCGTGCATAATCTATTTACCCAGTCCCCAACTGATGGAGATTTCCCTTGTTTCCAAATTTTCACTGTTACAGATCAGGCTACAAGGAGCATCCTTGTATATTGACCCTGGAACACTTATGGGAACATCTCTGTAGAGTGGATTCCTCGAAGGGAGATTACTGGATCAGAAGAGATGAGCAAATAAAATTGTGACAGCCGCTGCCAAGTAGTTGCCGAAGTGGCTGACCCATTCGCCTTCCTGCCAGCTCTGTGACTGTGCCTATTGGCTCATGCCCTTGACCACACTGGACATTAGCAGTGTCTTAGTTTTTACCTTTCTAAAAGCAAAAAAAAAAAAAAAAAGGGTATTTCATTTCTAGTTCCATGATTATCAAAGTTTGGACAAGTTTGCCTGTTCCCCCCTATATGTGATTCAAAATAAAAGAATACCAAGCTGTAAAGTTAGTGTAAGGAATTCCCAAAAGTTCTTCAGTTTTCCATAACTATTTTGAAACAGCAAAGCTTCATCTCCTCCTCCTCCTTTCCTCCTTCAAGTCAAATTCTTTCAGACTTGCAGCTAGTGCCCCTAACCGCATAAGCTGTCTGCTTGTTATGTAATCCAGTACCGACTCATAATATCTCACCTAACTCTCTCAGGGATCTGACTTAATCTATTACTCCAGGTCACGTAGAAATGAGGAAGCCGAGGCTCACAGAGGTGAAATGACTTGCTTACACCACACAGCTAGTCATTTCTTGAGTTAAAGTATTTAACGTACTTAGGATGGTACACATAGTAAGAGATATTTAAGTGTTAGCTCAGCTTCTGTAACAAAGGGGAATTTTTTTAAGTGGCTTAAAAAGCAGAAAATATTTCATTCTAGTTCCACCCAGTCATTTAGACCCAGATTGCCTCCTTCTTGTTGCCCTGCCTTACATGACCCCAACCTCAAGAACCAAGATGGCAGCTCAAATCCAAGTTTGCTTTCATTTTTTTGTTTCTCATTTTTGGTCTTTGTCTGTGGAGTGGAAGCTGGGTCATATCCAGCTCTCAGGAGAAAGAGAGTGAGGAGATGAGCGCAACCAATATTTTAAGACCCAGATGGACACATTACTTCCACTCAGATTCTCTTGATGAGAATTTATTCACATGACCACACTTAGCTACAAGGGATGCCGGGCAATATGGCTTCTAGGTGGCAACCATGTGTTCGTCAACAACTCAGTTACTATGGAAGATGGGAAGGATGGCTTTTGGTGGGCAACCAACAGTCTCTACCATAGTGAGTGGCTCAGTTGAGATTAGAACTCAAGTCTCCTCTGCCTCAGAGCACTTGGTGGAGTGGGGAAGATGTCAGAGGCCTATGTCATATATAAAGAGAACTGACTTGGTATCAGGTCAGTCATCACTTGTGAATGTGCATCTTTGGTAACTCACTTCCCTTCTTTGAGTCTCAGTTTCCCTATCTGTAAAATGGAGATAATAATGGGACTTACTCTCAGTTTGCTGCTGAGAAAGCACTTACCAAAATTTTTAACATACTAGGTGCTCATGTGGTAGAATGGTTGGGGTAGAATTTGGATACGAGCACATGAAAGAAAGAAATTCCAGGGGAGGTGACAATGTGTGCAATGGCCAAGTGGCATGAATGAATAGGACTTGATTGGGAAAGGCAACAAGGAAATGTTAGCATGTATGGTAGATATTCAGAGAGGCAAGGGATATACCTGAAGTTGGTAAGGGTCAAAGAAGGATAATCCTTGAGTGGCAGGCTGAGGAGCTTGGACTTGATCTTTTTGGTAATGCGGAGCCCTGGATTTTATGAGCAGGATGGAAAAAGAGTAAGATTTGTGTTTTGGAAATATTCGTTTCCAATTTGTGCTGCGAGTAGAGTGGATTTTGAGAGAGGCACATTGGAAAAATGGAGAATGCTGAGAAGGCTATCATACCAATTCGGGTAGAGATAAGGGCCCTAGGACAAGTGGTGGCAAGGTGGGGTAGAAGGGAGAGATGGTAAAGACAGAAGTCATAAGCCTTAAGGGAGATTTGGTGTGAAAAAGCATGGAACACAAAATCTGGTATAAGAAGACACTCTTGCTGAAGGATCTCTATACCTGGCTTATTTAGGATTAGGTGTGTGCCTTTGAGTGACAGAATAACAGCAGTTTAAATGAAATGAACCAGGTAGGTGGTCCAGGACTGGTGTGGTTATCATATGTAAATATCCACACTTCTCTACCTTATTACTTTGTCACTCATGAGTCAGACCTCATGGTCCAAAAAGGCTGCCCTAGCCACTGTATCAACATTCCAGCCAGAAAGAAGAAGAAAAGAGAAGGAGAAGGGCACATTCTGGAAGGTGCCCACCCCCAACCATAAGAGAGCATCAGAAATGTGGTCTTTATTTTGGGTGACCCATGTGTCTAAGTAGAATTTGGAGGTTCTCCCACTAAGGAAGAAGGTGGGGATGGATATCAGGGACCACTTGCAGTCCTAATAATGGCCTGTTGAAGTGGAGGCTACAGGAAAGAGAGGAGCCAGAAATGATTCCCAGGAATGTGGGTGGAGGACAGGACAGGTCTTCCCTGAGGCGGGACCCAGGAGAAGGAACAGATTGGGGAGAGTGGGATAAGGTCAGAATGGACATATGGGGTCATCCTGGGTTGATGTTCAGGTAGAGGCAGGCCAGGTAAATGCACCAAGCACTCAGTAGTGAGGTCTGGACTGAGAATAAACACTTTTTGTGTTATTAGCATATCCGTGCTTGCCACAGGGATGATGATGGCAAGTGATAGAAGCAAGTGGCCAAGGAGAGAACACCGACATTTAAGAGAAGGGAGGGATGGAACCTGAGAAAAAGCGGCTGGGGAGGCAGGAGGAGAATGAGCAGAGAGGTCCTGAAAGCTGAGGTCGACGTTTCCCAAAGGAGGTGTGGTTGGCAGTGTCTAATGCTGCTAAAAATTCAAGTGAAATGAAGGCTGAAAAGAGGCTGTTCAATTTATCAACCAGGAAGTGAAAACTGAGTTTGCCAGAGCAGCTTCAGGGGAGCGGAGGGCCAGAGTCAGGCCGCAGGGGGTCAGCAGGAGGTGGGAAAGAGGAAGAAGAATCAGCCAGGGTCCATGGCTTGTTTAAGTCATCTCTCCCACCTCAGTGCTTTCGTGGGTCAAGTGACCCATGTCTGCCTGGGTTTGGCCGAGACGGTTCCAGCTCGAGGTAGGGTGCAATACCCCCTTCGCTCAGGAGGTGGCAGCACCACACCAAGCGACAGCGCCTGGACCGACACAGGGCACGTAAAATTATTTCCAGGAAAGTGAAGCTTAGTTCCCTGAACACCAAAGCTTTGTGGCAGGAAAAGGTCGTCATCTTGGATGAGAGCCTTGAGCAGAGGAAACTGAATGGAACTTTAGGTTCAAATCCTCGTTCTTGCTTACTGGCTGTGTGACCTTGAGCAAGTCCTGCTTCCTGGCTGGGAAACTGGGGATGATAATTAGCCCGAACCTACCTCTCGGGTCACTGGGAGTCTCTAAACGACTATGGTCGTGTCTGATGGTCTTGTGGGCAGCGGGGACAGGCTCAGGAACCGAGGGAGGGAATCCAGACCAGATGAGCCCGGGCGGGGGTGGGGGTGGGGGGCGGTGGAGGCAGTGGTGTGTATGGTCCTACAAGGACTGTCCCAGCAGTGATTTTGGAGTCAGGAAAGCTGGGTTCATATTTTGCCGTTGGGGGAACCGAGGCTTATAGAGAGGGGAAATGACTTTCCCAGGGTCACGCCCTGCAAGCAGGCAAAGCAGAGGCACCACAACCAAAATTTGGAAAAGAATTTGATGTCTAATATATTTTTAAAAAGCATTGAAGTTGTATCATGGGGAAAATCAGAACTCCGGGACTTTTCTACCACCATAATGTGGTTCTGTGTTTCCCGCACTCAGAACTATTGAGTGTCTCTCTCCTCTGGTCCCTGTTTGACCCTCACATTCTGAGAGCACCCCGACGTCTGCTCCTCCCCCCCCCCCCCCCGCCACCCGCCCGAGATGACGCGCGAGCACGTTAAGGACCTGAGAGGAGGAAGGCCACCCGAGGACAAGCCTGGAGGTCAGGAGACGTGGACTCAGTTCTGGGCTCTGCCCTGTCTTACTGGGCCTCAGTTTCCCCATCAGCAAAATGCGTCTGTTGGACCAGCCTAGCCCCTGGGAGTCTTGGCAGCTCTGATTTTTTTCCGAAGGCTCTTGCTTCCACCTTTAGCTTCCCTACCTGCCCCTCTAAAAACTGCTCCCCCTCAATGTTGTCACTATCCCATTTCCTGTTAATTTTTCTTCATAGCTGTTATCGCTCTCTGAAATTATCTTGTTTTTTGTAATCTAGTGTCTACTCCATGTGAGCAGGGGCTTTGTGAGTTTGGGAGAGCCGCTTTGACCTTGGCACCTCAAACAGTCTTTGGCACGTAGTAGAGATGAACAAACGATTGTAGAATAAATGAGTGAAGGACAAAGAATGCAGCCTGACTCTCTAAGGAAAGTCCTGCAATCCCCGTTCAGCTCTGACATCTCTCTCTCTCTCTCTCTCTCTCTCTCTCTCTCTCTCTGTCTCTCTCTCTCTCTACCAGACACAGTGGCCCTAACTACTGGGCCTTCCTGGTGGGGTGCCCTGGTCCCAAAAGTCCAGCCTCCCTCCTGGCTCCAGACTGGCACTGTAACACCAAGCCAAGGTCTTTACTGATGCCTTGTGGCCATGGAGATACATAACAGGGTCTAGGAGGATTCCCACGGGAAAGATGATCAATCCCAGGTGACACTGCTTCCCTCCCTTCCTGCCAACCAGCATTTCTTAATCACCTTGTGATGGTGATGACCGGAGATGAGAAGCAGGTGTGCTTCTTGCCCTCCAGGAGCTGAAGTGACACCTGGGGAAGGAGAGGCGGGGGAAGGGGGTCATAAGATTCAGGAGAGGAGCTTTGGGGAGTCTAGTGGGAGTGAGGGTAGGAGGTAAGTGCACACCCCACCCCTGTTCTGAGCAGGCAGGGAAGCCTGCGTCTTGGGCCTCAGGATCCTCCTCCCAGGGTATCTGTTCTCCAGCAATCTCCCCACTTTCTTCCAAGAAATCCTCCATGTCTCCTGTCCACTTTAGAGGCTGTGTAGGAAAAAGAGAAAGAGAAGAGGAGGTGTCTGGTGCCCAAAGAAGCCATTTGGGACCAAAACAAAGATGTTAGAGGAGAGTATAAAGAACATTCTGCTTTGTGATGGGCAATGTAAACCTTCCACGGCACAACTTCCTGTAAAATCCACCTCGCCAGCTGTATTAATCAGGTCTTGCTGTGATAATGCTGTGAAACAAGCAACCCCCAAATCTCAGGGGCCTACAAAATCCGCAATTAATTCACACTCCTGAGCCTTAGATCAGCTGCAGTTTAGCTGACGCTTGGTGGACCACGCTGGACTCCTGACTTTGAATCTGGCTCAGGTCTGTTCCAAGAGTCTGCATTGTGGACCCAGAATGAAGGAACAACAGCTATCTGAGTCTTTTCATGGTGGAGGAAGGAAGCACCAGAAGGTCTGGCAGATCTCACCAGGCCTCTTTTGGCCTTACCTTGGAACAAGCACACTGTCCTTTCTCCCAACATTCCACTGGCCAGAGGAAATCCCATGGCCAAGCCCAAGGTCAATGGGATGGTAGAGTGGAGGCTGTGGTGCTCAGGTCCCCCCTTCAGGGACTATGCACTCATTCCCCAGCTGCTGGGAGTTGCCACTGCTGGTTTACAACTGTCAATCCCTGGGAACTGCCTCATCTAAAGCCACGCCCCTCCCAGAGGCTCATGACCAGTGATTGGCTGATGCATGGAAACAAAGGCCTGCCTCTTTCCCTCAGTTTGGCACAACTCTGAGCCCTGGAGTTCCTGAAGATCCGCAGATGCCTCAGCTTTAATCACATTGCATTATCAGCTTCTCCCTCTGCCTGGTCCTGCCTTCCTGACATCCTTCAGCTGAATCTCCTAAGGACACTCCCTGATAAACCTTCAGCACACCACTCTCTGTCTCAGAATCTGTTTGTAGGAAAGCCACTTTAAGACAGGTAAGGAAGTATACTCCACCCAAAGGTAGCCATAGCGATGATGAGGAAGAAAGGAAGCCTTTGGGACAAATAATACCGTCTACTAAAATAGTTAAAGAATGCATCTTGGAGACGGATCTGATTTATTTTGGCTGCAACAAAATGCTGGGCACATGCTCAATGTGCGTGTGAGGGGAGAATTGGGGCCACATCTGAGAGGTCCACATTTTCTGGTTGCACTGATTTTTATCTTATATATTAGGGTCCCATATAAGGTTATGTTGTAGCAAAAGTTCTGCAGCTTAAAAAAAAAGGTTTCCTAACCACTGGGTTCCATGATGTCTAGACGTGTGTCTGGATCTGTCCAGCTGGGAAGGGGCAAGCCCCAGAGTAGATCCTCAGCTCTGTGTACCTTGAGCAGAAAGGGGGCCAGGTAGGTGGGTCAAACCCCCACTCCAGGTATTATGGACTGAATTGTGACCCCACCCCAAATTCATATGGTGAAGCCCTAATCCCCAGTACCTCAAAATGTGACTGTATTTGAAGATAGGGCTTTTTTTTTTTTTTTTTCCGGTTGAGTCAGGTCTTCGTGGCTGCACGCCAGATCTTTCATTGAGGCTCGCGGGCTCTCTAGTTGCGGCACGCGGACTCAGTTGCCCCTCGACATGTGGGATCTTAGTTCCCCCACCAGGGATTGAACCGGTGTCCCCTGCATTGCAAGATGGATTCTCAACCACTGGACCACCAGAGAAGTCCCCAAGATAGGGCTTTTAAAGAGGCGATTAAGTTAACATGAGATTGTTAGGGTGGGCCTTAGTCTATTATGACTGCTTTCCTTATGAGAAGAGGAAAATAGGACACACACAGAGAGAGAGAGGAAGATCAGACACACACACATGCACAGAGACAAAATCATGTGAGGAAACCGGAAAAAGAAGTTCATCTACAAGCCAAGAAGAGAGGCCTCAGAATGCAACCAACACCCTGACGCCTTTATCTTGAACTTTCAGCCTCCAGAATTGTGAGGAAATAAATTTCTGTTGTTTAAGGCTCCACCGTCTGCAGCATTTTTGATGGCAGCCCCAGCAAACTAATACAGCAGGTAGCAGCTTTCAGGACCCTCTTGCACACAAGAGGTGTGGAAGGGAAAGAGACGTCCCTCTCAGATGGAAAATAAGAAGATGTTTCAACAACTGGAACTGTCCAAAGTACATGAAATAAGTTATCCAAATTGGGAACTATGTGGCATGATTTTCTTTGATCTGCAAGAGTGTAAAAACTATAACATATACAGAGCACCCTGGATCCTAGGTGACACCAGCAGAACTGCTCAGAATTTGAGACCAGCTCAAATTGCTGACCCACAGAATCAAGACTAAATAAAATTGTTGTTGGTTTGAGGTATTGAGGTGTAGGGTGAGTTGTTACCTAGCAATAGATGAGTGACACACCAGCTAAAATCATATCTGCTCTCAAGGCCATATTTGATGACAGTTTGGGGACTCCCATAGCCACCTGCAAACCCTCCTTGCTGAGCCAGACAAACTTAGAAGATAAAGAGCGGCGTGTGCATTGGGTAATTGTGCATCTGTTTCCTCCAGGGGCTGGATGACCTCGGGGCCATAACTTGGTCTCCTGCGTCTGATCATCCTGTGCGTTGTGCTGAGCCAGGGTCTGACATACAGCAGGTGCTTCGTACACATTTATTCAATTAGTGAAATGCCATGGGACTTGTCTAGATTACCAGCATCTCGTGCTCACATTACTACAGCAGTCTCCTAACTGGTCTCCCTGCAGCCAGGCTTACTTTCTCAAATCCATCTTTCACCCTGGGAAGAAAACTTTCTAAAATGCAAATCTATCCTGTTTGATCCCTGGTCAAAATCTTTGACTGACTCCCCATTGCCCTCCCGTTTAAGTCCTATCTCTTTGGAATGATTTGTGGATCCTATAAACCTTGACTCCTGTCTCATCCTAAAGTCTCATCTTGCACCACTCTCTCCCTTTCCCTCTGGGCCCAGCCAGGGATCTCTTTCTTCCCCACTCATGTATCACACTTATTGGTGCCGCTGGACTTTTACACGTGCTATGCCCTCTAGCTGGAACATTCACCATCCCTGTTCCCATGCCTGGCTAAATCCTACTCACCCTTCAGTACATTGGGTCACCCACTTTGCCTGGATTGAGAGATGACAAGAAGTGTGGATCTACCAGCAATCCCACTCCTGGGCAAACTATAATTCAAAAAGATACATGCACCCCTATGTTCATAACAGCACTATTCACAATAGCCAAGACATGGAAACAACCTAAATGTCCACCGACAGATGAACTGATAAAGAACATGTGGTACATATATATATACAATGGAATACTACTCAGCCATAAAAAAGAGTGAAATAATGCCACTTGCAGCTACATGGATGGATCTACAGATTATCATACTAAGTGAAGTGAGTCAGAAAGAGGAAGACAAATACCGTATGATACCACATATATGTGGAATCTAAAATATGACAGAAATGAACTTATCTACTAAACAGACTCACAGACATAGAGAACAGGCTTGTGGTTGCCAAGGTGGGGTGGGGAGGGACGTGGGGGAGGAATGGATTGGGAGTTTGGGATTAGCAGATGAAAACTATTATATATAGAATGGATAAAAAACAGGGTCCTACTGTGTAGCACAGGGAACTATGTTCAATATCCTGAGATAAACCATAATGGAAAAGAATATTAAAAAGAATGTGTATATATATATAAAATGTATAACTGAATCACTTTGCTGTATAGCAGAAATTAACACAACATTGTAAATCAACTCTACTTCAATTTAAAAAAAAAAAGAAGTGTGGATCTACATTGGTTTCTGAGTAGTGGCTCACGGTTTGGCTGGACGGTCAGGACTCAGAAAGCACAGAATTGGTGGATTGCGGATAAGGAGGACTTGGAAAGAGGTATTTAGGTGGACATTCGGAAATGGGCGCAGGGTGTGAATATATTTCTATCCCAAGGAAAAATCTCACCAAAGGGCATCCACGGAGAGCAGGCTCTGGATATTCAGATGCTAAGACAGCACATCCTGTGGGTGTCAGTCAGCCTCTCTCCGGAGTCCCTCCAGTGCTAGCTCAACATGCTCTTGTATAATGTGGTCATGGCGGCAAGAATGAGACTACTTATGGGTTCAACGATATGGACTTACCTCACCGAGGCTGGTCTGGCTAAGGCCACAACTGTATGTCCGACCAACCATCAGCAGGGACAGGTGCTGAACACCCAAAACGTCACCATTTTGTGGGGCTTCATGAGCCACCTGGTACCAGGTTGATCCCACTGGATCTACTCTCTCCTGGAGGAGGCGGTGGCTCATCCTCACTGACATAGCCAGTATATAAGGCTCCAGGAAACAAAGGAAGGTAGGTGAGAGTGGCGTCTCTCATGATTGCACCAAGTAACCGTCAGTATTAGTTTCCTGTAGTTGCCATAGCAGATTACTATAAACTTGGTGACTTAAAACAACAGAACTTATTCTCTCACAGTTCTGGAGGCCGGGCGTTGAACATCAGCCTCACTGGGTCTACATGAAGGTGTGAGCAGGGCTGCACTCCCTCCAACACTCTAGGGAAGAACGCGTTCCTTGATTCTTCCAGCTTTTGGTGGCTGCTGGCATTCCTTTGCCGAGGCCACATTACTCCAATCTCTGCTTCTGTCTTCATATGGGCTCCTCCTCTTCTGCATATGTGAGATCTCCCTCTGCCTCTTTATTATTATTATTTTTTTAATAAAGTTATTTATTTATTTTTGGCTGCATTGGGTCTTCACTGCTGCGCGCGGGCTTTCTCTAGTTGTGGTGAGCGGGAGCTACTCTTTGTTGAGGTGCGCAGACTTCTCATTGTGGTGGTTTCTCTTGTTGCGGAGCACGGGCTCCAGGCACGCGGGGTCAGTAGTTGTGGCACGTGGGCTCAGTAGTTGTGGCACGCAGGCTCAGTAGTTGTGGCTCGTGGGCTCTAGAGCGCAGGCTCAGTAGTTGTGGCGCACGGGCTTAGCTGCTCTGCAGCGTGTGGGATCTTCCCGGACCAGGGCTCGAACCCATGTCCCCTACTTTGGCAGGTGGATTCTTAACCACTGCACCACCAGGGAAGTCCCTCTGCCTCTTTCTTAAAAGGACACTGGCAATTGGATTTAGGGCCCCTGGATAATCCAGGATAAGCTCCCCATGTCAAGATCATTAACTTAATCACATCTGCAAAAATCCTTTTTTCTTATAAGGTAACATTTTACAAATTCCAGAGATTAGGACCTAATATCTTTGGGTGGTCATTATTCAGGTTACTACAGCCGCTCGTGAAGCTTTTGCTTCGTGTCCCCACGACACTGGCCTCCGATAGTTTGGAGGTCTCAGTTATCAAGGGAAGAAGGGAAGCAACACAGTTCTCGTTGAATTGGAAGCTGAAACTTCTAACTGGCTATTTTGGGCTTCTCATGCCACTCAAACATCAGGCAAAGAAAGAGTTAACATGCTGGCTTGCCAGACTGATCCTCACTGCCAAAGGGAAATTAGGGTGCCGATATACAGCAAGGGCAAGGAAGGGACCCAGGGGATTCTTGTGGGTCCTCTTAGTACTTCCATGTACAAAAGTTAACAAAAAGCAATGGCACTTGGGGCTTCCCTGGTGGCACAGTGGTTGAGAATCTGCCTGCCAATGCAGGGGACACGGGTTCAAGCCTTGGTCTGGGAAGATCCCACATGCCGTGGAGCAACTAGGCCCGTGCGCCACAACTACTGAGCCTGCGCTCTAGAGCCCACGAGCCACAACCACTGAGCCTGCGTGCCATAACTACTGAGCCTGCGCGTCTGGAGCCTGTGCTCTGCAACAAGAGAGGCCGCGACAGTGAGAGGCCCACGCACCGCGATGAAGAGTGGCCCCCGCTCGCCGCAACTAGAGAAAGCCCTTGCACAGAAACGAAGACCCAACACAGCCAAAAGTAACTTAATTAATTAATTAATAATAATTTTAAAAAGCTATGGCACCCAGGGCTTCCCTGGTGGCGCAGTGGTTGACAGTCTGCCTGCCGATGCAGGGGACACGGGTTCGTGTCCTGGTCCAGGAAGATCCCGCATGCCGCGGAGTGGCTGGGCCCGTGAGCCATGACCGCTGAGCCTGCGTGAATGGAGCCTGTGCTCCGCAATGGGAGAGGCCACGACAGTGAGAGGCCTGCGTACCGCAAAAAAAAAAAAAAAAAAAGCTATGGCACCCAAAACTGTGCAGGACCACTGAAGCTTCAGACCCTTCAGGAATGATTATTTGGGTCACTCCATCATGTAACAAACTCCAACTAGCTGAGATCCTGGCGAGGGCAAAGGGAACATAGAAGGACAGTGGAAGAAAGAAGATTATTCACTCAATTAGTGAAATATATATAATATATAAAGAGAAACATTTACTCAATTAAATGTATCTATGTATCTATCTGTGCATCTAACAACTATGGCACTGTGATCAGTTACCAGAAGGAGGTCTACTGCAGCTATGTATATGTTCTTTGCTTGGTGTGTGTGTGTGTGTGGTGTGTGTGTGTGTGTGTGTGTGTGTGTGTGTGATATTAAGTGATTTTTTTCCCTCTCCTCTCCTTTCCCCTTATTATTATTATTTTTTTTTTTTTGCAGTATGCGGGCCTCTCACTGTTGTGGCCTCTCCGTTGCGGAGCACAGGCTCCGGACGCGCAGGCTCAGCGGCCATGGCTCACGGGCCCAGCTGCTCTGCGGCATGTGGAATCCTCCCTGACCAGGGCATGAACCCGTGTCCCCTGCATCAGCAGGCGGACTCTCAACCACTGCGCCACCAGGGAAGCCCTTCCCTTATTAGTTTAAGATTGTAAGCAATTGCTAACTTTGCTCTTCAGTTGTAGGTGCAACTGTGACTGAATTAGAGTAATTAACATCACTCTAATATGGATTCAGTGACTAACTCCTGGAGCTGGATACATCTATTGGATGTCGGGACTACTTGTTTTTCTCTTTCCGGGGAGTGAGTTAGTGTCTCTTCATTTGTATGCAGGATAGTTGTTAGATGGACGTTCAAACGTGTGGATTGACGTGTGTGGATACTGAGTGTCCAAAGGGGTGGGCGGTGCCAGTTATGAAGCTACTGTCTTTTCGTTCCAGATTCTGCCTTCTGTAATCTGCTCTGTGAAGCTGGAGCTGGGACTCTGCAAACCACATCAGCTTTGTCAGCTAGTTTTGACAACTAGGGACACTGGGGAAACACTGGAAGGCAGAAGGAGTGGAGATTTTCCTTCTTTGCTTACTAACCTCATCGGCAACAGCCTGGTAGCCACAGCCGCTCCCAGCCCTCAGCTACTTTTCTGTACTCCCAGACAAGCTTCACTGTGTCCCCTAGGAGGTACTAGCATCAGCCAGACAGCACCCCCTCTCCAGACCTCTGAGCCCTAGCACTTTAGGGTTCCCCCAATCAAGCCTGTAGGTTCTGTTAGTCCCAACCTCTTCCCTGTACTCCTGCCTTAGGAGTGGGAGCTGCTTCCTGCAGTGGTTCTGTTTGTTCTTACAGTCTACCTACATCAGCGTAACCATTCCCTATAGTAAAGTCTTTGTGTTGAAAAACCTAGTGTAGTTTCTGTTTTTCTGACTGGACCCTGACTGATACAAACTATTAGAAAAGTGGTACTCACTTTTCACTGGGGCACTAAACCAAAAGAAAGTAAATTTGGAAGTGCCGGAGGTCATCTTGAGAGGTCAGCCTGCCTAAGAGGAGAGCTGAGACAGAAGAGAGATCCCTGACCCATTTAAGCACCTAGATCTAGCTGTGCATGAAGCCAAATCTATCCCCTGGACTTTTTAGTTATCTGAGCCAATAAATTTCTCCCTCCCTCCCCTTCCTTCCTTCCTTCCACTTAAGGCATATCGTGTTTCATTTCTGTTGTTTACAACCAAAAGAGTCCTGACTAATCCAAATCTCCTCGTCCTCCTGTGCAGCGTTGGTGGTATAGTGGTGAGCATAGCTGCCTTCCAAATCTCCTCATCCCCACCCCCAGACCAGATGCCCCACTCCACAGGCACTGAACAACCAAGACCAACCACCTCCTGCTGAAAACTTTAATGAAATCAATAAGTTAATAAGTTAACAAAGTGAGGTACTTGCATATCCGAGAACCGGGTTGGTGGGGAACCTTGATCGTGGAAGCAGGAAGGGCTTCTTCCCAAGTCTCCTTTGGTCATAGGGTAATCCCATTCTCCTGCCCCTCTCCACAGCTCTGTCTCTCAGGGGGCGGAGGTGTGGCTCTCTGGGGACAGTGCAGTGCAGGTGAGGTGAGCCAGGATAGGCTCCATCCAGGGCACGACGGTCACATGCAGAGGGCACGTGGGGGCAGAGGCTGGGCACCATGGGGCTGAGCAAGATCCAACCCCAGCCCTGGCGCTGGTGCATGCAGGTCCCCAGTCATGAGATGCAGGCAGCTGGGCCTGAGCCCCTTATTCCCTGGTGCCCCACAAAGGGTCACCATTGGTCCACTACCCATCACCCTCCTGCCACCTGCACTGGCTTTGCAGAAGAGGGACAAAGGGTTAGGGATACCAAAGAGGTGCTGGGGGCCTGGAGTGGATGGAGGCTTATGCGGTATGGGGGCTGCCAACTGAAGTGAAAAGTGGAGTATGGAAGAAGGGGAAACAGTGCATGTGAGCGCCGTATGCACTTGGTTCCTGACAAATGGTACTCGCTAGATGCCTTATTATTCTCTCTGGGAGTGAGTTAGAGTAACTAGGAAGAGGGCAAGCCTAGATGGAAGTGGGCCTGATAACCACCCTGCGGAAGGGCCTTTGGTCTTTCCAGTGCTGTCCAGGCCCCAGAGGCCTAGGCCTGAGTTGTGCTGTGGGGGCGCTAAGGAGGGCCCTCGGGGGCAGGCAGAGGCAGCAGTTAGGGCTCCTGGACCTGTGAGGAGTAGATCTTCTTGAGAAAGGGGAGCTGGTAACGTTCTGGAGACCTGGAGTCACGTCAGAGCTCCCTCTCCTGCCTGGACGTAGTTGGTAGGAGTGGACATTGCCCTGCAAGGCCAGTCCTCTGGCCTCAGCTGCAGAGGCCCAGGAAAGGCTGAGTGGCTCTGTGCTCAAGTCTCCAGGTGTGGGTGACTGTGTGTGTCAGCGCGAGTGTGAGAGACTTCCTGCATGTCTGGGGCAACTGTAGGGACATGTTTGTGTGACGGTGGGAGCATTGTCTACGGGAGGTTGGGGGGAGAACACAGAAACTTGTGCTGTCAAAGGTGTCTAGGGCCAGAGGGGAGTGAACATTGGCAGGAAGAGGGAGCCCCTGGGAGGGGACACCTGCAAATGGGAAGAAAGGCCCAGACACTGCCCTTTGGGAGGCAAGGGAGAAAGAGGCCCCATGCTGGGAGGTGAGCAGTTGATAAGCCAAAGAACAGGGATGGGGGTCATAGCCAAGCAGCCTGAGACCAGCTACTGCTGGGGGCCCATCCCCCAGTGGGGGAGGGGCAGAGGGACCCCATGGGGGTCCCCAAAGTTGCATATTTAACATAGCTTGCATATATGGTGCCCACCTGCCTTGCGGCAGGGTCCTGTGCTTGTGGGTACCTGTATGGGCACCGTGGGCCCACCCCCAAGTGGGGCGGGGACTTGGCTGGAAGGCTTCCCTGCTCTGTCCAAAGGGCAGGCCAAAGACCTCACCTTGCATAGCTGGAAGCTGAGTCAGGGCCCAGGGCCCCAGGGCCCCGCTCCCACTCCGGAGCAGTGCCCCTGCCCGGCGGGCCGTGTCGGGCCTTGATGGAACGGGCAGGGCACTGGGGGGCCCAGAGGCCGCAGGACAGCCGCCGCTGCTGCCCTCCGTGCGGCCTGGCATCTCACGCTCCTGAGGTGGGGCGGGTCGCTGGCACCCACATCGGGTATCTCGCCCACCCAGGCAGCTCAATACTGCGTGTGGCCTCTCTCCCCACGAGGGAGCGAGTTCAAGTAAGAGAGGAGTCCGGAGGCCTCAGAGGGCGGGTCCGAGCGCCAGGCCGAGGGGCTGGCCGTGTGCTACCCCGCCCCTGAGAAGCCCCTCAGTCCATGTTGGTGCTGACCGAGCGGGAGATGCTGAGCGTCTGTGCGGAGACGGAGATGTCCTCGTGGTCCACAGGGCTGTGGTAGTCGGAGGTGATGTCGGGGTCGAAGAGCGGCACTTGCACGGTGCCCAGGCTGGCCGAGGTGCCAGAGCGCAGGCAACGCGAGTAGAAGCCCAACAGCAGGTCCAGCTTGTGCTCGATGGACTGCACCTGGGGGCGGGGCGCGGCTGGAAGCGGGGCCTGGCTGGGACTGGAGGCGGGACTTGGGGGCGGGACGCGGCTGGGAGGCGGGGCTTTCCCGGGGAGGGTCACATCTGGGAGACGCGGCTCCTCCGGGAGGGGGTGCGACAGGAAAGGCGGAGCTTGGCCGGAGGGCGGAACGAAGCTGGGAACCTGGGGTTTATTCCCCGCCCCGCCCCCCACGAACGAAATTTAGTTGTGATTGGTTGGGATAGTCCGGGTGATCGACAGAGACAAGTGAGGAGGGGGTCAAATGAAGTAGGTGGGACTTCGACGGGCTTATCTGAGACGCTAGCAACCTAGGGCGGGGCTTGGCTGGAGAGGGTGGGTTTATCGGGGTCGTTTAGCAGGAGTGGGCGGGCCTCCTGGGAGGCGGGGCTTATCTGTGGGACGGGGTCGGTCGGGCAGGGGATGCCTGCCCCGCGGGTACTCTGGGCTGCTCTGAGAAACGCACCGTCCCCTTGGGCTTGACCCGGGGGCCTTCCAGAGCTTCTCGGTCGACGACTAGCTCCACCACACCAGCGAAACTCCCTCCGACACTCACCTGCTTCTCCACCTTGACCACGCGTCCCATCATACTGATTTCATCCACCGCCTCCGTGTCGGAGGGCCCTTTGTCGCCCTTCTCCCGGGACTTCCGGTCCCCGGGGCCCCGGCCGACAATCTGGTCCACCCTGTGGGGAAAGGGAACTGTCAAAGGGCCCAGGCACTCGCCACAACTCTCTCCTACAAGAATTTGAGTTTGCCTGCTGAAAGGGGAGAGAGACATCCTGCAAGGTGGGAGCAAGCAATCTGAGGGAGGGGCCAGTTTGATCTGCCAAATGGAGGCCGAGTTAAACGGAGGTACCCGGCCGCTGCTTTGAGGGTTTTCCAAACAGGAGAGCAAAGGCACCACACGCAAGCATGACAAGTAAAACAGCTGCCTGATGGGAGGGCAGGCAGGCAACGGTGGACTGGGTAGAGGGAGAGACAAAAGTGGAAATGTGAGTTATAAGGGGGACAAGGCTGGAACTGGATGCACGTTATTTTTCTACTCCTCTATATAGCAAAATTCTTGAAAGCGTTATCTCTACCCTCTATCTTCAGTTTCTCTCCTCCCTTCCTCTCCAAAACCTCCCCAATCAGGCTTTCATTCCCACCATTTCACCAAAACTACTGTTGTCAAGTTCCCAAATGACCTCCACGTTGTTAAATTTGATTCTCATTATACTTGACCTCTTAGCGGTGCTCAGCACATCTGATCACCCCTTCTTCCTGCATGTTCTTCATCTGGACTCCCAAACATCAGCCTCGCCCAGTTCTCCTCCTACCTCACTCACCGCTCCTTCTCAGTCTCCTTTGCTGGTTCCTCCTTTATCTCCACAATCTCTAAACATTGCAGGACCCAAGGCTCATTCCTGGGGCTTCTTTATTTCTATTTACTCTCACTCACTAACTGATGTCTTCAGTTCCAGATTTTCAATTCCTCTATACACTGTTGACACCAAATCTGTATCTCCAGCCTACACCTCTCCTCCAAACTCCACACTCCTCTACCAGATCAACACTCCATTTAGATGTCTGATGGACATCACAAGCCCAACATGTCCCAACTTTCCTGATCAAAACTTGCTCCACTCGGGCTTCCCTGGTGGCGCAGTAGTTGAGAGGCCACCTGCCGATGCAGGGGACATGGGTTCGTGCCCCGGTCCGGGAAGATCCCACATGCCACGGAGCGGCTAGGCCCGTGAGCCATGGCCGCTAAGCCTGCGCGTCCGGAGCCTGTGCTCCACAACGGGAGAGGCCCGCGTACCGCAAACAAACAAACAAACAAACAAAACTTGCTCCACTCATTGACCTCCCGCATGTCAATAAACAGCAACTTTTTTCCTCTTGCTCAAGCCAAAACCTTAGCTTTATCCTTGATTCTCTCCCTCTCTCTTTTTTTCTCTTACACTCCTTCCAAAAACCCTGTCGGCTCTACCTTCAAAATATATCGAGAATATGACCATTTCTCCCCACCTCAACTGCTGCCACCTGGTCCAAGTCCCCAGCATCTCTTGCCTGGATGTCTGAAGTAGCTCCCTCACTGGTCTCCCTGCTTCCACCCTAGCCCCTTATAGGCCATTCTCAACACAGCATCCAGGGTGATCCTTTTAAAATATACCTCAGATTTCATCAGTCCTTTGCTCAAGGCCCTCCAATGCTTGCATCTTACTCTGATGAACGCCAACATCTTTGCAGTGGCCTACAGGGCTTTATATAGTCTAAGTGCCATTAGCTTTCTAACCTCATCTCCTGCTTCCCTCATGCCAGGACAGGCGCACTGGCCTGCTTGCTGTTCCTAAATCATCACCCCAGGCACCTGCCCATCTCAAACCCTTTGCACCTGCTGTTCCCTCTGGAAACTATTTAAACAACAACCATGGGACTGTTTGCCTCACCTTCAATTTTTTTTTTTCTCAAATGTCACCTTCTCGCCTATTTAAAACTCACAAATCCCAACACCCTAACCCTTATTTTCCTCCTTAGCCTTTATCACCATCTGACATAGTCTAGTTTCACTTACTATCGTCTCTTCTCCTTCAGCTAGCATGAGAGCTCCATGAGGGAGGAGCCATTTGCTTTCTACCGCATCCCCACTGTCTGGTAAGTAACAAATAAATACCCAATAACTATTTCTTGAGAGAACAAATGAATGGGCAGTGAGAATGCAAGCCACAAGAGGAAAAGGGTGAGTTGTAGGTGACTGGGGTCTTGACGTGAGAATCTACCTATACGCTGGGTGGAGAGAAGAGGTGCTGGAGGATTCCAGAGGCAAGAGGTGAGCAGCGTTGAGGACAATTTGCCTATTCCCTTAGGAGATGGGAAGTCACTGATTATCTTAAGCCTGTTACTTCAGGACGAGAAAACAGTCATCTAAAGACGTTCCCGAGGCAAGCAGGTCAGTAGGGTTCGCAGGGAGGACCTGCGGCTTGGCGTTTCTTCAGGTTCAACAACAGGTGCGGGCTCTGGCTGCAGAGCGCTGCAGGCCAGAAACTCCAGCTCCCGCAGCGGCGCCTAGGGGGCGCTCGGGGCTCCGTTCGGGCGCCGGCAGAGAGGCTCCAGCGGACCTCGTGCGGGGGTCGGTGCCGCGGCCGCCCTGCCCCCCTCCCCCTTCGGAGGCCGGCTCACCCACCGGGCCTGCAGACTCTTGATCCGGCCCAGCATGTCCAGGTGCCCTGCTGAGTACTGCTCAATGACGTCCTTCACGTCGTATGGTCGTAGCGTCTCCTTGAATTTCCTTTTGGCTACCAGGAACTTCAGGATCCTGTCGGGGGAGGGGGTCTCAGAGGACAGGGATTCTTTTCCAGCCCCCTCTCCGTCCTTTGCTACCTTGTCCAGCACGAGGGCAGCTCCTGCTTGGGCCACCGCAAACAGCCACTGCTGGGTGTCCAGCCTGCCTACATACCCACCGCGCTCCTGCCCTGGCCCCCTAAGTTTGTTTGGTATTCTTTAATGTGCCTGTATCTTCAGTCAGCTGGGAGGGCAGGGACTGGGCCTGGTTTCTCTCTGCTGGGTGGGACACAAGGTAGGCATCTGTGAACACTGTTGCTGCTGACAGCTTAGGGGAAGACATTTTTGCATATGCCTGTTAGCACTGCTGTGCTGGACCCTGGGCACCCAAAAGGGCACCAGATCCAATCCCTAGCCTCAGGAACACTGGTCTGGGGTGGGAGACGGAGAGGACACAGACAATTATGGGGTGACAAGGGTCATGTCAAGGAATGGAGAAAGAAGACTGCGGACCATGAGAAGGGAGAGCTCGGGTGGGGAGGTCAGGGGACAAGTCTTCAGAGTGATACTTTGCAGTCCCAGGGCAAGAGGTGGGGAATGAAGGGAGGCTTTCTGGACACGGACAGGCAAGGAGATGTGTGAGCGAGAGTCAGTTCAGAGCAGCTGGAACAGGATGTGAAGGAAAAGGGTTAATCCATGGGAGGCAGGGGAGGTGTGTGTATGTGTGGCGGGGCTGAGGGGGGTACTCTGAAGAGCTCTGAATCCCCGGCAGCGACTGGGCCCTGGGAGGTTGGGGCAGTGGGGACGGCCGTGTGGCTTCCTCTGCTTCAGCATAACCGTCCTCTGCAGGCCTGTGTGGAGGATGCCCCGGATGGGCAGAGTCCCGGGTGGGAAGACCCACTGCAGGGGAAGAGCTGGGAGAGGGCAGTGGGGTGGAGACAGAGGACAGCCCTGAGCAGTGCCGGAGAGAGGACCGAAAGGCTTCTGAGTCTGAGTCCAGCATGACTCCCGTGGCTTGGGCACCGGGTGGATGGCGGTGGCACTGCCTGACATGGGGACATGGGAGGAGGAACAGGATTGGGGCATGCTGCGTGTGAGGCGTCAAGGAGAGCTGACCTTAGCCAGGGGGCAGCTCGGGCGTTGTGTTCCAGAAGCCGGGCACTTGGAGGGGAGAGACAGGATGTGTAAAAAGCAGGTGGGGAGAGGCCTCAGACTCTCTGGGAGGAGGGTGCCCAGCTGACTCTGATTTAAAAGGGTTAGGCAGGTGCATGAGGCAGGGAGGAGAGGGGGTGAG
The DNA here is from genome assembly GCF_005190385.1 of Monodon monoceros. Taxonomy (NCBI): domain Eukaryota; kingdom Metazoa; phylum Chordata; class Mammalia; order Artiodactyla; family Monodontidae; genus Monodon; species Monodon monoceros. The sequence continues at coordinate 148,120,676 of NW_021703774.1, forward strand.
TCTAGAAGGCCTAGGGGTGAAGCTGGAGCGGCAGGGTGGAGACAGAGACTAGACCAGAACTCCATTCCAAGGAGCTTGGGGCCAGATCGCTGGCTGGATGGCTACAGGGCTCAGGAGACTCTGGCCCCCCCTGAATTGTTGAGGGAGACAGCCAGTAAAGCCAGTAGGGCAGGGCCTTCAAACTTTTTGACCAAGACCCACCATAAGAAATACAGTTTACAGAAGCTAGTATACACACACACACGCACACACACACACACACACACACACACAACTGAAACAAGTTTCATCAACACTTTTATTCTTACTATGAGGGATGCACTCTGATACTTTCTATTCTTTTTTTTTTAATGTTGACCATGGCCCACTAAATTGATTTCACTTCAAACTGTTGTGACCTGTGGTTTGAAAAATACTGCTCTGGAGGAAGTCCTGGGGAAGACAGACAGGCAGAGGTCAAGACACCCAAGGAGAGACAGTAAGTCTGAGTCACAGAGGCAAGAGGAGGATGAGACTGAGACACAGAGATGGAGCAAAACTGCCTGTAAGACAGAGACCCAGGGAGAAACAGGCAGATGCCGATACCAGCTAGGGAGAGAGAAATAAAGAGAAGAGAGCCTGACATAAAGTAAGAGAGAGGAAGGGGAGAGAAGCAGAGAGGACACCGCAGGTGTGAGCAGAGGGACCATGATGGGCAGCGGTGCCCACCGCCCCACCCGGCCAGCCCTCCAGACACGATGAGTCTGCGCAAACCCTGCTGGGAGCCATATGCCGCCTCTCCACCCCACCCGCCTTCCACTGAGGGTACCAGGCAGGCGGCAGCTGGCGTGCTGGATGCTAGGCCAGGCCTGGCCATGAGGGCAGGCCCCAGATGGGGAGCAGCAGTGGGTGGCCCACCTCCAGCCTCAGTCTCACCTGACAGAGCGGATGACCGTCTTCACGGCGGGCATGACATCGTCCACTGTGAGTTCACACTGGTAGCTCTTCTCCTCTGCCACTTCCTCTGAGGGGCCCTCTGAAAAGTCGGGGGCAGGGGGACAGGTGGTGGCAGCAGAAGGGGCCATTCCCAACCCCTACCACCACCCTTAGAGGTACGGAGAGGGAGACAGAGCCTCAGGAAGGGCCCAGAACCTTCCTGGGGGCACAGAGCAGACCAGGTTCCTGCCCCCCTGGCTGTCCTGCCCAGAGTGAAAACCTCAGTTTGCTGCATGCCCATCTGCCCTGTGTAAACATCTCCCTGGTGGCTGGTGCGCAGGAGCTGCTTTAGGGCACATCTGGTCTGGCCCGGGGTAAACTGCACACAGCCCTAGAGGAAGTCCCACCCGTCCCACCACGCAGGCCAGTGAGCGCCAAAGACAAGGGGCTTGAGGCCTCTGCACATAATTGCGCACACAGCCTCGTCCTTCAGCCAGGAGCAAATCAAGGGACTGGGTCCCACCCCCCAGCTCTGCTACTGACGAGGCCTCTAAACCAAGTCATTCTCCCCCCCCCCCCCCCCATGAGAGAAACAGCTTCTCCGAGGCTGGTGCCCTGCACTGCACAGACAGGTAATGCTATCCTGGCCTCACAGGGGCAGGAGGGGCAGGAGGCCAGGCAGCTTCTTGGCAGGGAAGAGGAGGCCCCGGGCACCAGCCATGCCCAGACTTCCAGCACCTCCCAAAGACTGGTTTGTGGGGTTCTGTAACTTTCCAGGAAAGGGCTGTCTGAGTGGTCAGCCAGCAGCATGTTGGGGGCTGATACAGCACGGACAGAGGCAGCATGGCTGGGTCCCCTCCCTCCGAGGTTCCCATCCCCAACCTCCATCCTTGTCTACCCCCCCAACTCCTTTTCCCACCCAGGGCCCTGAAGCAGGTCAAAGCTGGGAGAAGTCTTCCAGGGGACTTGGTCCAACCCTCTTGTTTTCCAGAAGAAGACACCGAGGCACAGAAAGGGGCAGTATCCTACCTAGGTCACAGTGCAAGTCAGGAGCAGAGCTCGAACTCAAAAAAGTGACCTCTCTAACCAGTTAAAAGCAACCCCACCAGGTTCACAGCCTCACATCCCCAGGCTGGGCTGGCAAAGAGGGCCAGGGTGGGGAGTGTGGGCCATGGAGCTGGACAGACGTGGCTGGGGATACCAGCTCTACCACTCACTAGCTGAGAGAGCTCAGTCTCCACATCCATAAAATGGCGATAGAGACAGACCCTACTTCCCAGGGTTGTTGAGAGAAGTAAATGAGATAATCCAGCCCCCAACAGTCAGGGCTCAGTTCAGCAAGGATGGCATCCTGCTCCTTCCAGAGCATGTTTATAATACTTCTAGCTTTTGTTGGGCACTTACTATATTCCAGAACTCTTCTGTTCACCTACTGTGGATAATCTCATTTAATCCTCACAACAAACCTATGAAGTAGATATGCTTCTTGTCCCCATTTTATAGATGTGCAAAATGAGGCCCAGGGAGATCAGGTTACCTGCCCAAGATAAGTGACAAAGCCAGGATTCAAACCCAGGCAGCCTGGCTCTAAAGTCTGTGCTCCTAACCACTACCAAATGCCACCTCTACATTCTCCTCTGATTCTCAGTCTGGAGCATCAGCAAAGCAGGTATTATGATGCCCATTTTACAGACCAGAAGACTGGTGCCCAAAGATAGTCAACCTGCTGCAAAGCTGGGGCTAGAACCGAGTTATTTCCACCCCCAGCCCAGACTCTGTGTCCGCCCTGCCACCCTCAGCAGGTCCTGGCCCCAGACCCGCAGGGGCTCACCCTCAGTGGAGGCACGGGGTTTGAGTCTCAGGGAGGCCCGGAAGCGGGTGCGGTCGTTGAAGCTCCAGCTCTTCTGCACCTTGGTGGGGCTGCTGGCCTCCCCCTCCTGCTCACTGCTCGGGGAAGTGGGCATCGGTGGAGGTGCTAGGTGCTGCTTGGAGGGGCCTGTCCGTCGCTGGGAGCTGCCCATGCGGATGCGGTCTTTGATACCCATCCGCCTGCTGGCACAGCAGGTCGGGTGGGGGAGAGAGCCAAGTTAGCCGGAGCTGGGGGCCAGTGCGAGTGGGGACATTGCTGACTTAGGGCTTGGGGGCAGCTACTGGGGCTGATTCTCCACCAAGGGGAGACTTCCTGGGATGGGACAAGGGTGTGGTGAGGGGGGCCCTGACTCCTATGAGAAGCTGATCCAGGGTCAGTCTGAACAGCTCCCCTCCCCACTCCGACCTCCCACCCCTTGTTGCCCAGACAGATAAGGGGTGCACAGGAGACAGATGTCAGAGTGGAAAGAGTGACAGAAACCCAAGAAGGGAGTCAGAGACAGACAGGGGGACTGGGGAGCTGGGCCTGGCCCAGGCAGGTGGGTGGGTGGAGGTGGTGACCCCTCTGGGGACAGACAGGCTGCTGAGGGATGGAGAAGCTCACCTGGCCACGCACACTGAGTTAGGCCCCCAGCTCCTCCCTGTACACAGGGGCGGGCTGCGTGGAGTTGAGGGCATGTGCATGTGTAGGGTGTGTGCTTGCATGCACACGGGTGCCAGTGTGTGTACCTACGTCGGCATGTGTATACACGTGTCAATTTATATTTTCCTCCTTTGCCCACCGCTGGAGCTATCTGACCCCACACTGGTCAGGTCAGGGCTTTAGGACATGGTACAGTTGTACAGGCAGTGCACTGCAAAATTCCAAAGTCTCCATCACTCAGACTTCAGTGAGAATGGTGCCCTTGGAGGTGTGCAGTGCACTGGCCTGCTGGGGCTCTTGGCCCAGCATGGGCCCACAAGTATGCCCAGGCCATGCCTGGTGCCCCTCCTCCCAGTGAAGGTCTATAACCTGTTCTTCTGTGGTCTCCCCTGCCTGAGCTCTGCCCACCCAGACTGACGTCCTGCTTATGTGACTCCCCCAGCCTCCTGAGTCTGCAGTTCAACAGCATCTACATCTCCGTGTACGTGTGAACACACGTGTGTATCTGTGTGTGTACTCAGACTTCCCTTCCCGCACCCGAACTCCTCACCCATTCCCCAAATCTTGGAGGAAGACAGGTGAGGGGAGGCCTCAGGTTCCCCGCGACAGGCCCTGCTTAACCAGTACCTGGTAGAGTAACTCTGTGTCCAAGAGGTTCAAGGACCACGTTGTCGCTGTCTGAATAGGACCTCTGCAAACATCCCCATCCCATGGCCTGTGGTGTCACCACTGCCTCCCTGCTGTGGCTTGCCACTTGAAGGGCCCCCTTCAGACACGTTTGGGGCCCTTCCACCCCAGATGTCCAGGGCCCTGGCTCAGGAGAGCACCAGCCAGTCTGGGAGGAATTCTGAGATGGGCCCGGGGCTGGGGGAGGACACTGTGTCACCTAGTCTCTGGGACTTTCAGATCCAGTGTTGAGAGGACAGACTCTGGTTTCAGGGCAGAGTGGGAGCTATGGTCCTCCATGCCCAGGGCATGGGGGACAGAGTATAGAGCCGAGGTGCTGAGGTGAGGGAGACCTCGAAACCAGGGGCACCTTCAGCAGGTGCCTTCAGGAAGGCAACTGGGATGTAGGGCCATCCTTAGGGGTAGGAACCTCTGCCCGGAGGGGAGAGGTTACAGGTCAAGGATGCGAGCCCTGAAGATATGAGGACAGGGCGGCCCCTGCAATCCAGCATGCTGTTTGCTGGCCCAGGACCCCCTCAGCACATCCCAAAGATTCCAACCAAAGTTTGAGGTTGGCTCTCCCAAACTTTCCTCCACCGAGCTGTTACTTCAGGCTCTCTTCATGCTGGCAAGCACCCCCCAACCCCATCCGTGCAGCCCCTCCTTCTGTCCTCCACTCTTCCAAGGGGCAGAGGAAGAGAGGGGGGCGGAGAAGGCCCTGACACTCAGCCAAGGGCTCAGAACTCTGGACCTCTGTGACCGGCACATCACTCCAATGGTGTTCTGGGGGAAGGGGGTGACCTCCCTGTCACGAGAAGTATGCAAGACTGAGTTTGCACTCAGCAGGACTGATAAAGGAAGGGGGTGGGGGCTTGCCCTAGAGGTCTTGAAAGGTCCCTCTCCAGCTCTGATTCTGTGATGGTTGAAGGAGCTTCCAGCGTGGTTTGTGGGGTTCTGTAACCTTCCAGCCAGCCAGAGACCCTGGACTCCTCTTCAAGGTAACAAGGCACTGTTTTCCCAGGGGCGGCCCTGGATTCCAGCTCCTTGGGCAGTGCCCAGAAAACGGCTCATGTCAGCCTCTTTGAAGCCTAAAAGCTCAAAGAAAATGGAAAGAAACCTGGCACACAGTGGACATCGAAAGAGCTCCTTCCCTCCCTGGCTCCTCAGAACACACAAGGTCCACTCTGACTGCCTGAGCCTTTTCAGCTCTCAGCCACTTCAGATGGCGGGCTCCAGTGTTACGACCCCTATTTTACAGATATGGAAGGGGGTGACTCGGCTTCCAGGTCATAGAGCTCCTCTGGATGGAACGAGGCCTGGAACCCAGTTTTCTGTGACTGCAGAGACTATGTTCTTTCCCTGGGGCAAGCCGCCAGGATAGGGTCTCAGGCAGTGATGCTCAGGTGGGGGCTGTTTTGCTCACCAGGGGACATTTGGCTGGAGACATTTTTGGTCGTCACTCTGGGGGGTGCTCCTAGCATCCAGGTAGAGGCCAGGAATGCAGCTAAACATGCTGAACAATGCATGTGACAGCTCCCAACAATAAAGAATTTTCTGACCCAAGACATCAATGGCGCCAGTGAGAAACTGATTGCAGCGTCTGTTGGTGTCTGGGGGACAGATGTGTGGGCTTGACTGGGGCTTCCCCGTGTGAGAGGGTAAGCTCGGGGCACTGGCTGCCCTCTGACTGCTCTGCTGGACCCAACCCCTGTGCTCACTCCCACAGGGATTTCTTTAAGGACTCCATCTGCCTGCCGAAGGCCAAGCTCGGCGGTGGAGGCGTGGCGGGAGGCAGCCTACCCCTACTGGTGCTGCATACAGCCCCTCTCTTCAGGACTGGGAAACAGCACATGGCTGGCCTCTCCACCCTGGCCTCGCCCTTCCTGCCTACCACACCCACACATCCCAAGGAATCTTGCAAAGGGGCAGATCTGACCCAGAGACTCCTCGGCTTTATCCTCCAGCATGTGCCCGTGTCCTACAGCCATGGTTTCCAAGCTCATATCATAACATACCAAACTGCATGAGGCCGACATTTATATAGCACTTCCTCTGAGCCAGGCACAGTTTGAACGGAAGCAGACCCTACGATCGTCCACATTTTACATGGGAGGAAATGGAGGCACAGAGGGCTTATGCCCGAGGTCCCCTAGCCAGGCTCAGATCCAGGACCCATGTTTCTAAGAAACACTGCTTCTTGGTAGAGCAGCCAGGAGCTCCGTCACCCATCTCCTCCTCATGGGTCCCCTGATCCACAAGGCTCCTGAGGCACTTTGGGAAACCCAGGACTCTGTAAGCCCAAGCTGCCAGGCAGTGCCAACAGTGCCAACGGGGCCCTTGGCTTCTTCATGACCCACCCTCGGCTCCCGACCTCCACGCTGGGCTGCCTGTTCTTTGCCAAAGCCGCGCTCTCTCTCACCCCCTCCCCTTGGTGCGCGTCGCTTCCTTGGCCTGGAAGGCCCTCCCTCACACCCACTCCTTTGGGGGCCTTCTCCGGGTGAAATGCCTGACCCAAGCTCCACAGGTCCCCTGCTTCTGCCTTTAGTTGTGCTCATCACACCGAAGAGCAGTTACTCTTTGCAACTCTCTAGGCACAATGTTTTATTCATCATTGTGTTCCTAGTGCAGGGCCTGGCACAGGGCAGGTACCAAGGGATGTAGTGGCTAAATGAGGCAGCTAAAGAACTGGGCTCTGGAGTTAGCGAAGGAGGTGCCAATCCCAGCTCCTTCAGGCATCTGCTAGGATCTAGGTGGTCAGCGGGGAGCCAGGAAGCTAAAGGCCCGGCAAAGGTCAGAGTGGGAAGGACCCTAAGAGAGCCTCTAGTTCAATCTGCCCATTCCATAGATGGGAAACTGAGGTCCAGAGAAGGGAAGCAATTTGGCCAAGATCACGCAGGGGGGGTCAGCGGCAGAGCCAGAACTCATCCCAAGGCTCCTGTACGTGTCCCTCCTGGCAGACTGGGCACCAGACCTGGCAGACTGGGCACCAGGCCCTGGAAGACTGGGCACCAGACCTGGCAGAGGCATCCCCAGGAAGGCGAGGGGCTCATCAGGGCCCCAAGGCAGATGGCAGGCGGCAGGCACATGCACCTTGTCTCTGGCCCATCCTGTCCGCCTCTCCAGCCCCAGAACTGGGTGGGGCAAGGAGGAACGGGAACAGGAGAAGGCGAGGGGGTACCTCGGTCTCCAGCTGGCGTGGATCCGAAAGAAACTCCGTTTATTACTAAACATCTGGCTGGAAAGTTGAGAACAAGACACAGACAGAGGTTAGTGGGAAGGAGTCAGGTGGGCAGAGCATGGGGAGCTGCCAGGATGGGGCTGGCTTCCCGTGGCTGGTGGGAGAGAAGGACCCCCCAGCTCAAATCATCCTCCAGCCCACATGCCCAGAATGCAGAGGTTCTCCAGCTTTGCATAAGGATCTCATGGGGAGCACGTTAAATATGCAGAACTCTGTGCCTCTTCTCCAGAAATGCTCATTCCGTGGGCTTGGGGAGAGGTCCAGTATCTCTGCATTTTGAACAAATGTCCCATGGGATGCAGACGCAGGGAGTCAGTGGACCATGCTTTGAGAACCACTGTCTTAGCACCTCATCACAAAACCCACAGAGAGAGGTGCTGGCCCTGCAATGCCACCCCTCAGGAAGTCCTGCTCCGTGTAGCCCTGGGAACATACTCAGCCTGGATCCACCCACAAGCACCACTAAAGGTGTGGCCAACCGGGGTGTGTGTGTGTTGGGGGAGGGGGTCCTGTCTTGGGCACCCACCCCACAGGGCCCAGAGAGCCAAGATTAAGGATATGGCCATTTGGCCTGAGGCTGGTGCCTGATCTCCTAGAAATCCCAGCTCAGCCCCCTGGCATCCCTGGGAAGAAGGGACACTCCACCACCAGCACCATAAGCCCCAGCCACACAGACACTGCAGGGCAGACAGACACAGGCTGGAAGTCAGTGATGGCCGAGCTCTCGGCAGTCATCTGTTCCTAGGCCTCGGGGGGCCAGAGACCCAGAGCAGCTGTGGGGGGTGGTACCAGTACTGGAGTCCAGGATAATCTCCATTTTCAGTGTCTTCCTACTCAGGCAGAGTGAGACGAGAGCGAACTGAAGCTACAGAGAGCCCTGGCGCAGGCCGTGGGCCGCGGTGCTCAAATGCCAAAACTTCTGAGTTTCTACCTGTCAGCTGTGGTTGGGTGGGTGTGGGGATAACACTGTAGGACATTCAGATAGTGACAAAGGATACAAGTGGGGCTGCACCGTGGACCCTCTTCCAGTGAACTCCCAGCCTACCCTGGCCAATCATGCTTCCCTTCCTCCCAGAGACCTGGAGGGGCTCTCCCTCTCTACCCACTTCCTGTTCAGCCCCTGGCCAGAAGTGCCCTCACTGAGACCGGAAAAGGAATTCTGCTCCCAGCATCCTCTGCACCAGAACCCCCTCCTCCCTGTTCCCCAGGCCCTTTTAGCCCAGAAACCCAGAGCCCCTGATCAGCCTAAAAACTGCTGATTTTCTGCCCAGAACCCAGAGGCTCAGAGTAGCTTGATGACTTTCTCAAGGACACGCAGCGCCAGGCGCGGAGGCTTTCAGGGCACCTTCACCTTCTGATCCCCGAGTGGCTCACCTCTTCTCCCCTCCCTTGTTCTGGGCCTGGGACTCAGAATCACACCTGAGGCTCAAGGACCAGATGTCCACCTGGCTGATTCAGGGATGATATGTAAAGATGAGACAAAACAAAGAGATGGGTAGGCAACGGGGTGATTGTGGTGGCAGGGGGGATTGAATCCTTGACCTCAAAACTACACCTCTACAGGAGAAGCCGCTTTCCCATATTGTGAGTTAGTGGGCCTCCCTTACCCAAATATGCCTGAAATTCCACTATTTATGAACATTTACGTGAGGGTAAGCATTGTTCTTTCTTTGTTCTTCTTTCAAGATGCAAAAGCTCCAGGAGAGGCAGGTCAAGGGGAAAGAGACTGTTGGGACAGCAAAATGTCCCTCTATAAGGAAGAAAGACATTGTGGGAGAATCCCAGGAGGACCCTCTGGGATTAGCAAAGCTGTGGACAAGGCTTGCACAAGACAAGAGCATTAGTCATTGGTTGAGTTTACATAGGCCCTACAGCAGTTCTTAGTCACAGAGCTCTCTTTCCAGGTGGCATCTCGTTCCCGAGAGGCAAGTTCAGCGTCAAGCCCCTTCTAGAGGAACATGCTGGGGGATGGAGGGGTCCCTGCCCTCACACACCAGTATGGTGTCCACGATTACCTGAGCTGTAAGCACCTGTGGCCAGCGGCCTCCTCCTCTCTCCAGCTTCCCGGGAGGGATGGGAGTGCAGGGATGGAAGAGTGAGGGGGACGTGGAAACAGAGAAAGAAAGAGGACAATGGAATGAATGGAGGAGGTGATGGGAAAGGATGGTGTGGACATCTCCCCCACTCAGACCCTTGGAACCCAAGGTGACAAAACCATGAGTCCACTCTGGCCTCTCCAGAGAGACCCTCGTTCTGTACCTGTCAGACCCTCTGATGACAACGGGTCCAGGCCTCATGACAAGGTCTGGGAGTCCCCAGCACAGGCCCAGACACCCACATAGTGGCTGGAGGCAGGTCTGAGAGAGGATGAGACAAAGAATGGAAGAGGAGGAGGAGAAGCAAGAGGTGGCAGCCCCGGGGGGCCCCTACCTTTCCCCAGGGCAGAAGAAGGTGCTGCCTGGCCGGTGGCAGGTGGCAACGGGCGGGTAACGGGAGGGCGCTCCGTCGGGTACTGGCGCCCGCCGCACCTCCAGGGGCCGTAGGCCCCCGTTGCGGGCCCGTTGCACGTGCTCAAACAAGAGGGCCAGCTCTCTGCAGGACAGGGCACCGTCAGCAGCAGGCAGGGCCCTGGCACCGCCCCCTCACCCAAGGGCACTGAGCTCCTGACAGATCTTGCCAGGCCATGCCTCTCTGGAGGTGCTCGGCAAACACCCCAGGCCCGTGTGGGCAGGGGTGGGGGTGGGAGACTAGCCTTCCTCCCTCTCTCTCTACACTCAGCTCCTGGGAAACCCTCAAGGGTGCCAAGTATGACAGTGCAGGGTGGGTGCCACTCGAGGGCACCCTCCCAAGGGGGCAGGTGGGAGCTCAAATCCACCTCACTCTCTGCTCAGCAAGCCGAGCTCCTGGACGTGGAGCTGTGCCCACCCGGAGGCCAATGGCAGCCCTCAAATCCTCGCCCTCCAGATCCGACTGGATTTTAGGGGGAAACTGAGGCTGAGGAGGGAGACTTGATAGGGCAGCCCAGCTTCCTCCTCCTGCAGCATTCACTCTTGCCACTGGGCTCTTGGAGACCAGATTGAGGGCTCAGCTTCTTCTTAACTCTCAGGCTTTCTTGTTTCTATAACCCAAGAAGGATATCTCGTCTCTTTGTCCTCTTTGTCTATTGTATGGATGAGGAAACCGAGGTCCAGGGAAAAGGAGGATCAGTGGACCCAGAATTTCCAAACCAAGCTCTGTTCCTCTTTCCAGAGGACCCAAGACCACCTTCCCAAATCTTTCCTCCCCATCACACACCATATTTCTAACAAACCAGCCCCTGCCCCACTCCCCAAGGCCTGGCCTTGAGTCCTTAGGACTACTTCTAGAAAGGATGGCTCCTTTTAATCTAACCAGCATCCCTGTCTCTAAGGTGGGAGCTTGCCTCTGCCAGGTGGAGAGATGGGGGGAACCAGTGTAATTCTGGGAGCCCCTCCTTCCCAGCCCCTTCTCTCCTGCTCCTCCCCTGGAAGGCCCCTGGGGCTGAGAGGGAGCGGGGATGGGGGCAGCCAGGTGTAGGGGTGAGTGGGATCACGCAACAGCTGCTCTTGGAGAACTAATGAGGCAAAAAAGGCACCGGCAAAAACACTGAGCACAGCAGCCTGGCCCCGCCTTGCTCACTGCCCGCCTGCCCACGGGACTGAGCCGCTCTCCAAGGTCTTCATTCCTGCCTCAGGGCCTGGCCAGGCACCTGGCCACACGAACCTTGGTGATGCTATTAATGATCCCCCTGTGTGGAGCCACCCCCGTGCAGTCTTACCCCAGCCTGGGCCAGTGGGGCGAACCCACTTCTGGGCCCTAAGGCTGCTGCCTGGGACAGTAAAATCAGTTACGCATGGGGGTGCTGGGGTGGGTGCTTGTACCCAACATGGCACACACGTTCTTGCCCACGCCACGCTGTCTCTACCCAGCTGCAATACGCCAGGCTGGCGAGCGCTAACACTGCCCCCAACTCAGACCGTGGGGAGTGAGCTGCCTGGGCCACTGCCCTGAGTGGCAACAACTCTGGGTGAGCATGTGGCCTGCTAACACCCCAGAACCCAGGGCTCAGCCAGCAGGGCAGGGTTCCACCCCATGCCCTGTGTCCAGTGTCACCGCATTCCCTGGTATAGCAGAGTGGGACAGAGGACATTCCAGGCTCTGGGTGACATAGGATCTACAGAGCCAGCCCCAGATGCTCCCATGGGAGCTGTCACCCCTTTGCCCCCCCACCAGGGTTGAGTCCCAGCCATTTGTCCCCAAGGGGCATTACTACCAGCCACCCACCTCCCCTTCCCCCTGCAGTAGGACCTACTTGAAGGACGGGAGGATGCTGTCATAGTAGTACCAAGTGGCTGTCAGGTAGGCCCGGCTCGTGTCGGTGGAGTACAGGCGCCATGCAGCCTGGTGGTGTGGAAGAAACGGGAAGGAGGTGGTGGGGGACAAGGCATCAGAGAGGCCTCTCAGCCCCCCACCAGCCCTCTGCCCCCAAAAGAACCCAGTCCTCAGGCCAGTTGAAGGGTACTCGGAGCCAGAGGCCAGTTCCAACTCCATAGCCACCAGCAGGGCTAGAAGGAGGCCTGGAGAGAAAAGACTGCCCCAAGGTGACGCACAGTCAGCATCAAAGCCAGAGGCCTTGGAGCGTGGGAGTTAAGAGCTGCGGTTTTGTCATCAGGTAGAAGTGGGTTTCCAATCCCAGCTTTGCCACCTATTCATGTGGGCAAATTAAGTAAATGTGCAGAGCCTCAGGTTCCTCATCTGTGAAACGGACATAATACTACTTACCTAACAGAGTGTTGTGAGGACTAAATGGGCAAATGTATATTAAATGCCAAGCGCAGTGCATGGCACATAGTAGGCACTTAATACCTAGTTCCCCCCCCTTTTTTTTAAACATCTTTATTGGATTATAATTGCTTCACAATGGTGTGTTAGTTTCTGCTTTATAACAAAGTGACCAAGTTCCAGTTTCTGCTTTACAACAAAGTGACCAAGTTCCCCCTTTAAACACTCCTGTTATCCTGTTACCACAGCTGATAAATATCTATTCATTGTGTATTTGATTAATGTCTTTCTCTCTCCTTAGACTGTAAGCTGTGTCTTGGTCAGCACTGTATCCTCTGGCACCTGATGGGTGCTCTGCAAATGTTTGGGGAATGAACACTGACTGAATAAACCATTGTTACTAATAATAACCCCACCCCCTCCTTCCCAGCTGCCTGTCACTGCCCATGGGATTGACGAGGGGAGGAAACAGCATCACCTACCAACCCCTCAGCATCCATGAAGTTACAGGGTTTCCTCTGCGGCAGGAGGGATGACGATCAGACAAGAGGAAGGACAGTCCCTCTCCCCCCAGGTAAAGAGAAGAGCCAGGTAGGGACTGTGAGTGGGGTGATCAGCGAGGGCAAGAAGGCTTGGGAGGTGCTGGGCAGGAGGAAGCAGAACTGGACCCTTCTTCGGGTGCCTCTTGTCCTTAAGGGATGGCCCACTGCTGACCTCACTGGCCAGGCACCCTCCCAAGACAGGAATATTTTTACTTCCTGCTTGCCTAGGCCCCTGGCTTGGGCTGGGGAGCAGCTGCCAGAGCTGTCTCATTAATTATGGGCACCACAATACCAGCTGTCTCTCAGCCCGGCCAGTGCCAGCCGCCTGCCCCTACGATGCCCCTCGGAAGGCCAGCTCCCAGGGAACAGCAGCCATTGTGCCCCAAGGGATGCTAAGAAGGAAAGGTTGGGCTGGTGGCTGGAGACAGTAGAGATGGGAGGGGGGGTTCTACCCTGGGGAGGAAAGATAAGGGGGCCTTGAGTCAGACCTGGGCTGGGGGGTCAGAGCATGCCCAGCTGGGGAGCAGGCCGAGGCAGGCTGTGCATATGTGCCCTGAACTATTTCTCGCCGAGGTTTCTCTTGCACAAGGCTGAGTCACGGAGTCACAAAAAAATCAGAGTCTTGCCTCAGCCCGTGCCCCGTCGGAATGCCTCAGACAGTGGGGGAAACTGAGCCCACACACTCCTGCTTTTTTCCCACCCGTCTGGCTGTTCCTTCTCTGCCTCCTTGGCTGGCTCAACTCTGACCACCCAGCCACGAAGTGCTGAGGTTCCTTAAAGCCCAGCTCTGGACCATCTTCTCTTCTCCTTCTGTCCTCTCCCCACTGGGCAAGCACTTCATTACCATCTGCACATTCCTCACCTCGGCTGCACACCACTACATCAGAGGCCTCCTCAACATCCCCCCTCGGGGGCTCAGAGGCCCCTCAGACTCTGCATGCCCCAAGTCTGGTCCCCCTCCAGTGAGGAGGGTCATCCACCATCCAGTCAGGCAAGCCAGTCACCCTGCCATCTCCCTCTCCCTCACTCCTGATGTCACCAATTTCACCTCCTAAATACGCAGCATCTGCCTATTTCCTTCCATCTCATCTGTCGCTACCCTAGTCCAAGTCACCTGCCACCGCGCCTCAGCCAGACTGTTCCCAGAGCCTCTTATCTGCTCCCTCCACACACCCAGGTCACACTCCAATCCACTCACCACCTTTCAGAACACATATCTGATCATGTCACCCCTTCCTCCTGCTCCATACCTGTTAATGGATCCTAATTGTTCTTAAGAAAACGTTAAATTCCTCTCTCTGGCCCTCAGGTCTAGGCCTCGCCCACTTATCCAAACCCTTCCACTTGAGCTTTCTGTTCCCGTCTCAACTAGCTTCCTTCCTGTTCATCAAACACACCCTGCTCCCTTTCACCACGGGACCGTTGCACACGCTGTTCCCTTACCTCGAAGGCTTCCCCCTTCACCTCTTCACCTAGTTAACTCCTACCCATCCTCCAGCTCTCTGCTCAAGTGTCAGTTTACCAGTGTAGTCATCCCTGAGTTCCCCTTTAAGGTCAGATCAGGCCAGGTCCCCTGTAAAATGCTCTTCAGAGAACCATTTCTTTCTTTCAACGTGTTTCTCTCGGTTTGTAGCTACAACATTCACTTGTGGGGTGAATTAAGGTGTTGGGAGTAGAACAGGCTTACTGATGACTGCACAGCTGATGGGTGGCAGGACTGGGTTTCCACTAGGGACCTAGGGCCTCTTGTCCAGTCTCCACTCCACTTCAGGCCATGTAGAGTTGGGGTTGCAGTGGGTCAATGGGACAGCTCTGGCTAGCCCTGAACTGGGCATGTGGTGCAGGGAGAAATTTCTGACAATCTTAGCCAGCGTCCTAGCTCTGTCCCTGACTTGGCAGGTGACCCCAGAAAAGTCACATCTCTCTGAGCTTCAAAGTGGAGTCATAGTTGTGAAGCTGGGACACGAGGGTCATCATACAGAGCTGACACACCAATTCAGTTCAGGGGCTTCCTGGGCGTCCTGTACCTGGATGAGGTTGGCTGCTGGCATCCTCCGCTTCTCAAAGTGCTTCTGCCTGTGCTGCTCCTGCACCTTCAGGGCAAAGCCGGAGCCAAGGATGCCCTAGGATGATAGGCATGGTTCGCGGAATATGGTGATGGTGGGGACAACAAAAGGCAGCAAAGGTGCCCCCACCGCTGCCCATCTGAGGTGCCCACCACCACTCATGCAAATGCTGGACAGGGCTTAAGCAGGATCTGTCCCCAGGACGCCCCCGCCCAGGGCTGGGCCATCCTAAGTGGAGGGGGACTCACGGCAGGCAAGGCAAAGAAGGAGACGCCTAGTAAGGCGAAGCCAGCAGCCAGGACCCTGCCCAGCCACGTGTGTGGTGTCTTGTCACCATAGCCAATGGTCGTCAGTGTAATCTGGGAACACAAACAGGTTACCTGCAGGGCTGGTTACGGGGGCCACCCACAGGAGCTTGTTGGGTCACAGGCAGGTGGGAGCCTGATCACAAGGGAGGGGGCCTCCATGGTTGCCCACAGGGACTGGTCACAAGGACTTGTCACGGGGGCTGGTTAGAGGCATAAGTGGATTCTCCCCCTCCCCCGTGCTGGTGGAGTAGAGGGGTACAGGTCACAAGGGCTTGATGTAGGGAACTAGATGGGGTCACATGCTGGTCCACTGGAGGACTAACACAGAGGCTGGTCACGAAGGTCCCAGCCTTAGTCAAGAGGACAGGGACAGGCCCCTAGGTCGGGGTCACGATGATCAGGCCGGGGAGGGTCCCAGGGAGAAGGGCGGCCCTGCACAGACCCTCACGCACCGTCCCCCACCAGAGCGAGTCGGCGTAGGAGGAGAAGTCGGAGTTGGCGTCCTTCTCAGCCAGATAGACCAGGAAGGAGGCGAAGATGAGCACCAGAAACCCGAGGTACCAGGCGGTGATCAGCTCCTGTGGGGTCAGCAAGGGATGAGACCATACACCTGGCACAGGTGGGGAGGTGGACGGCTCCCAGAATGGCCTATGGGAGGCGTTCTGAAAGGGGATAAGAGTACCCACCTCTCGGAAGTCCCTGGAGGTGGCTCTGCCTGCCTTTCTTTCTCAGCAACTCCCTTCAAGGAGACCCTGCCCCGCCTTCAAGGAAGAGCGAGGCCCTCACAAAACCTCAGAGCATGCCCCGGCCCTGCACTTGACCCTCGAGGTTCCACGCTCAGACCTCCGCCCACAAGCCCATCTTGCACCGCCCCCCAAGCCCCACTTTCAGGCTTCCATCCCGCCCCACACCCTGTCCCGCCCCAGCCCCACCCTCAGACCCCGCTCCAGCTCCCCACTTCCCTGTAAGCGTAGACCCCCAAACCCGGAAGCTCCCAATTGAGACTCTCAAGCCCTGCCCTTCAGGCCCCGCCTCCTGGCCTGGTCCTGACCTCCCCTCCAGACCCCGCCCTTGCCCCGCCCCCCGAGGTAGCCCCTGTGGCCTCGCCCGCGCTGGGTCTCTGGTCTCCCCTACCACGGCCCCGCCTCCGCTCGGCCCCGCCCCTCCAGCTGCCGCACCAGCTCCGCCCCGGACGCGCCCCCGGACACGCCCGGCCTCACCTTGCTGTGAGCGTAGACCACCGAGCCCAGCAGCTTCCAGGTGCCGCCGCGGCGGTCCATGCGCACCATGCGCAGGATCTGCAGGAAGCGCATGCTGCGCAATGCAGACGTGGCAAAGATGTTGCCCTGCGTGCCGGCGGCGATGACGGCCACCGAGGCCACGAACACGATGAAGTCTGCAGGAGCGAAGAGCGGGCGAGGTCATGGCCAGCGCCGGGGAGCCAACCTACCCTGTGCCTGGACCCGAGGTTGGGGGTTCCTGGGGCCGAGGGGATGATTGGGAAGGTCTGTTGAGTCTGTGTCAGCAGCCAGGGTCCTGGGGTCAGGGTGTTAACCCTGGGGCTTGGGGGTCAAGAGTCAGGCGGGGCTGGGTAGGCCCATTACCGATGACACAGAAGGGTTTTCTGGCAAAGCGGAAACGGCCCTGCCATCCTCGGTAGCGGCAGCAGCATCCCGCGGACCAGATGCGGATGATGTACTCCAGACCAAACACCACGATCATCACGAATTCCTGTGGGACCAGGGGCCTGAGTTCTGGTCCCCACTCTTCAGGACCGGGGTCTAGGTCACACGGCACCCACCCAGCCCGGAGTCCCTGGGTTAGGGGTACTAGGATTTCCTCAGACCACCTCTCCTGGAGGTTCTTACACCTGGATGGACCTGAGGAGGATTCCAGAAGGAAGTGGCTTCTTCCATGTCTTCCAAAGAGACTGAAAGCCCAAATCTATCCTCCCTTGCTGTCCCCATGAGCTGTCTGGGTTTTTCTTCTCCTCATCCCACCCTCCCCCTCCCAGCCATCCCAGCCTCTGTAACCCTGACCAGGTGACATAAGGGGTGGTTGGTTGTCTGTCACTGTGACCCTCCAAGGTGCTTCCTGTTAGGGGGAAAACCCCAATCACACTAGGGGTGGTGTTAGCAGTTTTGATCCTGAGAAGGAGTGGCTCTCCTCTGGGCCCATCATAAGCCCTGGCATAGAGGCGGGAGCTCTCCCAACACCTGCTATAAAGCAAGGGATGAAGCCCAGAGAGGGGCAGCCACCAGGTCAGAGAACACAGCACAGCAAGCCACTCTCTGAGCCATGGTATGAGAAGCCTCACTCCACCTTCGCCCTCAGACCAGAGGTGCCACCCCGACACAGCCTCCCTCAGACCCAGACTCCGGCACTCACCAAGATAAGGAGACACTCGTTGGCAATTTCCTGGTGCTCCTGGATAGTGGACAGCACGGACAGCACCAGGCAGCTGAAGACCAGCAAAAATCTGCAATAGCAGCATGAAGGAGAGGGTTAGACTGCTGGATGGACAGGGCAGCCAAGGAGCCTCTGGCAGGGGGCTGCAGAGTCAGAGGAGGAGGAGGAGGAGGGAAGCTTCATTTGGGAAGAATAATCTGGAAAGCAGACTAAGAATCAGAGTTCCCTGGAGCTGTGGCTTGGTGCTGGACACCAAAGGGAGAAGCCCCCGAGCTCCAGGAGGCTGCTGAGCTCACAGACACCTTACAGCCCTCTCAGTTGCCCTTGATGCAGCTGCCGCTCACAGAGGTGGTCACTGAGCTGTGGGTGGTAGGTCTGTCTGGGCTGGCCGAGGGAGGGACCCAGGAATCCCCCCTTCCCTATGAGTTCCAAGGTGGCAGAAGCATGGTTTCACCAGCAGAATGAGGACAATTGCCTCTGCCTTCGTGGGTTCTTATGGAATTAAATACTGAGACAGCTAGGGAAGGAAAGGGGATTGAGGAAGACAGATAGGGAGGGAACATGCAGAGGGGGAGAGGGTGTGGGAGGGCAATCAGGCAGCAGGGAGCCATGCCATCGAGGCCTGGAACTTCCCTGGAACTTCCCGGAGGGCAGTGGAAAGCTACTGAGTGGCTCAGAACCAGATGGTTAGAAATGGAAGGAACTTTAGAATCCAACTCATCTGACACTCCCCTCAACCCTAATTGCACACATGAGGAAACTGAAGCCCAGAGGAGGAAAGGGATTCACCCAAGGTCACCCAGGATGTCCAGGACAGGGGTGAGATTAGAGCCAGGGTTTCCAACTCCCCAGTGGATGGGAAGAGGGGAAAGGGCGTGAGGAGAGAAGCTGCTGGACTCAGGGAGAATGTGAATATGTGAGGGAAGACAGGATGTGGGGCACAGGCTGCAGATGCGGCAAAAGGGAACGATGCTGGCCTCCCGGAAGCACTCCTCCTTTTGATGGGGGTGTTGCTCCTGGAAGAGACTCCAGAGGGCATGGGCTTCTCCGGAAACGCACAGACCTACAGCCTCTCCAAAGTGTTCCCAGAGTGTCCCCACCTGGGACTGCTGACACTGCATTCTGCCTGAAACGACTCACCACTGGAGCCTGATGAGATGCTGTTCACGGTCCCCTCACCCCAGCGCTCCTGCTGGGATGCCCCGATCCCACTGTTCCCTCAGAACGCCCCTCCCAGTGCTCGCCTCCCAAGTCACTGTCTATGGCGCTTTATTTGTGTTCATATTTCATCGCGGCAGGGGCATGGGCTCCAAGTCAGAGAGACCCGGGTTCAAATTCCGGCCCTGCTGTGTGTGTGACCCTGGAAAAGTCACCTACCTTCTCTGAGCCAGTCTCGGCATCCGTAAAGTGGGGGCTGACGGGGGGATGGGCTGGGACATGGGAAGGGCGTGGCTCCACCCTGGCCCACTTACACCTCCCTGGACAGGGCTCCCAGCCTGCGTGGAGGGCAGGTATAGGGCTGCAGCCCAGCACATGCCCCGGGGGGGGAGGATGTAGGTGGTAGATGTCAGTAAAAGGTTTTGGTTGAATGAGTGAGGAAGAGGAGGCCTCCTTTGCCAGTTCCAGGCAGGAGCTGGGTCAGCAAAGACGTAAGGCACAGGGAGAGGTTGGGGAGAACACCAGCTCCTCGTGTTCAATAATTAACCACAGCAAACGCAGCGAACCCAGTGCTGCATCCACCGGGAATGGGGGCCACCACCGACACAGGGCTCAGGGGCGGAAGGGTACTCCTGAGGTTATTCCATCCAGCCCCCTCCTCTGGGAGGCCTGCAGCCAAATTTTGATGGGCCTTCACCCCAGCCCTGGACAGAAATTCTTTAATCCCACTGCTCAGCTGACCTCAGAACCTCAGGCAAATGAGTCACGTTTGGGGCTTCCTGCTGAGTGTTTCAAGATTTTTTTTTTCTCACCACTATTCTTTCCATGTCGATAGGTACACATCTCTAAAATGTCCACTTCACAATAGGTTACGTGAAAAAAGCAGATTATGAAACCTTAAAGCAATGTGATTCCAACTTTTAAAATATAGATATTTTGTGTACACATACCAAGAGTCAGCAGGGCTGATCTCTGGGTGGCAAAATTAAGAATGATTTGGCATTTGTTTTGCTTTTTGCTTATCTTCATTTCTTAGTTTTTTGGGTTTTTTTGCGGTACGCGGGCCTCTCACTGTTGTGGCCTCTCCCGTTGCGGAGCACAGGCTCCGGACGCGCAGGCTCAGCAGCCATGGCTCACGGGCCCAGCCGCTCCACAGCATGTGGGATCTTCCCGGACCGGGGCACGAACCCGTGTTCCCTGCATCGGCAGGCGGACTCCCAACCACTGCGCCACCAGGGAAGCTCATTTCTTAGTATTTTTAAAGAATAAACATGTGCTGCTTGGGTAACAACAAACTAACATCAATTTTAAAATGCATTTCCTTAAAAATACAAACGGGGGGGAGAAACCTTTAAATTCTGTCCCCACCCCTTTACCACAAGAGCCCTGGCCACTTTTTTAAAATAAATTTATTTATTTATTTTTGGCTGCGTTGGGTCTTTGTTGCTGTGCGCGGGCTTTCTCTAGTTGCGGTGAGCGGGGGCTACTCTTCATTGCGGTGCACAGGCTTCTCATTGCAGTGGCTTCTCTAGTTGCGGAGCACGGGCTCTAGGTGCATGGGCTTCAGTAGTTGTGGCACATGGGCTCAGTAGTTGTGGCGTACGGGCTTAGTTGCTCCATGGCATGTGGGATCTTCCTGGACCAGGGATCGAACCCATGTCCCCTGCATTGGCAGGCGGATTCTTAACCACTGTGCCAGCAGGGACGCCCCCAGCCTTGGCCATTTAGCAGGTGTGAGGGTGTGGCAGCCTCTCCCCGAGTCCAGTTCACCTGTCAACGGCCTGCTCAACATCTCTTCTCGGTTGTCCAGGGGCCTCTCAAACCCAACGTGTCCGAAAACAAACTCTCAATTTGCCCTAAAATCTCTCTCCTCTCTGGTTGCCCCATCTCAGGAATGGCACCACCTTCCATCCAGGGGCTCAGGCCAAGTATCTAAGAGTGACCCTTGACTCTTCCTTTCCCTCACCCTCCACATTCCGTCCTTTAGCAATTTCTATTGCTCTAACTACAGAATGTAGCCCTGGACGGACTAACCCCCATCATCTCACCCCGACTGGTCTCCCTGCCTCCACTCTGGCCCAACAGGAACCCTCTTCAAAGCAATCAGTGTGATTTTCCTACAAAGCAAAGCTGGAAACCAGGACTCTCCACAGAACTCTCCTCTGATTTCCTATGGCACTTAGAGAGCGGCAGTCAAATTCCTCAGCATGTCCAGCAAGGCCCTGTGAGATCCGGTCCCACCCAGCCCTTGAACTTGATCTGCTTCTCTCCAGCCCCTCCATCATTGTGCTCCAGCCATTCTACCTTCCTGCCATTCCTGGAACACATCAAAAGTTTTTCCATTTCCAGGCTTTGCACTTGCTTTGCTGTTTCCTCTGCCTATTTATTGCTCCCGTACTCATCCAGATCTCTGTTCAAACATCACTTCCTTGGAGAGGCCTTCCCCAGCCACCCCCTCTCCAAAGTAATGGTCCCATCCCCGCTCTCTCTCCCCTGAATCTGCTTTATTTATTTTTTCATAGACTGAGCAAACGAACAGCAGAAATTCACCTTAAACAAACCTCAAAACATCATGTCACCAAAGCCCCCAGTTTGTACCCACTGCAGAGGCTCCCAAAGTTCCAAGCACATCCATCCCTGACCCGTTGGGCCCCCCAGCAGCCTTCCTGAGAAGCGAAGAGAAGGCAAGTCTCCAACCCTGACCAGCTCTATTTGGTAGACACTGTTTAAAAAATGCCTGAACTTCGCCTCCTGCAGCCTTCATACACTGGCTGGGGGTTAGATGCTCGGTACAGTTGAACAGATATACTTAGTTTGTCAGAGAACATCTTGTGTTCCAGGCAGCTGAATAATTATCCCCATCTTCCAGTTGAGGAAATGGGCCCAGGGAGGGGCAGACTTGCTCCAGATCACTCAGTGAATCCATGGCAGAGCTAGGGCCCAAGCTGCCTTGGCCCTCCTGAGAGGTCCTCACACAGACACCCATTCTTGGGACAGCAGAGAGAGATCATGTCTGGAGCTTAGGGATGGAGGGGACAGGGAGAAGGAGCCCTGAGCTGGGATCTGGTCATGTCTGCCAGAACCAGTGTGTGACTTCATTCACACAACAAATAAGGATTGTCTAAGGATTGTCTCTGGCCCCTTCTGAGGCTTCAGTTTCCCCATCTACAAAGTATAGGTGGTACACAGGAGCTGGCTGGCTTGGGCCCTCTAAAATCACTCCAGGGCTTCCCTGGTGGCACAGTGGTTGAGAGTCCGCCTGCCGATGCAGGGGACACGGGTTCGTGCCCCGGTCCGGGAAGATCCCACATGCCGTGGAGCAGCTGGGCCCATGAGCCATGGCCGCTGGGGCTGCGAGTCCGGAGCCTGTGCTCTGCAACGGGAGAGGCCACAACAGTGAGAGGCCCGCGTACCACAAAAAATAATAATAATAAATAAATAAAAAATAAAATCACTCCAGCAGAAAGGCCAGGCTGGCAGCCGCTTACTGGAGCATCTTTGCCCAGCATGCCTGGCTGCAACTTGGGGCCCATGTTCTCCCTTGCCCAGCCCAGCAGGCAGAGCTGGGACGGGTGGGTGATGCCTGGCTGGCTCTCCCTGGTTAGAGCTTATTATGAGACTTACTGCAAGCCTTCCTCCCCCACTCACCCATTCTGTGACTATCCCACGCATTCAGGAGGGCAGCAAGGAGATTAGGGATGAATATAGGTGAATGGTTTGCTTGGATCCATGGTTGTCAAACTACAGCGGGCATCAGAATCACCTGGCAGGCTTATTAAAATACTGATTTCTGGGCCTCACTCTTACAGCATTTGATTCAGTAAGTATGAATTGGGGCCTGAGAATATGCATTTCTACAAAGTTCCTGGTGATGCTAATGCTGCTCCCCCGGGGACCACACTTTGAGAATCACTAGGTTAGTGAATGGGAGTGGTCATGGCTGACTCAATTATTAGCCAACTCAAGGCTTTTTAAACAGTTGTAATCATTGCCTCCCCCCACCCCCACCCCGCCCCGTGGCCTTCCTCAAATTAATGCCAGGGAACCCCAACCCTAACCCTAACCCTAGCCACAGTGTACGAAGGCGGGGGTCGGGGTGGGGGAGGAAAAGCCTGCCGGGGAGGTGGGTCTCATGCCAACTTCAGCTTCACCCCAGTTCGCTGTGTGACCCCATAACTGGTCCTGCTGGCCAAGGCTTCCTGTTGGCCAGGCACTGGCGGGGCCCTCCATGTGCATATTCATAACCCCTCCTCCCAGCGCTTCCATGAGAGCAGCACCACAGTCACCATGGTCCATCAGTGAGGAAACAGGCTCCGAGAGGTGTACGATGGCTGTACAACACTGTAAATACACTAAAAACCACTGAATTGTGTGCACTTTAGAAGGGGGGCACGTGGGGGGCTTCCCTGGTGGCGCAGTGGTTGAGAGTCCGCCTGCCGATGCAGGGGACACGGGTTCGTGCCCCGGTCTGGGAAGATCCCACATGCCGCGGAGCAGCTGGGCCCGTGAGCCATGGCCGCTGAGCCTGTGCGTCCGGAGCCTGTGCTCCGCAACGGGAGAGGCCACAACAGTGAGAGGCCCGCGTACCGCAAAAAAAAAAAAAAAAAAAGGAAAAAAGAAGATAGAAAGAAAGGTATACTAGGTTGTCCAAAGGCATAGGGCCAGGACCTGAACCCAAGTCCACCTGGACCACCAAGGCATAGTGCCTCTCTGGGCCTCAGTTTCCCTGTCTGCAATATGAGGTGGGGAGTGTCAGCCTTATGACTACCCAGCAGTGTGAGCCATGAGTTCAGCTCCACACTCTTTGGGGATGTCTGTGGTGAGACAGATGCTTGAAGGCTGGAGAGATGGGGATATGGAAGGCAAGAGGGCTGGGGTAGGGTGGGTTAGGCAGCAGAAAAGAGGTTATCGCCTAACCTCTCTGAGCCACATTTACTTAAGAAATGTTCATTGCAGGGACTTCCCTGGTGGCGCAGTGGTTGAGAATCCGCCTGCCAATGCAGGGGTACGGGTTCGATCCCTGGTCCGGGAAGATCCCACATGCCGCGGAACAACTAAGCCCGTGTGCCACAACTACTGAGCCTGTGCTCTAGAGCCCACGAGCCACAACTACTGAGCCCACACGCCACAACTACTGAAGCCGGCATGCATAGAGCCCATGCTCCACAACAATAGAAGCCACTGCAATGAGACGCCCGCACACCACAACGAAGAGTGGCCCCCACTCACCGCAACTAGAGAAAGCCCGTGGGCAGCAATGAAGACCCAACACAGCCAAAAATAAATTAATAATAATAATAATAAAAGAAATTGTTCATTGCCATCCACACTCAGCCAGTTTTATTGTAAAGCCAGCAATTAATCATACAGGCCCCCAAGAAACTAACAAGTGTAACACAGTGGTGATATGATGGATGAAGTGATAACAGTGTACCCAGAGGCTGGGGGGAACCCCAAGATGGCTTTAGCAGAGTCAAAGTAGAGGGATCAGTGAAGAGGTGGAGGTGACGAGGACAGGGGTGGGGTGCCCCAGGCAGAGGAAGCAGGATGTGTGTGCAAGCAACAGAGATGTGGGAGCCTGGAGGCAGCACAGGGCAGCCGGTAGTTCTAGCAAGTGCGGGCCTAAAATGAAGGGGCAGAGGAGAAACCAGAGATGGCCAGATCAGGCACCCTCAGACCTTAAGGCAATGGAAAGCCACTGAAGAGTTTTAACAGAGGGAATGATATGGTCTGATTTGTGTTTCACGACCACAACTCAGGGGCAGTGGGGACCATGGATTAGAGACTGATCAGGAAAAGCAAGTAGGAAGCTCCACAATAGTTCAGATGAGAGATGACAGTGCAACACGAAAGAGAAGTGAATGGACTGGAGAAAGTGTTAGAAAGTGTTAGGAAGTAGGACTTGATGGTTAATTGGAAATGGGGACAATGAGAGAGAATAACTCATATTTCTGGTGTGGGGACTGGATGGATGAAGGTGCCATGACTGAACTGAGATGGGAGAGCCCAGTGGAGGAGCGGGTGTGGGGGTGATGAGCTCCGTTTTGGACGTGTTGAGATGGAGAGGGCTGGGCAAACACTCTGGGTATGAAGATAGAAACCTGAGCCGGAAATGTGGATCTGGGGGACATCGAGGGAGAGGTGGTGACTGAGGCCATGGGTGCGGCTGAGACAGTCCAGAGAGCATGAGGCAAATTTAGAGGAGGAACCAATGGAACCCCAGAGGTGCAGAGGGTAGAGAGACCCTCTACCCAGACTGGGAAGGAGCAGCCAGTGAGATGGGATAGAAACCAGAAGAGAGAGGTGCCAGGCCAGGAGAAGAAAGTGTTTCAAGGAGGGAGTGTGGACGACAGTGTCAAATGCTGCCAAGAGGTCAAGCAAGGCCTGAAAAACGTCCACTGGATTTGGTGACACGTTGGTCACTGGGTACCTTGGCAAGGCCAGCCACAGGGGGGGCGGGGCTGGAGCAGGTCTAGATGGGATAAGAAAGGGAGAGGGACAGTGAGGAAGTGGAGACAGTTGAGTGGAGGTATAACTATTTAAAGAAGTTTAAAGTGTAGAGGCTGAGATCCGTAGCTGGAGAAGGATACGGAGCACAGGGAATAAGCCATTGTTCTTTTTGTGGTTGTGGTTGTTGTTTTAAGATGAGAGAGCCAGAGCGGAAGGAGCCAGGAGAGAAGGAGAGGTTGAAGATGTGAGAGAGAGACGGAGTGATCAATGGAGTGAAGTCCCCAGGGCAGCTGGGAGGCTGGGATCCAGAGCAGGGGAAGGGCTGGTGCTGAGCAGAGAGGACCCCGGCAGTTTCCATGGTGACAGGCGGGAAGAGGGAGAGACCAGGTGGGAGAGGAGATTGGGGACAGATGGGAGAAGCCTAGAGAGTCCCCATCAGGGGACTCGACTTTCTCTGGGAAGAGGAGGCCAGATCTACTTTTCAGTAGGGAGCAGAGTGGGTGGGGGTCTGAAGAGGTTTGAAACCGCAGGTGTGGAGAATGGGAAAGTGAGCTGACCAGGCCCTGGAGAGGGGTCCAATGGGAACACAGGACCGTTATCCCCATAGGGGAGGATGGGAGAAAAGACCTAGAACATTGCAGGTGCTCCACACACGCATTTTTGGTTTGGCTTGGGTTGGGTTGGGCTTTTTTTGCTTTTTAAAGCATGATGATTCTGAGGGAGGAAGGAGCCTGTGTGGGATGAGGGGACCTCCCCGCTCCCCACAAGGCCAAAGTAAATGCAGTTCCAGGCCCTGCCCCTTCCTTCCCACTGGGTCTCCTTCCTTCCTTCCTTCTCTCCAGTGTCCCTCCTCCCACACTGAGCCCTGCCAGGGTCTGCCCCCGGCCTGGCCACCAGCTGGCTCTCTCATTTCTGCATCTGGCCTTGGGAGAGTGTGACTCTTTCCTTGCCTCCCAGACCAGGACCCCAAATGCAAGGTTCTATCTTCCCTTGGCTATGGAACCCTGGGGCCAGTCTGTCCCCATTCAGCCAAGGTTCCTGGAGGGCAGAGGCCATGACCCCCACCACCTTCCAGCAGAAAAGGGCTTCTTAAACCCCAAACCCGAGCTGATACTGACGAAGGAACTTCAACTAGACCTGAGAGGCACTTCCTGACAGAGGTGCAGTGTGGCCCAGAGGGTCCCAGGCTCCTCTGGGGAGAACAGGCTCGAACTTTCTCTTGCAGGGGGATAAAGGGTAGGGGCAGTCAGCCAGGCCTCAGAGTGAGGCTCTTTCCAAGAATCCTCAGGGGCTGGGACGAGAAGTTTCCCCTGATCCAGCGATTCTAAATATGGCAAAGGGAGCAAAAGCACGTGACCCAGGGCCCCGCACCAGGGCTGCTGCTGCGGCCGCCGTTTCTCTGGGCCAGAGGCCTGTGCTGGGGCTCAGGGCTAGGAGTGAGGTCTCAGTGGAGTCCCAGTTTCCCCATCTGCAACATGAAGGTAGGGGACAACTCAGCAATGGCTAAAGTTCCTTTAGCCTTACAGCTCTCCAGCCGTGGGGCAGAAGGGAAAGGGCTGGCCTTCAGCTCAGTTCCAGATTCTTTGAGGATGTCCCTGGAGGGACAGCAGCTGCCAGT
Organism: Monodon monoceros; assembly: GCF_005190385.1. NCBI lineage: Eukaryota > Metazoa > Chordata > Mammalia > Artiodactyla > Monodontidae > Monodon > Monodon monoceros. The sequence continues at coordinate 148,147,358 of NW_021703774.1, forward strand.
ACATAGTACAAACTATGAAAAAAATGTGCCCTCCTGGAGGACCAATTAGAAAAGGCATTCCCTTTAGCATGAAAAATGATAGAAACTGACCCTTCCAAATGACCCCATTAGAACCAGGTAACCCTCGCCCTGGGCTGACCCACCCTCAAGCACAGGCTGCATTTGGCACCACTCACCCTCTCAGCCCAGCCCTTTGCATCATACAGGGCACACAGGACATGCGGCAGCCCTGGAGATGGCCCTGACAGCCAGCACAGCCCTGGAAGGGCCAACCCCTTGTGGTACCACGTGTCTCCGTGCCCCTCTCCTGGCTGCCGGGAGATGGACGCTGACCCAAGAAAGCACCCCCCCACACACACATAGGTTGGGCTGAGACAATCAGATTCTTTCTCTTAGGCATGGAATTAAGGCCCACCATAGAGGCCTACTCAATATTCTGGAACGGCCTATATAGGGAAAGACTCTAAAAAAGAGTGGATATCTGTATATGTATAACTGATTCCTTTTGCTGTATACCTGAAACTAACACAGCATTGTAAATCAACTAGATTCCACTAAAAATTTTTAGGGCTTCCCTGGGGGCGCAGTGGTTAAGAATCTGCCTGCCAGTGCAGGGGACACGGGTTCAAGCCCTGGTCTGGGAAGATCCCACAGTCCGTGGAGCAACTAAGCCCGCACGGCACAACTACTGAGCCTACGCTCTGGAGCCCACGAGCCACAACTACAGAAGCCCTCAGGCCTAGAGCCCGTGCTCCGCAACAAGAGAAGCCACCGCAATGAGAAGTCCCCGCACCGCAACGAAGAGTGGCCCCCCGCTCGCCGCAACTAGAGAAAGCCTGCACGCAGCAACGAGGACCCAACGTGGCCGAAAATAAATAAATAAAAGTTTTTTTAAGTTTAAAAAAATTTTTTTAAAGAAATAATACATGAATGAATAAAAAAAAGAATAAAAGATTACGTATGACTTAGGAAAAAAAAAGAACCATAGAAGCACGTTGGCGGAGGTGCAGAGAGAAGTGGAGATGAGACTGTCGCTCCAGAATCTCATCTCCCCCTCTCGACTCCACAAAGCCCAGATGTGCTTCCTGCTATGAAGCCTTACAAATTCTTCCCTCTCCTTCCGGTAGGTGTTCTCCACCTCCACATGCCAATTTTTCTTGAGCCAGTGTGAATGGTCTTGGTCCCAGTATGGTATGGAAGGTGGTGTCTTCTCGACAAGGTGCTTTATGAGTCACAGCCTCGTCCTCTCCCACCTGAACCAGCTCCAAACCCTCCTACTTGTTCTTGCTGCTTCCCTGTACCATGACAGCTAGACTACCTGGTGCACCAGGTAAGTGGGCTGAACAACATGTCAAGGGTGGCAACGAGGAGGGGGCAGGGGCTATCCATCTGTCCAGGGCTGGCCAGGCAGCGCTGACTCCTCAAATAAACAGGGAGCGTGTCCTCCCAAGCAGGAAGCCAGCAAAGTGAAAGCAAACTAAGGGGTGGAATTCAGGCAGCCTGAATTTTGGAAACTTAAACAAGATGGCCAATGGAAACTTTCCCCTGGTTCTACCTGAGCAGCTTGTGTGGATTTGGGTGACTCAGTTTTACATGCTGAGCTTGGCATAAGATTTCATTTGAACAAAGAGCTTTGCTGCTTTTTTTTTGTTTGTTTAAAGTGTGAAATCCACCGACTTGCAGGCTCAGGCCCAACCACCTTAAGCATGGTTGCAAGGCAGGCCCTTACTCACCCTGCCACCTGACTCTCCACCACTCAGTGCCCCACCTGGCACACAATACTCCACTGTCACAGCTCTGTTCCCCCCAAAAAAAGCAAAGAGCTTTTTTGCTCTGTTTTTTCCTCCTCACCTTTGCTCATGCTGTATCTGCCCCTCCTCCAATACGGCTGGGTTAGGTGGGAGCCCCCACTCTATGCTCCCTTAATCCCCCATCTCCAGCTCTACACTCACCTCCATCATGGCATTTGCCTCAACACGTGAAAAGCACTGTTTGAGTACCAGTCTCCTCCCCCAGACCAAGAGCTCGTTGACGTCCTGTCCTTTTCACCTGGAATGCCCTGTTCCCAACTCAGGATGGGAGCTGGGTAAAAGTTTCCTGAAAGAGGGGACGACCCAGCACTGGACCTCTGACTGGTACTGGTACCCAGGGTGCCCACGCCCTGCTGGCCGCTCCCAGCTCCACACCTCAACCCTCCCCTCAGCAGACGGGATTATGAGGGAACTGGGGTGGGCAGCAACACCCAGGAACCCCACAGTCCAGAGCCACAGAGCATTCACTCACTCATTCAGTAAGTACATACTTACTGAGCGCTCACCGTGAGCCAGGCACAAAGACCGACAACATCCCTGCCTTCATGGAGCTTACGTTCTCATGGGGGGAGATGGATAATAAATAAATAAGACAATGTTCAAAATGTCAGACGATGATGGAGAAAAATAAAGCAGGAAAAGGGAACAAAGAACACTGGTATGGGAGTCGGGAGCTATTCTATAGAGGGTGGTCAGGGAAAGCAGCATTGAGAAAGTGACATTTGGGCAGAAGGAAATGAGGTATGAGAGAGGTGCCTGAGACCTGAGCCAGAGGGTGCCTGGTGTGTTCCAGAACCATCAAGAAAGAAGTGCTCGGGGCTTCCCTGGTGGCGCAGTGGTTGGGAGTCCGCCTGCTGATGCAGGGGACGCGGGTTCGTGCCCCAGTCCGGGAGGGTCCCACATGCCGCAGAGCGGCTGGGCCCGTGAGCCATGGCCGCTGGGCCTGTGCGTCCGAAGCCTGTGCTCCGCGGCGGGAGAGGCCACAGCAGTGAGAGGCCCACGTACCGCAAAAACAAACAAACAAAAAACAAACAAACAAAGAAAGGAGTGCTCCCAGAGCGGAGTGAGGAAGGGGGAGAGTAGTAGGCAGTGGAGGGAGGTGGGAAGCAGAGCATCTACTGGCTAGCGTGAAGATTTGGGCTTTTAGTCCAAGTGAGATGGGGAGTTTTGAGCAGAAAGTAACATGATCTGACTTACGTTTGCAGAAGATCACACAGGAGGTTGAGTGGAGAACAGACTATGGCACGGAGAGGGGATGGGGAAAGCAATGGCATTCACCCCTGTCTTGAGTTGACACGCTAATGGTTAATCCAAGCGACAGGTGATGGTGACTTGTACAACGGGAATAGAGGTGGCAAGAGGTGAGCAGATACTGACTATATTTTGGCACTGAAAGATCCCTTAGGGTCAATGAATCCTCTCTTTATAGTTGGGAAACTGAGTCCCAGAGAGGGGCATGACCTACCTGTGATGATACAGGAGATCAGTGGCAGAGCTGGGACTGACACCCAGATTTCCCTATTCCTAAGGTAATGTTTTTTGATTTCTCCTCTTTCTGTAGAAGGACCCAGGCACCTGTCCCTCATGCCCACCTTGAAAATTCCTTCATCCTGGTGGCAGAATGGGGCCCGCCCCTGCCCTTCTCGCTGTATGTGTCAGGGTGGCACTGGGTTCGAGGATTACCCAGGCCTCCAGCTACTTGAGCCTGGCAGGGGTCAGGGTCACCTCTTAGAAGCCTTCTGTCCTCTGAATCAGCAGAACTTGTGCAAAGGGGGAAGGGGGAAGGGAGGGAAGGGTCAAAAGAGGGGAAAGAGCTTGGTTCTCCCAGAGCAGAGAGGGCACCAAGAGCTGGCAGGGTGGAACAGGAGCTTGGGGAGGGCTGGGCCCCCTAGGGAGGACACCCTGGGAGTCCTGCAGACTCAGCCATTGAGGATCTCACCCAGGGGGAGGTTTAGGGGGATTGATAGGGGAGGAGCGTTTGGATGCATTTGCTATTAACAAGCGAAGCATCATGCAAACTTACAGGCCACACCTGGGGCAGTTGGTTACAGCTGCCCTGAGAGCATTGCTCACCATGGGAATCCCAAATCCAGGACCAGCCAGACTGAATTCAGCAAGACTGTCTCCAATGGGCCCTGACAGCTGGGAAAGGCTTGCTGAGTGACCATGGCCTGCTCCACAGCCAAGGTGGAGGGGTGGTGAGGAGGGTCTTAGGCTGGAAGCTGGAAGCACATCTGCAGACATCTCCGCCCGCAAGTTTCCTCAGCCTTTAAGGGGAGAGGTTCCGCCTGATTCAGAGTCCCTTGAAAGGCAAGGCCCTGCTTCGTGGCTCTGAGAAAGGTGTCAGGGTTGCGGGCAGCAGACGGGGAGGCACAGGATGTGGACACAGCTAGGAACCTGGATCAACAGGCTCTCTATCCTGACTCTGCCACCACTCAGGAGGGGTTGGAAAGCTGTCTCTGAGTTACAGTTTACTTCTCAGGGAGAGGAAGGGGTTGAGTAAGGGTCTCCAAGAGCCCCATGTTTTGCTGATCCATCTGGGACTGATGATTTTGACTTCCCAATGGGGAATGAAGGAGGCAGCTCCTGAAGCTGCCAGTCCTGAGGGACTTCTAGGGTCTCCCGGAGGTGGAAGGTCTTTTACATTTCATTTGCATGGCACTCCTGTGCGTGGAAAGTCTAGAGAGACCTCCTTCTACCTCCAAAACTCCCCTATAATTGAATAATCATAGCAAGGAGGAGTCAGGGTAGACCAAAGAAGGACTTCCAATAGCTCATTAACCACAGAAACAGTGCTGGAGGTCGGGGGAAGGGGACAAATTGCACCTCTGGTCCTGACGCCCCCTCCTCTTCTGAGGAAGACAGAACCCTACACGTTTGAGAAAAAGAACAGGGCTTGAATTCAGCTCCGATCCTGACCCCTGCCAGGCTCAAGAATTCAGCCTTGGCTGCATGACCTTGAGCAAGGGAACTGTCCCTCTCTGGGACTCAGTTTCTCCATCTGTCCAATGGGGCCAATGATCCCTAGTGTGGCAGCCTGGAGGCAGAGGTCTGGCCCCGATGAACCCCGAGCTGAGGGGTTGCAGAAAGGCTTGGGTTCACTTCGGGACGCAGAGGAGGGGGACACCAGGCGGGGTTCCTCGGGGAGAGGGAGACGTTCCTGGGGAGGAGGGCTCCTGGGGGACTCCTCCCCCGGCACGGCCTCTGCCCCTTTCCCCTCAGGGGCCCCTTCCCGCTCAGGGGTCCTCGGGGCTGACCCCGCCTTGTCAGCAAGGGGAGGGACATACTGGAAGGGGCGGGACGCGGTGGTGGGCGGGGCCCCGGGCTGTCCCTGGGAGGGGCGGAGCGTCGCCGACACCCGGCACCGCTCGCGGGAGGGGCGCGGGCGGCGCTGCGGCTCCAGTTACCTCCCTGCGGCCTCCCCCGCCCCGCCGGCTTCTTTTTCCGTTTCCAAATTAACAATTGAAAACGCGGCGGCCTGAAAGGCGAGCAGCGGGCCAAGCGGAAAGTGTGAAGGTGCCGCCGCGTCCCCGAGGACGGGGGCGGAGATGGGGGCGCGACACCCCGACTGCCCGCGGCTCGCCCACCCATCAACGCTGCGTGCTGGGGACTGAGCGCTCCAGGACCCAGAGGTGCCAAGGGCCCTAAATCGGGTCCTGGCCTGATCCGGCCCCTGGTACTGCCCTGGCCAGTGTTGTAGGACCCAGTGCCCAGACTCGGGGTGGTGCCAGCCCCCGAGGGAGGTGGGGGGAGGCACTAGGGCTGGGTTACTACTCTCGAGGCTGAGTGCCCAGGAGGGGCAGGTGCCAGGCAGCACCCTCATTGTACAGTCCTTAAGGGCTCCCAGAGTCAGGTAGGTTCGCATGTGAACTCAAACAAGTCATTTCACCTTACTGAGACTCAATTTCCTCACCTGGCAAATGGGGAGGGAAGATACAGCGACCACACAGAGCTGGTTGTGGGGAATAAATTAAATGAGAAGATGCATGAGGCTGGCCACAGTGAACACAATAGATAGTAGCTATTATTATCTTGGGTTGATAATGACGATGATATTGAGCCCTGGGCACACCTCCACCTCCACCCACAGCCAAAGGAGCTGTCCACCAATGGGGAATACTGGAGTTGACAGGTCTTTCTCTCCCCTCACTTCCTCTGGGCTTCCCCAAAGCCCCACTTGACAGATAAAGAAACTGAGGCCAGGAAGGTTCTTGTAAGGGGCTCAGAGTCACATGGAAATGAAAAGGGCTAGGGCCTGAGCCCAGGTCCTGCCCCCAAGCCCAGGCTCGTCTTATGGAGATGGGTGGTCCCTGGGATTGGGACCCTGAGCACTGGACCCCCTTCCTCAATGTTCTGAAGATGGGTGCTGATACCAGGGCAGCTGGGATGAACGAGTGGGTAATGGAGAGAGTCCCTGCTCCCGGGTATCCAGAGGTATGGGCCTGAGGGTGGACACCAGGGAAAGATACAGTTTCTGGGCCCCTGGCCCCCCATAATGTAAGCTCCATGAATGCAGTGACTTATCTATCTTGTTCACCACTATCCCTCCTACACCTAAAACAGGGCTTGGTGCAAGAGCAGATTATCGATAAATATTTGTTGAGTGAATGAATGAATGAGCAGGTCCTCTCTTATACAGCTTATACAGTGGCCTCACACTCCCCACCTAGTTGGGGAGGGGGGTTTGGAAGAGGAACTCCTCTCCCCAGCATGGAGACCCAGGGCAGCAGAATGGTGGGAGACAGAGGCAGGAACCAAGACAGAGCGAAGGAGGACATAGCGAAGAGGCTCCAGAAGGCGAAGTTGAGATCAGCTCTTTCTTCCCAGCCCCCCACTCCTGCTCGGTCAAGCACTCGCCCCATTCCTCCTCCCTCCAGCACCTCTTCACTGACCACCACGACTCCAGCACCATCCTCATCCTCACCCGCAGCCCACTTACCTTGCAGTCTGTGCACCCCTCCCCCATTTACAATCCTACAGTGGCTTCTCACGGTTCACAACCTGAGGTCCTCAGCCCAGAGCTTGAGGCTGTGCACACACTAGGCATCAACCACACTCCACCCCTCCATACTCGTCTATTTCCACCCTGGTGACTTTTGTGCTCTCTCCTCTCCTTGGGATGTTCCCCCTTCCTCCCCAAGAATCCCTGATCTGCTTTGAGGAGAAGTGCTCCCCCAGCCCCTGGTTGGGACTCCTGGCCCCCTCTGGGCACCCCAGGACCTCTTTGTGCTGAGACAGTTCCTACCTCTGTCCACTCCCCACCCCCCACCAGCTCATTAGGATCCATCCGTCAAGGGCAAAGCCAGTTCTGACTCCTCCACTTCCCGCGGGCTGGCCAGTACATGCTCAGACAGTATCTGGGAGGCAACAAGAAGGTCCAGGTCTCCAGGGCCTTAAGCATCAGTGAGTCAGGAATGTCCCACTGTCCTCTGAAGCCCAAGAGTTCTCAGCAAGGGCATCTTGGGGTTGCTACAGAGGTGGGTGGGTGGGTGGGTGGGTGGAGGGAGGGCCAATGCAAGCCTACCTGGTGGGGCTGGGAAAGAGTACAAATGGAGACGCACACACTATAAGTCTGAATATTTAAAAGCTTAAATCAAGCTAACAAGCTGTTAAATAAAATATGATCTATCCTTCCTGACACATATAGCTTCATAAGGATCTGGAAGGCTAGGCCTGAATTTAAAATCTTGGATCACTTGGAGTCCCATGTTGGAATCTGGCAGGGAGGGGACAGCCAGCCCCTGCTACCCTCCAGTCCCTGGCCCATGGTGTGCCCTCTTCTCTTCCCACACTGGGATCATCCCTCACCAGAGGGGGCCTTGGGTACATTCCTGTGGCTGCCCCCAGCCTGCTCTCATCCACATTGGCTGCAAACAGCTGCCCTTGGACCTAGAAGCACTCACACAACAGTGAACCTTGGGATGGCAAACCATCAAAGAGGTCTGTGCAAGCCCTGGAGTGGGAAGTCCAGGGTCCCCCGGAAGGTGTTCTAGAATAAGGAGGGCCACGCACAGGCTCCAGGTTGGTGGTATGCAGGGCCATAGAGTGAGTGGGCAGAATTCTGGAACCCCACCTTTGACTCACCTAGAGCAGCCCTGCTTTAATGTATTTTATATACTGTGTCATTCCTGTGCTCCTGTGTCACGTTTCATTTAAAGAACCAGATCTACTGCTTAAAAGCTTGCAAAACAGCAGTCAGGACCCTTCCCTCCTACTGAACAATGGGGAAGCTGAGGTTACAGGGACCACAGTCATGCAGCAGTTTAGAGCAAATCCAGTGCTCGATCCCAGGGCTCCCGCTTCCTGGCCAGGCCCTGGCCTCCATGGGCACATTTCTGATCAGTAAGACCCAGTGCCTCCAATGGACATGCCATTGGGAGGTGGTGAGTGCCCAGTCCCTAGTGGGGTTTAAGCAGGCCTGCTGCTGGGGACTCCTGCCTTGACGGGGGCTGGACCCTCCACTCAGGACGCTCAGCTCAGGAGTGGATTGAGAGGCCAGACCAGGCCCAAGAAGGAGAGGGAGTCCTGGTATAAATAACCGTGGGGGACCGAGATGTTTGGGCTCGTCTCCTGGGCGACGGCTGTGTTTACTGCCCAGCGAGGGGGGGGCATAGCCCACACATTTGCCTCCCTGACTTGTAGCCAAATTTCTCCAGGAAGGGGTGGCCCAGGATTAGCCCCAAACACTCCAGCTCTGTACCCCTATGAGGTCTTCCCCCTAACTCTGCCCCAACATGGGCCCAAAACCTCCCTGACATTGCCCCCATCCTTCAGCCCCAAATTCTGCATGGCACTGCATCTCCACCAGCCACAAATGCCCCAGCATTTGGCCCCATAAGTCCCAACTCTGCCTAAATCAGTGGGGGGATGGAGGGTGGCGGGAGCATGAACAGGGCAAGGGAAGGCCCCAAGCAGAGTAGCTGGGTGTGTGCCAGGGATCTGAGCTGGGGCCACTGGGCATGGGGGCAGAGACAAACCTCTCCCACGGCCCTGGCCAAGACAGAGGAGGGCTGCAGCCCCCAGATTAGGAAAGTGCAAATCCCTTTCCCCAGCCCAGTGACCACGCCATGCCTGTCATGTGCAGGGCATTAGATGGCCAGACTCCATCGTGGGAGGGGCTGGCAGGTGCCTGTTGGTCATCCAACGACCAGCTCCTCTCCCCAGCTAGCCAGGCCAAGAGAAAAAAACCTCAGTGCAGGAGGGCAAGTGGAAAGGTCCCCTTCCCCATGGGGCAGCAGCTGCAGCCTGGCCCAAGCACGGAAGCACAGGGGTTGATGTGAGCTGAGTTCCAGCCTGCAGGCCAGCCCAGCCTAAAACACACACACACACACACACACACACACACACACACACACACACACA